>NC_044324.1:73145871-73494710 GCF_007399415.2 Gopherus evgoodei
CCCCGGATCCGACCGATCCTAACGCTTGCAGAGTGCTCTGGGACGGGCTCCCGACGGTCAGCACGGGCGACCGGGACGGCTAGAGCTGCCTCTCACTCTGGCCGAGTTCTCGGAGGCCCTCCGTCACATGCCCACCAATAAATCTCCGGGCTTGGACGGGCTGACCGTGGAGTTCTACCGCGTGTTCTGGGACATCCTCGGCCCAGACTTGGTCACCGTCTGGGCCGAGGCTTTGCAGAGCGGGGTCCTCCCTCTCTCGTGCAGGCGAGCCGTGCTGGCCTTATTGCCGAAGAGGGGGGACCTCCGCGACTTACGGAATTGGCGTCCCGTCTCGCTCCTCAGCACGGACTACAAAATTGTTGCGAAGGCCATCTCGATGCGGCTAGGGTCCGTGCTGGCGGACGTGGTCCATCCAGACCAGACCTACACCGTCCCGGGCCGCACCATCTTTGATAACTTGTATCTGGTCCGGGACCTTCTGGAATTGGGGTGTAGGGATGGTCTGTCGTTCGCCCTCTTGTCCCTGGATCAGGAGAAGGCGTTCGACCGGATGGATCACGGGTATCTCCTGGGCACTCTGCGAGCGTTCAGCTTCGGACCCCTGTTTGTGGGTTTTCTCCAGGTGCTGTACGCTTCTGCGGAGTGTCTGGTCAGGCTCAACTGGACCCTGACCGAGCCGGTCAGCTTCGGGCGGGGAGTGCGGCAGGGGTGCCCCCTCTCGGGCCAGCTGTACACTCTGGCGATCGAGCCCTTCCTCTGTCTCCTCCGCAAGAGGTTGATGGGGTTGGTGCTTCGGGAGCTGGGGCTGCGGCTGGTCCTGTCGGCATACGCTGACGATGTGCTCCTTGTGGTCCAGGACCCGGGCGACTTGGCGCGGGTGGAGGCTTGCCAGGCTGTGTACTCGGCGGCCTCCTCCGCCCGGGTCAGCTGGGTCAAGAGCTCTGGCCTGGTGGTCGGGGACGGGTGGCAGGCGAGCTCCCTCCCACCTGCGCTTCAGGCCATCAGGTGGAGCGCGGGTCCGCTGCTCTATCTCGGCGTTTACCTTTCTGCCACGCATCCGTCTCCGCCGGAGAACTGGCAGGATTTGCAGGGCAGGGTGACAGAGCGGCTCCGGAAATGGACGGGACTACTCCGGTGCCTCTCCCTTCGGTGGAGGGCGCTGGTGCTTAATCAACTGGTCCTGTCCATGCTCTGGTACCGACTCAACACCCTGGTCCCGGCCCCGGGTTTCCTGGCCAACCTCCGGATGGTGATTCTGGAGTTCTTTTGGCCAGGGACGAACTGGGTCTCTGCAGGGGTCCTCCACCTGCCCCTGGAGGAGGCGGGGCAGGGCCTGAAGTGCTTACGCGCTCAGGTCCATGTCTTCCGCCTCCAGGCCCTGCAGAGGCTCCTGTTTGGTGCGGGTAGTCCGGCGTGGAGCGTATTGGCGCACGCCTTCCTCCGCCGCTTTCGAGGGCTCCGATACGATCGGCAGCTCTTTTACCTCCTTCCGAGAGGTCTTCCGCGAGACCTCTCCGGGCTGCCGGTCTTCTACCAAGACCTCCTCCGGACCTGGAAGCTCTTTTCAACGACCAGGTCCGTGGCGGCCACCGTGGGGGTTGACCTTTTCACGGAGCCCCTGCTACACAATCCCCAGCTTCGTGTGCAGGTGGCGGAGTCCCCCACGGTGTGCCAGAGGTTGGTCTCGGCGGGAGTCACCAGGGTCGGAGACCTCCTGGACTACGACCGGGGAGACTGGCTGGATCCCCTGACGCTCACTCAGCGCATGGGGCTCTCCAGACCTCGTACTCCCCAGCGCGTACTTCAGGAGGTGAAGGCCGCTTTACTGCCCACTGCTCGGGCTTACCTCGACCGGGTCCTGCGAGAGGGCACGCCCCGCCCACCCTCCACCCCAGGCCCCGTGGACATTTTTATCGGGCCCCTGCCCCGTGGACCCAATCGGCCCCCTCACCCTTTCACTGCCAGCCGGCTGCATGATCTGCAGCCGGTTTTGTTCCAGACCGCGCCACGGAAACATCTGTACTCGCTCGTGCTCCATACCCTTCACTACCTCACCCTCGCATCCCACCCCGATACCAAATGGCGGGACCTCCTGCCGCCTCTCGAGGGTGAGGAGCCCCGGTGGGCCAGCTTGTACTCTGCCCTGGTCCCAAGGCCCGCCGGGGATATCAGTTGGAGGCTCCCTCACGGAGCCGTGAGCACGGGCGTGTACTTGGCGCGGTTCACATCTGTCCCTAGCACCTGCCCTTTCTGTGGTGAGAAGGAGACCTTGGCGCACGTTTATTTGGAGTGCGCCAGGTTGCAGCCTCTGTTCTGGCTCCTCCTGAATATTTTCCTGCGTTTTTGGTTGCACTTTTCCCCTCACCTTTTTATCTACACGCTCTCCATCCGTGGCCTCACGAAGTCGCGGGATCTCCTTCTCAACCTCCTCTTGGCCCTAGCCAAACTGACCATCTACAACACCAGGGAGAGGAGGTTGGCCGACGGGATTTCCTGCGACTGTAGGGCCTATTTCCGTTCCTCCGTCTGCTCACGCATCCGGGCAGAGTTCCTCTGGGCGGCGTCCACTGGCTCCCTTGACGTCTTCGAGGAGCAGTGGGCGTTGTCCGGGGTTCTCTGCTCGGTGTCCCCATCGGGTTCCCTTCGTTTAGCCCTATGACCTCACTCCCGATCCTGTTTTTTTCATTAGTTGTCCCCCGTAATTATTTGGTGTCCCAGACCTGTGGGTCCTTCCCTTAGGCTGAGGGGAGGCCCTTTAGAAGTGGTCGGGCTTCGCCCGCCCACCCCCGCTGGATGCCAATAGGACCACTCTGCTGTAGAGGAAGGAGGGAGAGGGCTGCTGCTGCTGCTGCTGCTGCTGCTGTTCCTGCTGGTCGCTGGGCCCTCGCTGCTGCTGTTTCTGCTGCTGTTCCTGCTCCTGCTGCTCCCCTGGCTGGGCTAGACACCACCACATACCCCTCTCTCTGCTGTCTGTTTGCTGGCTGGCTGGTGGTTCCCCCCCCACCTCAGTTACTGCTGTTATTCCACCTACAGCCCCTTTGGGGGGCTGCTGGCCTGCTTCCCAGAGAAGAGGGGAGTAAGGGACCCCAGCTCTTGTTGCTGAGACCACCAACCTCTGAGGGGGGTCCCTCCTGCCTGGACACCAGACCACCACCACCTGGAGCTGCTGGGCCTACTGTGGCTGTTGCTGGGGAGCTGTTGGTGCCCGGAGGAGGAGAGGAAGGAGAAGAGGACCACCCGCTGCTGGAGACAGTATGAAGACCACTGTGGAGGGAGCTTTTCTGGACTGAGTCTTTTTCAAACTGTGCTCTTGTGGTGGGGGTTTGGACTGTGTCCGCTGGGGCACCGGGGGTGTGGCGTGGAGCCTGTCCCCAGTCCATCCGTGTCCCCCTTCGCCCCCACCACCATCGTTGCCCCCTCCACCACCCCCGCTGGCTGTTTTCCTTCTGCTTTGGACTTCTGCCTCTGGGACTGAGCTGCTCGCCTGGCTCACCACGCCCACTTCCACCATTTGGGCCTGCAGCAGCAGCAGCCAACCATTGACTTTTTGGCACAAGTGCCTGTGGGTGCACCACCTCCCCCCTCATACTGGACTGACCCCCTCCCCTTTGCCACATTTGTCCACCCCACCTATTTCCCTCTGCTGCCTGATAGTTCTGCCCCGGCCCTGCAGCTATCCCCGTGGTCCCTCTACCCCAATCTCAGCTCGCCCTTTCCCCCCACCCTGTGCTCCCCCAGCCCTGATCGGTTCCCCCCCATGCGCCCACGCCCCCTCTCAGGCGCTTGTGCCCTTCCCCATTTGGTTTCCCCTTGTTCACTGCACTCCCCCCTCTGCCGTTGCCCCACCCGCTCTCCTAGTGCAACTGGAGGAGCCGGAACCCCCCTCTGCGTTGGTGCCCTGCAACAATCCCACCCTTAGTCCTTGGTGGCTCCCTACGCCCCTTTAGCCTTCCCCTTCTGGCGCCCTCCTCCCCTGCCTGCAGCCTAGCGGGGAAGGGTGGCCACCTCCTCTCCCTCCCCTCCCCTCGCTGTTTGTCCCCCTCCCCGCCCTCGTTATGGCGGGGGATGCGGCGGGGGAGACCCCTCGCGATGCTCCCACTACCCCTCCTCCACCTGCCCCCGTGTCCACTGCCCAAGCCTCTACCTCGACCGCCGCTGCCGATCCACCTACTACCGCCCCTGCTGGGGCACCGGCGGCGGCGAGTACTGGGGAGACCTCCGTTGCTGCCACTTCTCTCGCCCCTTCTGATTCGGGGGGAGCCCCCCCAGCCGGTGGGAAGGGTCGGGGTGGGAAGAAGGGTAAGGGCCCCGCTAGAAAGGCCAGGCCCTCCATGGCGGAGACTGCCCCCGCTGCCGCAGCCCCGCTACCGGCTGCGGCATCCCTCCCCGCTATTCCCTCCACCAGCTCTGCAGGTGTCCTTCCCTCGGCCCCCAGGGCGTACGCCCAGGTGGCGGCGGCCCCCCCGCCTGCTGCTGCTCCTCCGACCGCTGCTTCCGCCAACATCTACAGCGGCCGGGGCCCCTTTCCCACTTTGACCAGGAAGCACGGCGTCCGTTGCCTCCTGGTGCCCGCCTCGCCCCACGTGGAGACCTACGTACGGGCGTTGGCCAGGATAGTGGGGCCCACGGCTATCGTGGCGGCCTCCAAAATGTACGGGAAGGTGGTCTTCTTCCTGGCATCGGAGGCTGCCGCCCAGGAGGCGGTAGAGACGGGCCTGGCGGTGGGGGGCGTGTTCGTCCCCCTGGAGCCGTTAGAAGACCTGGGGGTCCGCTTGATCTTGACCTCCGTCCCTCCCTTCCTGCCCAATGCCGCCCTGCTGCCCGCCCTTTCTGCCCTGGGACACCCCATCTCTGTCATCAGCCCTCTCCCCTTGGGCTGCAAGGACCCCGCCCTCCGTCATTTTCTCTCGTTCCGCCGGCAAGTGCAGCTTCAACTGCCGCCGGCGGCGCGTGGCGGAGAGGCGCTCAAGGGGTCCTTTCTGGTCCCTTACCAGGGAGCCCACTACCGGGTGCATTACTCAACGGGGGAGGCCCGGTGCTACCTCTGCCGGGCGATGGGGCACGTCCGGAGGGACTGTCCCTTGGCCCAGCACGGAGGAGCGTCCGGGACCCCCGAGCCCCGGCAAGGCGCCGGCCCTGTCATCGCCGGTCCCCCTAGCTGCCCGGCACCTGAAGCTGCCCCTCCTCCTCCTTCTCGGTCCACCTCTGTGGAGGAGGGTGTGCCGGGGCTACCGCCGACCGTGGGAGAGGGCTCGTCCCAGGGGGAATCCTCCCCAGTTTCTGCTGTCCCACCACTGCCTCCTCGAGTACCTGAGACATTGCCCTTACCCCCCGAGCCGACCCCTGTTAGCCAGCCCCCGGATGATGCCATGGAGGGCTGGTCCTTAGTGCAGGGGAAGCGGGGCAAGCGGAAGGCTCGAGTTTCTTTACATCCTTTGGATTTGGAGGCCCCCCGGAAGAGCAGGAAGGGGGGCGCCGCTGTCGAGTCTTCCGCCTTGTCCCCTGATGACTCCCAGTTTGTGGTGCCGGCTGGGGATGCCGTGGCAGCACCGGAAGGTGACACCGCCCCTCCTCCGGAGTCCCTTCCCGTGGATGCCCCCGAGGGAGCCTCTCTCGCCCCCTTCCCACTTGGCGCCTCAGAGAGCCGCGGTGGGTATCGCCTCGGGTGCTGGCGGGGAGGGCCCTGGGGTGGTGGACTGTGATCTCCCTCCCAACTACGCAGAAATCGAGGCCCTGGGTTTGACCCCGGTCACGCAGGGGGAGGACGACCCTCTGCCGGCGGGCCTCGATCTGGGCGACCTCACTACATCCCCCCTGTCCCTGGGTTCCCTTCCTCTACCCGCTGTTTCTGCTCCCACCTCTGAGGGTCCCCTGGAATCTTCCCTCGACTCGGCTGTGGGTGGCACTCTGTTGGCAGCTGCCGAGCCCCTTGGGGCAACGGCCAGTGCCCCGCTGCCGAGACCCGCTTCCCAGGAGGTGTCCCTCTTGGGTGTGGAGGACCCGCCCTCCTTCCTCAGCGGGGACCCCGTTGACCACCATCTCTCTCTGTGTGCCGAGGCTGCCGCACGTGCCACAGTGGCTGAGCCCGGCATCGTTAGGGGTCCCCTGCCCACTTCCCAGATCCTTGAGCCTGGCCAGGAGGAGCCACCTTCCGGTATCTCACCTATGGAGGCTCCGGATCCTGCCTCTACCTCCTTCCCGGATTCTCTCCCTGATCCACGCCCTACTCCTGTTGGCCCTGTCCTTATCCCCCCCTCTTCCTGTGATGCCAGTGCCGACCCTGGCAATACCTCCCAGGGAGCGGGTTCACTAGTTCTTTCCTGTCCCGACCCCCCAGGGGCTGCTGTTCTCCTTCCACCGCCCCTTCTTGAATCTGAGAGCGAGGCGGGTCGTGTGGCGTCGGTCCATCTGCTGCCACGTTGGGGATCTGCCCCCTGCCTACCCGCCTTGGTGGGCCACGGGGCTGTGATGGGGGCCCCACTGGGGGCCAGTCATCGATCAGTGACCCCACCCCCCCATGCACTGAGGGAGGAGCTGCGGGAGTTCCTCGAGGACGTCCGTGGCTCCCGGAACAAAGTCCATCTTGCGCTCCAGCGGTGGGGGGATTTCCATCAGGTCCTCCGGGCCGCGAGGGCCCTCATGGGGGAGGGTAAGAGGACCGGGAAGCAGGCCGCCGCGGCCTACCGGCTGGTCCGTGTCTTCCGTGACTCCTTACTCACCTTCGGGGTTGGTCACGGATTGCTGCGCGGCCTGCCGGAGGCTGTGGGCGTGTCTGCCAGCGAGGATCCCCCCCAGCCCTCCTCATGGCGCCGATCATCCTTGCCACCTTAAACACCCGAGGCTGTAGGATGGGTCTCCGCAGGAGCCAGGTGCTCTCCTTCCTCCGGGAGGGGGGGTACTCTGTGGTTTTCCTGCAGGAGACCCATACGGATCCGGCCGCTGAAGCTAGCTGGCGGCTAGAGTGGGGGGACGGGGCCTACTTTAGCCATTTCTCTGTCTGCGTGGCTGGAGTGGCGACCCTGTTCTCCCCCGACCTACGGCACGAGGTGCTAGGGGTCGCCGAGGCTGTGCCGGGTCGCCTGCTGCACCTCCGGGTCCGCATGGAGGGGCTTGTGGTTCATCTCGTCAACGTTTACGCCCCGACATCGGCCCCGGAGAGGCTACGTTTTTATCAGCAGGCGTCCGCCTTCCTTGGCTCCCTCGATCCTCGTGAGTGCCTGGTCCTGGGAGGGGATTTTAACACCACCCTCGAGGAACGGGACCGCTCGGGGACCGAGCAGTGCCCGGCAGCTGCGGACGTCCTCCGAGAGATTGTCGACCGCCACTCCCTGGTGGACGTCTGGCGCGACCACCATCCAGACGACGTCTCGACGTTCACCTTCGTCCGGGTGGAGGCCCATCGGTCGTGCCACTCCCAGCTGGACCATATTTACCTGTCACGTTTCCACCTTTCCCGGGCCCACTCCTCCAGCGTTCGGCCGACCCCCTTTTCGGATCACCACCTTGCCACCGTGACGGCCTCTATCTGCGCGGAGAGGCCGGGGCCGGCCTATTGGCACTTTAATAATAGTTTGCTGGAGGATGCGGGCTTTGTGGCGTCCTTTCGGGAGTTTTGGCTGGCCTGGCGAGGGCAGAGGCGCGCCTTTTCCTCGGCGCGGCGGTGGTCGGATCTGGGGAAGGTGCGCGCCCGGCTCTTCTGCCGTGACTACACTCGGGGTGCCAGCCGACGGAGGGATGCGGCGATAGGGCAGTTGGAGCGGGAGGTCTTGGAGCTGGAGAGGCGTCTGGCCGTCAACCCCGAGGATCCATCCCTCTGCGGAGCGTGCCGGGAGAAGCGGGAGGAGCTCCGGGCCCTCGAAGACCATCGGGCCCGGGGTGCTTTTGTTCGATCCCGCATCCACCTCCTTCGGGAGATGGATCGTGGCTCCCGCTTCTTCTACGCCCTGGAGAAAAGGAGGGGGGCCAAGAAGCACGTCACCTGCCTCCTGGCGGAGGACGGCACCCCCCTCACGGATCCGGCGGAGATGTGCCAGAGGGCCAGGGCCTTCTACGCCACTCTTTTCTCCCCGGATCCGACCGATCCTAACGCTTGCAGAGTGCTCTGGGACGGGCTCCCGACGGTCAGCACGGGCGACCGGGACGGCTAGAGCTGCCTCTCACTCTGGCCGAGTTCTCGGAGGCCCTCCGTCACATGCCCACCAATAAATCTCCGGGCTTGGACGGGCTGACCGTGGAGTTCTACCGCGTGTTCTGGGACGTCCTCGGCCCAGACTTGGTCACCGTCTGGGCCGAGGCTTTGCAGAGCGGGGTCCTCCCTCTCTCGTGCAGGCGAGCCGTGCTGGCCTTATTGCCGAAGAGGGGGGACCTCCGCGACTTACGGAATTGGCGTCCCGTCTCGCTCCTCAGCACGGACTACAAAATTGTTGCGAAGGCCATCTCGATGCGGCTAGGGTCCGTGCTGGCGGACGTGGTCCATCCAGACCAGACCTACACCGTCCCGGGCCGCACCATCTTTGATAACTTGTATCTGGTCCGGGACCTTCTGGAATTGGGGTGTAGGGATGGTCTGTCGTTCGCCCTCTTGTCCCTGGATCAGGAGAAGGCGTTCGACCGGATGGATCACGGGTATCTCCTGGGCACTCTGCGAGCGTTCGGCTTCGGACCCCTGTTTGTGGGTTTTCTCCAGGTGCTGTACGCTTCTGCGGAGTGTCTGGTCAGGCTCAACTGGACCCTGACCGAGCCGGTCAGCTTCGGGCAGGGAGTGCGGCAGGGGTGCCCCCTCTCAGGCCAGCTGTACACTCTGGCGATCGAGCCCTTCCTCTGTCTCCTCCGCAAGAGGTTGACGGGGTTGGTGCTTCGGGAGCTGGGGCTGCGGCTGGTCCTGTCGGCATACGCTGACGATGTGCTCCTCGTGGTCCAGGACCCGGGCGACTTGGCGCGGGTGGAGGCTTGCCAGGCTGTGTACTCGGCGGCCTCCTCCGCCCGGGTCAACTGGGTCAAGAGCTCTGGCCTGGTGGTCGGGGACGGGTGGCAGGCGAGCTCCCTCCCACCTGCGCTTCAGGCCATCAGGTGGAGCGCGGGTCCGCTGCTCTATCTCGGCGTTTACCTTTCTGCCATGCATCCGTCTCCGCCGGAGAACTGGCAGGATTTGCAGGGCAGGGTGACGGAGCGGCTCCGGAAATGGACAGGACTACTCCGGTGCCTCTCCCTTCGGGGGAGGGCGCTGGTGCTTAATCAACTGGTCCTGTCCATGCTCTGGTACCGACTCAACACCCTGGTCCCGGCCCCGGGTTTCCTGGCCAACCTCCGGACTGTGATTCTGGAGTTCTTTTGGCCAGGGACGCACTGGGTCTCTGCAGGGGTCCTCCATCTGCCCCTGGAGGAGGGGGGGCAGGGCCTGAAGTGCTTACGCACTCAGGTCCATGTCTTCCACCTCCAGGCCTGCAGAGGCTCCTGTTTGATGCGGGTAGTCCGGCGTGGAGTGTATTGGCGCACGCCTTCCTCCGCCGCTTTCGAGGGCTCCGATACGACCGGCAGCTCTTTTACCTCCATCCGAGAGGTCTTCCGCGAGACCTCTCCGGGCTGCCGGTCTTCTACCAAGACCTCCTCTGGACCTGGAAGCTCTTTTCAACGACAAGGTCCGTGGCGGCCACCGTGGGGGTTGACCTCCTCGCGGAGCCCCTGCTACACAACCCCCAGCTTCGTGTGCAGGTGGCGGAGTCCCCCACGGTGTGCCAGAGGTTGGTCTCGGCGGGAGTCACCAGGGTCGGAGACCTCCTGGACTACGACCGGGGAGACTGGCTGGATCCCCTGACGCTCGCTCAGCGCATGGGGCTCTCCAGACCTTGTACTCCCCAGCGCGTACTTCAGGAGGTGAAGGCCGCTTTGCTGCCCTCTGCTCGGGCTTACCTCGACCGGGTCCTGCATGAGGGCACGCCCCGCCCACCCTCCACCGCAGGCCCCGTGGACATTTTTATCGGGCCCCTGCCCCGTGGACCCAATCGGCCCCCTCACCCTTTCACTGCCAGCCGGCTGCATGATCTGCAGCCGGTTTTGTTCCAGACCGCGCCACGGAAACATCTGTACTCGTTCGTGCTCCATACCCTTCACTACCTCACCATCGCATCCCGCCCCGATACCAAATGGCGGGACCTCCTGCCGCCTCTCGAGGGTGAGGAGCCCCGGTGGGCCAGCTTGTACTCTGCCCTGGTCCCGAGGCCCGCCGGGGATATCAGTTGGAGGCTCCTTCACGGAGCCGTGAGCACGGGCGTGTACTTGGCGCGGTTCACATCTGTCCCTAGCACCTGCCCTTTCTGTGGTGAGAAGGAGACCTTGGCGCACGTTTATTTGGAGTGTGCCAGGTTGCAGCCCCTGTTCCGGCTCCTCCTGAATATTTTCCTGCGTTTTTGGTTGCACTTTTCCCCTCACCTTTTTATCTACACGCTCCCCATCCGTGGCCCCACGAAGTCGCGGGATCTCCTTCTCAACCTCCTCTTGGCCCTAGCCAAACTGACCATCTACAACACCAGGGAGAGGAGGTTGGCCGACGGGATTTCCTGCGACTGTAGGGCCTATTTCCGTTCCTCCGTCTGCTCACGCATCCGGGCAGAGTTCCTCTGGGCGGCGTCCACTGGCTCCCTTGACGTCTTCGAGGAGCAATGGGCGTTGTCCGGGGTTCTCTGCTCGGTGTCCCCATCGGGTTCCCTTCGTTTAGCCCTATGACCTCACTCCTGATCCTGTTTTTTTCATTAGTTGTCCCCCGTAATTATTTGGTGTCCCAGACCTGTGGGTCCTCCCCTTAGGCTGGGGGGAGGCCCTTTAGAAGTGGGCGGGCTTCGCCCGCCCACCCCCGCTGGATGCCAATAGGACCTCAGTTACTGCTGTTATTCCACCTACAGCCCCTTGGGGGGGGCTGCTGGCCTGCTTCCCAGAGAAGAGAGGAGTAAGGGACCCCAGCTCTTGTTGCTGAGACCACCACCCTCTGAGCGGGGTCCCTCCTGCCTGGACGCCAGACCACCACCACCTGGAGCTGCTGGGCCTACTGTGGCTGTTGCTGGGGAGCTGTTGGTGCCCAGAGGAGGAGAGGAAGGAGAAGAGGACCACCCGCTGCTGGAGACAGTATGAAGACCACTGTGGAGGGAGCTTTTCTGGACTGAGTCTTTTTCAAACTGTGCTCTTGTGGTGGGGGTTTGGACTGTGTCCGCTGGGGCACCGGGGGTGTGGCGTGGAGCCTGTCCCCAGTCCATCCGTGTCCCCCTTCGCCCCCACCACCATCGTTGCCCCATCCACCACCCCCGCTGGCTGTTTTCCTTCTGCTTTGGACTCCTGCCTCTGGGACTGAGCTGCTCGCCTGGCTCACCACGCCCACTTCCACCATTTGGGCCTGCAGCAGCAGCAGCCAACCATTGACTTTTTGGCACAAGTGCCTGTGGGTGCACCACCTCCCCCCTCATACTGGACTGACCCCCTCCCCTTTGCCACATTTGTCCACCCCACCTATTTCCCTCTGCTGCCTGATAGTTATGCCCCGGCCCTGTAGCTGTCCCCGTGGTCCCTCTACCCCAATCTCAGCTCGCCCTTTCCCCCCACCCTGTGCTCCCCCAGCCCTGATCGGTTCCCCCCCATGCGCCCACGCCCCCTCTCAGGCGCTTGTGCCCTTCCCCATTTGGTTTCCCCTTGTTCACTGCACTCCCCCCTCTGCCGTTGCCCCCCCTGCTCCCCTAGTGCAACTGGAGGAGCCGGAACCCCCCTCTGCGTTGGTGCCCTGCAACAATCCCACCCTTAGTCCTTGGTTGCTCCCTACGCCCCTTTAGCCTTCCCCTTCTGGCGCCCTCCTCCCCTGCCTGCAGCCTAGCGGGGAAGGGTGGCCGCCTCCTCTCCTTCCCCTCCCCTCGCTGTTTGTCCCCCTCCCTGCTCTCGTTATGGCGGGGGATGCAGCGGGGGAGACCCCTCGCGATGCTCCCACTACCCCTCCTCCACCTGCCCCCGTGTCCACTGCCCAAGCCTCTACCTCGACCGCCGCTGCCGATCCACCTACCACCGCCCCTGCTGGGGCACCGGCGGCGGCGAGTACTGGGGAGACCTCCGTTGCTGCCACTTCTCTCGCCCCTTCTGATTCGGGGGGAGCCCCCCCAGCCGGTGGGAAGGGTCGGGGTGGGAAGAAGGGTAAGGGCCCCGCTAGAAAGGCCAGGCCCTCCATGGCGGAGACTGCCCCCGCTGCCGCAGCCCCGCTACCGGCTGCGGCATCCCTCCCCGCTATTCCCTCCACCAGCTCTGCAGGTGTCCCTCCCTTGGCCCCCAGGGCGTACGCCCAGGTGGCGGCGGCCCCCCTGCCTACTGCTGCTCCTCCGACCGCTGCTTCCGCCAACATCTACAGCGGCCGGGGCCCCTTTCCCACTTTGACCAGGAAGCACGGCGTCCGTTGCCTTCCGGTGCCCGCCTCGCCCCACGTGGAGACCTACGTGCGGGCGTTGGCGATAGTGGTGGGGCCCACGGCCATCGTGGCGGCCTCCAAAATGTACGGGAAGGTGGTCTTCTTCCTGGCATCGGAGGCCGCCGCCCAGGAAGCGGTAGAGATGGGCCTAGCGGTGGGGGGCGTGTTCGTCCCCCTGGAGCCGTTGGAAGACCTGGGGGTCCGCTTAATCTTGACCTCCGTCCCTCCCTTCCTGCCCAATGCCGTCCTGCTGCCCGCCCTTTCTGCCCTAGGACGCCCTGTCTCTGTCATCAGCCCTCTCCCCTTGGGCTTCAAGGACCCCGCCCTCCGTCATGTTCTCTCGTTCCGCCGGCAAGTGCAGCTTCTACTGCCGCCGGCGGCGCGTGGCGGAGAGGCGCTCGAGGTGTCCTTTCTGGTCCCCTACGAGGGAGCCCACTACCGGGTGCATTACTCAACGGGGGAGGCTCGGTGCTACCTCTGCAGGGCGATGGGGCACGTCCGGAAGGACTGTCCCTTGGCCCAGCACGGAGGAGTGTCCGGGACCCCCGAGCCCCGGCAAGGCGCCGGCCCTGTCATCGCCGGTGCCCCTGGCTGCCCAGCACCCGAAGCTGCCCCTCCTCCTCCTTCTCGATCCACCTCTGTGGAGGAGGGTGTGGCGGGGCTACCGCCGACCGTGGGAGAGGGCTCATCCCAGGGGGAATCCTCTCTGGTTTCTGCTGTCCCACCACTGCCTCCCCGAGTCCCTGAGCCATTGCCCTTGCCCCCCAAGCCGACCCCTGTTAGCCGGCCCCCGGATGATGCCATGGAGGGCTGGTCCTTAGTGCAGGGGAAGCGGGGCAAGCGGAAGACTCAAGTTTCCTTACATCCTTCGGATTCGGAGGCCCCCCGAAAGAGCAGGAAGGGGGGTACCGATGACGAGTCTTCTGCCTTGCCCCCTGATGACTCCCGTTGTGTGGAGCTGGCTGGGGATGCTGTGGCAGCACCGGAAGGTAACACCGCCCCTCCTCCGGGGTCCCTTCCCGTGGAAGCCCCCGAGGGAGCCTCTCTCGCCCCCTTCCCACTTGACGCCTCTGAGAGTGCCGCGGTGGGTATCGCCTCGGGTGCTGGCGGGGAGGGCCCTGGGGTGGTGGACGGTGATCTCCCTCCCATCTATGCGGAGATCGAGGCCCTGGGCTTGACCCGGTCACGCAGAGGGAGGACGACCCTCTGCCGGCGGGCCTCGATCTGGGTGACCTCCATACATCCCCCCTGTCCCTGGGTTCCCTTCCCCTACCCCCTGTTTCTGCTCCCACCTCTGAGGGTCCCCTGGAATGTTCTATCGACCTGGCTGCGGGTGGCACTCTGTTGACGGCCGCCGAGCCCCTTGGGGCGATGGCCAGTGCCTCGCTGCCAAGCCCCGCTTCCCAGGAGGTGTCCCTCTTTGGTGTGGAGGACCCGCCCTCCTTCCCCAGCGGGGACCCCATTGACCACCATCTCTCTCTGGATGCCGAGGCTGCCGCACGTGCCACAGTGGCTGAGCCCGGCATCGTTAGGGGTCCCCTGCCCACTTCCCAGATCCTTGAGCCTGGCCAGGAGGAGCCACCTTCCGGCGTCTCATCTATGGAGGCTCCGGATCCTGCCTCTACCTCCTTCCCGGATTCTCTCCCTGATCCCCGCCCTACTCCTGTTGGCTCTGTCCTTGTCCCCCCCCACTTCCTGTGCTCCCAGTGCCGCCCCTGGCAATCCCACCCAGGGAGCGGGTTCACTAGTTCTTGCCTGTCCCGACCCCCCAGGGGCTGCTGTTCCCCTTCCACTGCCCCTTCTTGATTCTGGGAGCGAGGCAAGTCGTGTGGAGTTGGTCCATCTGCTGCCACGTTGGGGATCTGCCCCCTGCCTACTCGCCTTGGTGGGCCACGGGGCTGTGACGGGGGCCTCACTGGGGGCAAGTCATCGATCAGTGACCCCACCCACCCCATGCGCTGAGGGAGGAGCTGCGGGAGTTCCTCGAGGACGTCCGTGGCTCCCGGAACAAAGTCCATCTTGCGCTCCAGCGGTGGGGGGAGATTTCCATCAGGTCCTCCGGGCCGCGAGGGCCCTCATGGGGGAGGGTAAGAGGACCGGGAAGCAGGCCGCCGCGGCCTACCGGCTGGTCCGTGTCTTCCGTGACTCCTTACTCACCTTCTGGGTTGGTCATGGATTGCTGCGCGACCTGCCGGAAGCCGTGGACGTGTCTGCCAGCGAGGATCACCCCCAGCCCTCCTCATGGCGCCGATCATCCTTGCCACCTTAAACACCCGAGGCTGTAGGATGGGTCTCCGCAGGAGCCAGGTGCTCTCCTTCCTCCGGGAGGGGGGGTACTCTGTGGTTTTCCTGCAGGAGACCCATACGGATCCTGCCGCTGAAGCTAGCTGGCGGCTGGAGTGGGGGGACGGGGCCTACTTTAGCCACTTCTCTGTCTGCGCGGCTGGAGTGGCGACCCTGTTCTCCCCCGACCTACGGCCCGAGGTGCTAGGGGTCGCCGAGGCTGTGCCGGGTCGCCTGCTGCACCTCCGGGTCCGTGTGGAGGGGCTTGTGGTTAATCTCGTCAATGTTTACGCCCCGACATCGGCCCCGGAGAGGCTACATTTTTATCAGCAGGCGTCCGCCTTCCTTGGCTCCCTGGATCCTCGTGAGTGCCTGGTCCTGGGAGGGGATTTTAACACCACCCTCGAGGAACGGGACCGCTCGGGGACCGAGCAGTGCCCGGCAGCTGCGGACGTCCTCCGGGAGATTGTCGACCGCCACTCCCTGGTGGACGTCTGGCGCGACCACCACCCAGACGACGTCTCGACGTTCACCTTCGTCCGGGTGGAGGCCCATCGGTCGTGCCACTCCCGGCTGGACCGTATTTACCTGTCACGTTTCCACCTTTCACGGGCCCACTCCTCCAGCGTTCGGCCGGCCCCCTTTTCGGATCACCACCTTGCCACCGTGATGGCCTCTCTCTGCGCGGGGAGGCCAGGGCCGGCCTATTGGCACTTTAATAATAGTTTGCTGGAGGATGCGGGCTTTGTGGCATCCTTCCGGGAGATCTGGCTGGCCTGGCGAGGGCAGAGGCGTGCCTTTTCCTCGGCGCGGCGGTGGTGGGATCTGGGGAAGGTGCGCGCCCGGCTCTTCTGCCGTGACTACACCCGGGGCACCAGCCGACGGAGGGATGCGGCGATAGGGCAGTTGGAGCGGGAGGTCTTGGAGCTGGAGAGGCGTCTGGCCGTCAACTCCGAGGATCCATCCCTCTGCGGAGCGTGCCGGGAGAAGCGGGAGGAGCTCCGGGCCCTCGAAGACCATCGGGCCCGGGGTGCTTTTGTTCGATCCCGCATCCACCTCCTTCGGGAGATGGATCGTGGCTCCCGCTTCTTCTACGCCCTGGAGAAAAGGAGGGGGGCCAAGAAGCACGTCACCTGCCTCCTGGCGGAGGACGGCACCCCCCTCACGGATCCGGCGGAGATGTGCCAGAGGGCCAGGGCCTTCTACGCCACTCTTTTCTCCCCAGATCCGACCGATCCTAACGCTTGCAGAGTGCTCTGGGACGGGCTCCCGACGGTCAGCACGGGCGACCGGGACCGGCTAAACCTGCCTCTCACTCTGGCCGAGTTCTCGGAGGCCCTCCGTCACATGCCCACCAATAAATCTCCGGGCTTGGACGGGCTGACCGTGGAGTTCTACCGCGTGTTCTGGGACGTCCTCGGCCCAGACTTGGTCACTGTCTGGGCCGAGGCTTTGCAGAGCGGGGTCCTCCCTCTCTCGTGCAGGCGAGCCATGCTGGCCTTATTGCCGAAGAGGGGGGACCTCCGCGACTTACGGAATTGGCGTCCCGTCTCGCTCCTCAGCACAGACTACAAAATTGTTGCGAAGGCCATCTCGATGCGGCTAGGGTCCGTGCTGGCGGACGTGGTCCATCCAGACCAGACCTACACCGTCCCGGGCCGCACCATCTTTGATAACTTGTATCTGGTCCGGGACCTTCTGGAATTGGGGTGTAGGGACGGTCTGTCGTTCGCCCTCTTGTCCCTGGATCAGGAGAAGGCGTTCGACCGGATGGATCACGGGTATCTCCTGGGCACTCTGCGAGCGTTCAGCTTCGGACCCCTGTTTGTGGGTTTTCTCCAGGTGCTGTACGCTTCTGCGGAGTGTCTGGTCAGGCTCAACTGGGCCCTGACCGAGCCGGTCAGCTTCGGGCGGGGAGTGCGGCAGGGGTGCCCCCTCTCGGGCCAGCTGTACACTCTGGCGATCGAGCCCTTCCTCTGTCTCCTCCGCAAGAGGTTGATGGGGTTCGTGCTTCGGGAGCTGGGGCTGCGGCTGGTCCTGTCGGCATACGCTGACGATGTGCTCCTTGTGGTCCAGGACCCGGGCGACTTGGCGCGGGTGGAGGCTTGCCAGGCTGTGTACTCGGCGGCCTCCTCCGCCCGGGTCAACTGGGTCAAGAGCTCTGGCCTGGTGGTCGGGGACGGGTGGCAGGCGAGCTCCCTCCCACCTGCGCTTCAGGCCATCAGGTGGAGCGCGGGTCCGCTGCTCTATCTCGGCGTTTACCTTTCTGCCACGCATCCGTCTCCGCCGGAGAACTGGCAGGATTTGCAGGGCAGGGTGACGGAGCGGCTCCGGAAATGGACAGGACTACTCCGGTGCCTCTCCCTTCGGGGGAGGGCACTGGTGCTTAATCAACTGGTCCTGTCCATGCTCTGGTACCGACTCAACACCCTGGTCCCGGCCCCGGGTTTCCTGGCCAACCTCCGGACGGTGATTCTGGAGTTCTTTTGGCCAGGGACGCACTGGGTCTCTGCAGGGGTCCTCCACCTGCCCCTGGAGGAGGGGGGGCAGGGCCTGAAGTGCTTACGCGCTCAGGTCCATGTCTTCCACCTCCAGGCCCTGCAGAGGCTCCTGTTTGGTGCGGGTAGTCCGGCGTGGAGCGTATTGGCGCACGCCTTCCTCCGCCGCTTTCGAGGGCTCCGATACGACCGGCAGCTCTTTTACCTCCATCCGAGAGGTCTTCCGCGAGACCTCTCCGGGCTGCCGGTCTTCTACCAAGACCTCCTCCGGACCTGGAAGCTCTTTTCAACGACCAGATCCGTGGCGGCCACCGTGGGGGTTGACCTCCTCGCGGAGCCCCTGCTACACAATCCCCAGCTTCGTGTGCAGGTGGCGGAGTCCCCCACGGTGTGCCAGAGGTTGGTCTCGGCGGGAGTCACCAGGGTCGGAGACCTCCTGGACTACGACCGGGGAGACTGGCTGGATCCCCTGACGCTCGCTCAGCGCATGGGGCTCTCCAGACCTTGTACTCCCCAGCGCGTACTTCAGGAGGTGAAGGCCGCTTTACTGCCCGCTGCTCGGGCTTACCTCGACCGGGTCCTGCGAGAGGGCACGCCCCGCCCATCCTCCACCGCAGGCCCCGTGGACATTTTTATCGGGCCCCTGCCCCGTGGACCCAATCGGCCCCCTCACCCTTTCACTGCCAGCCGGCTGCATGATCTGCAGCCGGTTTTGTTCCAGACCGCGCCACGGAAACATCTGTACTCGCTCGTGCTCCATACCCTTCACTACCTCACCCTCGCATCCTGCCCCGATACCAAATGGCGGGACCTCCTGCTGCCTCTCGAGGGTGAGGAGCCCCGGTGGGCCAGCTTGTACTCTGCCCTGGTCCCGAGGCCTGCCGGGGATATCAGTTGGAGGCTCCTTCACGGAGCCGTGAGCACGGGCGTGTACTTGGCGCGGTTCACATCTGTCCCTAGCACCTGCCCTTTCTGTGGTGAGAAGGAGACCTTGGCGCACGTTTATTTGGAGTGTGCCAGGTTGCAGCCCCTGTTCCGGCTCCTCCTGAATATTTTCCTGCGTTTTTGGTTGCACTTTTCCCCTCAACTTTTTATCTACACGCTCCCCATCCGTGGCCCCACGAAGTCGCGGGATCTCCTTCTCAACCTCCTCTTGGCCCTGGCCAAACTGGCCATCTACAACACCAGGGAGAGGAGGTTGGCCGACGGGATTTCCTGCGACTGTAGGGCCTATTTCCGTTCCTCCGTCTGCTCACGCATCCGGGCAGAGTTCCTCTGGGCGGCGTCCACTGGCTCCCTTGACGTCTTCGAGGAGCAGTGGGCGTTGTCCGGGGTTCTCTGCTCGGTGTCCCCATCGGGTTCCCTTCGTTTAGCCCTATGACCTCACTCCCGATCCTGTTTTTTTCATTAGTTGTCCCCCGTAATTATTTGGTGTCCCAGACCTGTGGGTCCTCCCCTTAGGCTGGGGGGAGGCCCTTTAGAAGTGGGCGGGCTTCGCCCGCCCACCCCCGCTGGATGCCAATAGGACCAGTATATTTGCCCTCTACCAGACTCCTGCACCCCACTGGCCTGGGTCTGTCACACAGTCTAATCCTACCAAACCAGAAGTTATCTAGAATATAAATGAATCTACTGAAATGCAGATGGAAACACTGTAATACTTGTGCCTAGCTAGGCCTAACCTCTGTCTTTCAGCCTCTTTCCTTGGAAGTCTGTGTAACTTGACCTACCAAGATATGGCCAGGGAAAAAGTGTGTCTCTATGTAACCAAAGACCCTCTGTTTATAACCCTCTGCAGCTTTGTGAGCCCAGACAGCCTTCATTAGCACATTGTGCATTCCCTAGGCCATAGATTCAGATGTAAATGCTCAGCTATAAATATTATTTCTAAGTTACAACATATTTGCTTAAGCTCATTAATTCTTTTTAAAGCCCTTCTGCTTTGCATGGGTGAATTTCAAATATCTTTTGTCTGTTGCAAAAATATCTTTGATGTTGTGAAAGGGTTTAGAGTCTTTTACATGTTCTACACAAACCCTCAGCATCAAAGACAACTCAGGGGATCATACTATTTTCCTAATGTGATCTTGGTACCTTTCAGATGTTACGCCCTGCATAAGCATAAACAAAGGGAGTTGGGCATATGACTGTTAAAGACAACTGAAAGCAGCTTACAAAAGTGTTCTTAAGTCTGCAGCTTTGGGGCAAGTAATTCAGACCCTGTGTCTTTGTTGGTACAGACAGAAGTATCTGGCTCAGCAAGACAAGGTGCTGGAGTCCTGAACTGGCAGGGAAAGCAGGGGCAGAAGTAGTCTTGGCACATCAGGTGGCAGATTCCAGGGGCTTTCTGTGATCCAACCCATCACACTCCTTATGTACAATGTCACCTGAAAGTGAGTACAGGCATTTGTGTGGCAATTTTGTAGCCGGCATTGCAAGGTATTTCTGTGCCAGATATGCTAATCAGTCTTATGCCCCTTCACGCTTTGGCCATCATTCCAGAGGACATGCTTCCATGCTGATGACACTTTTAAAAAAATGCATTAATTAAACGTTTGACTGAACTCCTTGGGGGAGAATTGTACGTGTCCAGCTCTGTTTTACCCACTTTCTGCCATATATTTCATGTTATAGTAGTCTTGGATGATGACCCAGCACATGTTGTTCACTTTAAGAATACTTTCACTGCAGATTTGACAAAAAGCAAAGAAGGTACCAATGTGAGATTTCTAAAGATAGCTCCAGCACTTGATCCAAGGTTTAAGAATCTGAAGTGCCTTCCAAAATCAGAGAGCGACGAGGTATGGCGCATGCTTTCAGAACTCTTAAAAGAACAACACTCTATTGTGGAAACTACAGAACTCAAACCACCAAAAAAGAAAATCAACCTTCTGCTGGTGGCATCTGACTCACATGATGAAAATGAACATGCATCTGTCTACAGTGTTTTGGATTGTTATGGAGCAAAACCCGTCATCAGCATGGATGCATGTCTTTTGGAATGCTGGTTGAAGCATGAAGGGATATATGAATCGTTAGCACATCTGGCATGTAAATATCTTGTGACGCCAGCTACAACAGTGCCACACAAAGGTCTGTTCTCACTTTCAGGTGACATTGTAAACGAGAAGCAGGCAACATTATCTCCTGCAAACAAACTTGTTTGTCTGAGCGATTGGCTGAACAAGAGATAGGACTGAGTGGACTCATAGGCTCTAAAGTTTTCCATTGTTTTATTTCTGAATGCAATTATTTTTTGTACATAATTCTACAGTTGTAAGTTCAACTTTGATGATACAGATTGCACTACAGTACGTGTATTAGGTGAATTGAAAAATACTATTTCTTGTTTTTTACCACATAAATATTTATAATAAAAAATAAAAATAAAGTGAGCACTGTACACTTTGTATTCTGTGTTGTAATTGAGATCAATATATTTGAAAATGCAGAAAACATCCAAAATATTTAAATAAATGGCATTCTATTATTAACAGCATGATTAATCACCATTACTTTTTTTCATTGCTTGACAGCCCTAGTTACAAGGTAGGAAGCAAAGGAACAATAAAATTACAGGAAAAATGAGACACGTGGTCAGTCATATTTGGTTAGAAACGTTTCTGATGATGTTCATATTTTCTCATTAGCAGATGGCTTAAACACTGGTAAGGGAATATTACACTCAGCATGACATCACAGCAGTGTAGTTCAAGAGTTTAAAGATTGGCTTGCTGTAGCTTCAGGACTGGTGACTAGAGGGGAATAAAATAAATGTTTGTTACACATGATTGGCAAGATAGAAGTACGGTTCTGAGAAAAAGCTTCATAAAATATCTCTCTCTCCTGGAAGGCTAGGGCTGAATGATTTGAGCAACTCAGGATATTTCTTGGCCAACATACAGGTGACAGATGTCTTCTGAATGGGTCAGCCAAGCACAACAGAGGATAAACTGTGCATGAAGGAAAGAAAGGAGTGAAATATAGCTGGGCCCATCATCCACTCTGTGCCTTTCCCATATAACTGTACTATAGAGCTGGGGCATATCCTTTCTTACAGTCTTATACCAATGTCTGTCAGAAACAACATTCAGAAGTAATCTCACAAGAAAATTTCCCTTGATTTCTTACTTAAACAACATATTTATACTGCTGCACAACTCTGTTTGCTGCAGCTATCAATGGTTCAGGGGGCCTGTTCTTCAGAACTTGTGCAACAAAGCAGATCATTTAGACAGAAAATACAGAAGACTTTGCTTATATTCTTCAAGACAACTGTAAGGAACCCAGTTATTCTGGTTTTACTTAGTAGCATTCCTTCATTTGTTCACTGATGAATTCAAATATGTCCAGTGAGAACTCTAGATAATGTACAGATTTGATTATAAAAATCTGGCTCATTACTTTTGCTTATTTCTACTGTTGATACTAGCTGCACTAGAAGACAAACACTGCTTGTGCTTGCTCTTTCCCTTCTCTCGCTGGAGGACTCTGACAGCAGCATGCTGTACAGCTTGACACACACTTTGGGAATTGTTTCCTCCTCTTTCCTGTTTTATTTTTGGCAATACAATATATTCTACAGGTCATTGAAGTTAAGAAGAATTTACTCACTGATTATTCTGTTTAGTGTAGTCCTCTGCCAGTCAAGACTAATATACAAGCACCAGTCTTCCCAGAGAGAGACTTGTGGGGCAAAGTGATGAATCAGCCCAGAGGGAAAAAAATTTACTGTCATGGTGGCTGGCTGGCAGGCAGGCAGAGAAGCCAAATCTCATTTTGGGAGAAGCAGCTGAGCCTCCAGCCATACAGGAGAGCGGGAGGAGTTGATGCTGAGCACGTCTTAGCTGAGAGAAGCCTCAGAGGAAGGTAAGGTAACTAGGGCAGAATTTTCCTGTGGTTCCAAGAAGGCTCATCTCCTGTCTCATCAGACACCCCCTTGTAGCTGCAAGGTGGAGACGTCCATAAAAGGAATTGTCCGTGCTGTCTTTGCTCCTCCCCTCCTTTTTTATTGTCCATATTTCTTAGTCTCTCCTAATTGCTTTTTTTTCTTCCTTCCTTCTTATGAAGAGGAGCTGGACAAAAAAGAAGAGGTTGGAGAAAAGACAGAATTTGAGACAATATCTGAGAGAGATTTAGAAAGGAAGTGGTGCTTATAAACTAGCCTTGGTTGACAGACCTTTTGCCTTCTTGAATCTGAGTAGGTGGGGGTCGTAATGTTGTCTCTAATTGGTGGAGCAGATGATAGAAGGAGGACAGACAATAATGAACAGATGGCCAACTAGAAGCAAGTGCCAGAATATGGTTTGTTGTTAAAAAGCCTGCTCCTCCTTCTACATCAGACAGTGTAAGTGTTAATATCTCAAATACTAAATTTAGTTTTATTGTTAATACTCATTACAGTTGACGTAGGTAATTATGCATCTGTAAAGCTCAGTCCTTTTCTTCTGGAGGTAACTGTTCTAACTCACACAGGAAACTTTAAAATAAAATGTTCTTGCTTTTCAGTTTAACAATTTAAAGTTAGTTGGAAGTGAAAAAAAACCAGCTCTTAAGAGAGCTGTTGTGTTTCCTCCAGAATCTGAGAGGGGGATAGTTCCCTTTTAAAAATTATTCTTCATCACTTCGGAGCTCTAAATAGGAACCCTCACCATCTCTCTGCTCCGCAATGAGACATGTGCAGACTGGCATTTCAACAGCAGGATGAAAACAGGAGGTGCATGGATATGTAGGTCATCCCCACCTCCACATGATATTACAGGCTAAAAGGACATTTGTTGGGATACCTGAAATCCAGCCCTAATCATTTCAGTTGAATTGCCTTTGCATAGATGAAGTAAGTCTGGGATGAGTCAAAGCACAAAACGATAAGAGTGACAGTATCATTCTGATACAAGGATTTGGTATCGAAATTTGATAGTGCTGCTGCTAATTGACATGTCTCAAAGAAAATAATCTGCATGATATTAAAACATCATGTGTCAGGAATTGACTTGCCTTCAAGTGCAAAGAGATCTATGGAACAGAATAAAGGTTCTCTTTCCCAAATGCTCAGTATCAAACATTTCTGTTACTCCTGAAAAATCAAAAGCTAGTCACTGTCCTCTGCTGAAAATAAAATATATAACAGTTGCACACTCATATGGCTTCAGACCAGTAAAAAATTACATGGAGTGGAGAATGTACAGGTCATCTAACATATGTAATGTAATAACTGAGTTGATAAGAGCAAGCACTGATTTTTCAGATTCAAGAAAGAAATCCTTGGGAAAGAATGCTGCTCACTCTGTCACTATAGGATATCTTGCTCACAGCCAATGATGTACCTACTCAAGGTTCTTCTTATGAAGCCTCCAGGCTCCTTACATCTATTCTCATGATGAAAAGGTTTGAGAAACCTGATTGTGATCTCATTTAGACAGGTATAACTCTATAGATTTTAGCAGTTACTCTTGATTAACACTAGTGAATCTGAGATCAGAATCAGGCCCAATGAATCTAAATTGTGTATTGAAATTCTGTTTTATCCACTTGGATAAAATGACTGGGAGCTTCTATTCACAATTGCATTAGTGGATGAGACTTGGAGAGAAGATTATTACAAAATAATCCAGGTAACTTCAATGCACCTCAGCCCTAAGGTAAGAAATGTAATTGACAGTGCAAAATCTGATATGACATTAATGAAAGGCAGGAAATGACAAGTGCGCTCTACCAAAAACAGAGTTTATCCCCTCCAGAAGAACTTAATCCAGTTACTGTTTTAGATGCAATAACACACTAATGTTTCAGGATTTAATGAAACCACTAGATTTTTTTTTAATGTTGGGTTTTATAAGTTATTGTCATCTTCCACAAAATGTTTTTCCAAGAGAAGAAAAAGTTCTCCCCTAAGTAAGTAGCAGCATGAGTTATGCAAAGAATAAGTATTCCTGCTTGGTAAAAATTCCTGCTCTATTTATAAGAATACCAGTGAATAAGATAAGGTCGGAAAAAATATTCAGCGGCCCCAAACTTGCATTTTCAATTACCAAAAGGAGTTCAAACCTCACAACTTTTCAATTCTGTTCCAAATCTAGAAACAATGGCTCAGATTCTGTCAAGCAGACAGCCGCCCGGGGCAACTGGGGCAGTCTGAGGGGGGAAGCTGATTAAATTTGGATCACTGGCTATGTACCCTAGAGGGATTTATAGCCACTGAGAATTGGCAGCAGAGGTCTGCAGTCTACACTGTGCCCACATGTCCCTTCCTCTATTCAACATGCTCCTTCTGTACCATGGGCAGTTGGGATCGGAGACAGCTCTGCCACCTTCATGCTAGGATGATTCTCAGCTCCTTTGCACCTCTTGGGAAACACAGAGGGACCAAAGCCAGAGGACAGAATCTGGCCCACGGTTTTGCCTGGTTTCTAAATGCCTCAAAAAGTTCTCCCAACCTTGCAGTTGATACTGCAGCTCTGAAATTGCTGGAAATTCCAGCATTTATAACTCTGAAAGTCAGTAAAAGACAATGGGCTAGATTCTGCTATTAAAGTCAACAGGGTTACTTTGGATTTATGCCAATGTAACAGGTAACCGAATTTGTTCCTACAATTCAAAAGTTTCACTCTAACCTGCAGAAATCAGCTCAAGTTCTAACCTGCAGAACTATCAGGGAAATGAATATCAGGAGGTTAATACTGTTGAAATGGATTTGCTCTTTAGCAGCATGTTTGTTCTTATATATTTTGTGAATTTTGAGCATCTTGGAAGTCCCTGGAACCTTCATGAAATAAAAACATTTCAACTTGTTAATTAACTCTGGATGTGTGACCTCTGCATACATTCTCAATCAGAATATCAATCTTAAAACATTAAAAAAACAAGCTGACTTTCTTATGAACTTGGTATAAGTGGAATTTATTACCAGGTCGCCAGTGGAATGTATTTGCACAACTCATTTATCTTCTCCTAGGGGTAGCATGGCTAGACATTGAAGCGTTATCTATCATGCTTCTAAAATTACTTTCAGGATATTTTACCCTAGAAGGGGCAGACTTTAGTATTCTACAGAAAAACACTTATGTTTAACTTTGACTATTGATAGTTTACTATAAGGCTTATCGATTTATAGACATTTCCATGGTAAAAGATATAGGTCATGGAAATAATGACAGTGCACCTTTTGGTCTTACTTTGATGAACACTTATTCACAAGTAGTCCATTTACTCCAATGGTGTGAGGAAGGGTTACACACTTGGACCTTATGGAGTATTTTGCATATTCAGTATGCTGTCTGGACACTCACTAATTATACCTCACAGCACTCCTCTGTTGTAGGTAGCTATTTTGCACCTGGAGGAACTGATACACAGAGCTTAGGTAACTTGCCCCAGACTATGCAGTAAGTAGATGGCACAGGTTAGAATTCAAGTATTCTTGGCTTTCAGCCTGTGCTCAGTCCATTAGGTCATGTTGTCTAGAGTGATAGTAACAGCGATTATTTCTATCTGGAAGACATCCAAGTATAATAATGGGAAACTTTCAGAAATAGAGGAGTATTGCTTGCCATCTGTGCATATTGGACAGACCTTTCCACCATTTAGATACACATACCTTTCAGTTGCTGACAACCTAGCTGAAGAAAAGACCCAGCGTCCACCTAATCCCTCACCCTTAGTATCACTCTAGACTTTTCTTGTGTTGCCTGCCCACTGCAAGACTTTCCAAACCCACCCTCCAATGCTGGCTGCCCTTTGGAAGGGGCATCTCTGTTTCCTGCTCACTTGCCTGCATTAATCATCTTCAGTTCTCAAATGCATCTCAGAATCCCTTTTTCCTGACTTCAGCAGTGCTTCAAAGGAGGCACCACAAGAGCCATCATGATGGGATTCTGAAGCACATCACATCACTCTATGGGACACAGTGAAAATAGTTGAACCTGAAAGTATGTAAAGCCTACATAAGTATTAACATATCGTATCTTCACCTTTGATCTTTGCCCAGCACAGACAGTTAGGTATTGGGTATCAATTTCTTGCACAAGACAGATTTGTTACATGAACCAATTAACTGCATGAAAAATACCTTGTAAATATCTGTACATGTTTCTGCAAGACACTAGTTAAAGTAGATCAAAGAGTTTTTCCTATGCAGCTGTAGTGTTAAAGGGATAAGTCTCTAGCTTAGAAGATCAGAAAAAAATATTTATTGACTTTCTTTGTTCAGTACTTACCATATTATGAATTCGCAATCATGGCTCTTGGAGACCATCAATTACCACATAACTCAATCATTACATCTAAACAATCCTGGTAGGACTCATTGTTTAGGCCCCACAGTTCCCTCATAACATGGAGGCAGATTCTGATATCCTTACTTACTGTTAGTGCCACCTTCCCCTACACGTTAGTCCCAGTGGAATCAATTATTCATGAAGTAAGGTTTTATTCAACACAGTAAGGGTGACAGAATCTGACCCTAAAGTACAGTTCTGTGTTTGTTCTAAAATTCGAAGATTTTTAAAAACTATAATTATTTGATTAGCGATACAGAGAGGTGTATAATTTTCCAGTCCCGCTCACTTTACCTTCTTTTATTAAGTTAAATTGCTTGTGTGGTAAAGACATTAAAAATTAAGAAAGTGAGAAAGGATTTTGTGGTTCCCTGAGACAACCTGTTGATAAAAAGCTACAAATTGCAGTTTCATTATATGAGAAATGAATTACCATTTGTGCTGACAGAGCACAGACAGGAGCTACTGGGGTCTAACTACATAAAGTGAGAGAGTTTTTGTCTGGACTAATTGAAGTGAATTAGATTACAAGATATCTGCCTGTGGAATGTCTACAGCCAGACTTGCTAACAGAAATACTATTTAGAGAATAGCAGTTGTGTGGTACATACCACTGGCAAAGACATGAGATTCTTAGGGTGCTAGTTTGTGACGACTGATTTTAAAAAAGATACACTTTATTTTGTTTCAGTGTGCACGTTGTCCAAGAATGTAGTGAATGAACAGTATACCAAAAAAAAGAGCAAAAAAGTTTGTCTCCAAGCCCTAAAAGACCATGGGCGAAATTCTACTCTCCATCATACTTGAATTTAATGCAGTTTTTACATGTATCACTAACATCAGACTTTGCTCCCTTGAATAGCATCTACATCTCATAACAAAAGTGAACCCAAGAAGAACCTTTGGGGAGGCTCAAATAGTGTAGCTTACAGGATGCTTTATTAATAAGATTTTATAAAATGTTTTTAAAAGCCCAACATGAATAGGAATATTCCTTTCTTAAAATTCAATACAAAAAGTATTTTGGGATTTAATCTCCACTTGCACTCCACATTCAGCTAATGCATAAGAACTAAATGGACATTAAACAAATCAGACTAAATATATACACAAACTTCATGTTTAATAGTGTTATTAGTATACTAATACCTTGCTGAATCTCACCTATATCGTATCTAAGCACATGCCTAACTTTCAGTGCAGGAGTAGTCTCACTGTCTTCAATT
The DNA here is from genome assembly GCF_007399415.2 of Gopherus evgoodei. Classification (NCBI taxonomy): domain Eukaryota; kingdom Metazoa; phylum Chordata; order Testudines; family Testudinidae; genus Gopherus; species Gopherus evgoodei. Next base: position 73,173,587 of record NC_044324.1, read on the forward strand.
TAGACACATGCTTAAATACCTTGCCAACCTGGCACCAGACTGTTCCTCACTCATGATTTTCAGTTGGGTTTAAGAATTGTATTTGGGCAATCTCTATTCTGATGTAAAGTGCCTGAAGAACATTCCTGGCCTGGCACAGTTCTCAGCTTACTGGTGGGTGCTTCCTGGGCACTGCAAAACCCATTGGGCACCTCCATCGGCATGAACAAGTGTCTCAGCGATACCAAATTAAGCTGAATAATCTAACTGCATTTGAATGGGATGGCATTCCTGGCTCCCGCTCCCCAAGTCCTTTCAGTATAGTCCCAGATTCCCTCACCCTGGGAGGGGTTAAGGCTAGTGGGACTGACCACACAATCGCTCACCTTGGAGCTTGCCAAACTTATCTTGCCCAGCCACTATACTGGAGTCTGCTGTCTTCTTCTAGGATCAGTGCATTACCTTCATGAAGGCAGTTGCCCTAAAGTTTTCCAGAGTCCCTCTTGGGAAAAGTAGAGTTGCTCTCTCCCACAACTACCCAGCAACTGTCTGGACTGGAATTTCCTGTTTTTAAACCCTTGTTCCATCCAACATGACTAACAGGGCCACCGAGGTGAGCCCAGCCCTGCCCAGAGCAACTCTTTAACCCTTTTGTCACTGGTGTGAGATTTATACACCTCGTCACATGATCATATGGAGATAATACATTACATCTTAAGGTCTCATCTGAAAGACTCTTACCCAGTAACCTGTTTGGTACTCAGCACTCAGTTACTATAATGATGAGCACAGTATAAGACCTTTTTAGTACAGAATAGAATTAAATACTCAAACTACCTTGGAAGCATAAAAGTGTTCCCCTTCACTGAGATCTGAAGGAAGCCCGTCAAGAAGGGGAGAAATTCTGGTTCCACTTAAGTCAAATGGGAGTTTTAAGACTGACTTCAATGGGGCTAGGATTTCACCTTAGATTTTTCAGACCCGAGGCTAAAGGCTTGTCTATGTGGAGACTTAGCGCAAACCAAACTGGGATGTGAATCTGTAACACACCAAGTGACCGTGTAAACCTTGCTGCTGTGCACTAACAGTTCTGTAGTGCACCCTGATGTACTGCTTACAGCATGTCTTACACCACATCTGGGAACCTTTTACTTAGGCTACATCTACACTACACGAGAGTGGTGGTGGCAGCATGTAGTGTACATGTAGCTACATGCCACAGTGAAAAGCCTGCTGCATATGCACTGTGGTGTATAGTTATACATGTCAGTGAAAGGCACTGGCAGAAGGGAGTCTTTTGCTTCTCCCGCTGCCCACCTTCAGGAGTCTTTCCCTGTGGATGGGAAGGTTCCAATAGCAGGGAACTGCCAGAGTCTTTCCCTGCAGCCAGTCTTTTCCTGCCTCAGGGAAAGGCTCCAGTAACAGGGAGACAGAGGGACACTACACTGCTAGAAATTGCAGGCATGAGGCAAGACTTGGGCACGTAGAGAGCTGTGTAGGGTAAATACTTGCAGACATATCCACATCCTTCAGGAGCTTCTTTACTCACCTAAGCCATTCCCCCCTGCAATTTATACCCCTGTTAGGGAGGCTATACATCTATGTACTCTACGCACCGCCAAAAGAAGCATGCAGTGTAGACGCACCCTCATGATGGTGGCATGCAGTGCATGCCTTAGCATGCAGAAGCTTGTGTACTCTGGAGTCACACCCTGGCTTGCAACACACTAAGTCTCCATGTAAATAAGTTTCATTATCCAAGCTGAATAAAGCACAAAAATTAAATAGCAAGTTTATTTGGAAATGGAGTAAAGTCAATTAAAAGTGGAAAGTTTAACCAATCTAATCTATGTTATTTGCATCACAGGTAAGATAAAGAATTTTTTAATGGAATTTTTACCTTGACACTGCCTTTTTCAACATACTTAGCTCTAAGCACGTGGCAGCTGAATAACTGTGGGGATACTGGCCCTTTTATGCAAGGCTAATATTTGAGGGTTTTTTATTTTTTCATAAACCAGAAATCAATTATGCAAAGATAGGATAACATTACTAGTAACAAATGAAATACAGTTATTGCTGTGCTCATTCAGCAGAGTTGGTTTTGGCATGTTAATTTCAGCTAAAGCTTGAATAAATGTATTTCATCTATTTTTGGAGGAGTTGCGCTACGAGCCAATTTTAAACCCTGGTTTAGCCTAAACCATGCTCGTGGAATCTTAGAACACTCCTCACTTGTGGGACAGGTTCACACATAGTCAATCTATTCAGGGTCAGTGAGCTTAGAGCAGAATAGCTGTTTCACAAAACATCAGACTCCTAATAGAAATCTCAGTTGAGGCTTCTTAGTGGGCAGAATGGCTGGGTCAAAGGCCAAGATGCAGTGCTACCAGTCCAGTCCACAACCAACATACCTCCTCCCTGCTGCAAGCAGGCATCCACTTTCCAACTTCTTCACCATTGTCTCTCAGGTGGGTGGTAGTGATGGAAGTTGTGGCTGCTGGATGTGAGGGGGTAGTGCTAATTGTTAGGTGAAGGACTCATAGCTAAACTTTTCTTCCATGCTCACTGGTCCTGGATGAGGGCTTAGAATCTCATGATGCTAGTAAAAGCTATAACAGAACACAAAAGCTTTGTAAAGAAAGGAGGAAAAAACCAAGCAAACAAAAACAACAAATCTCTCAATCCTAGCTTTTGAATCCCAGTGTCCCCCACACTGAAATCAAGTCTACGGGCAGTGTACATCTCATGAGCCTGCAAAAAAGATATAACTGAGCAGAGCCAGTCTTTGGGGTAGGTGGCCACCCAGGTTGCTGTGGTCAGAGGGACGCTGTGGTCAACAGGCAGGCAGCGGGGTGGGCCTGGGGTGTGAGGCCATGAAAGGGAGCTTGGGGCAATGGCGGGGGGCAGCAGGGCCTGGAGGCGATAGGAAGATGGGTGGGGAGGCAGCAGGAGCGAGGGGCAATGGAGGGGAGGGAAGGCAGTGAGGGCCAGGAGCACCAGAATACAAGTTTGTCCAGGTCGCCATTTTCCTTAAAGCCAGCCCTGGGTAGGTGAAGGGAATAGCAAGGGTTCCTAGTTCTGAATAAATGGACAGATTACAGGAGTTGTGTATTTTTATTAATATTGTCCAATATTTAAATCAGTATCTAGAAACTATCTTGAGAGTAAGGGTGGTTTTCTGGTTGTGGTTCAGGCATTGAACTGGGACTCTGGGACTCATTTCCCAGCTCTGCCACAGGTTTCTTGTGTGACCTTGGGCAACTCACTCTCTCCATCCCTCAGTTCCCCATATAGTAAAAAATGGAAATGCTTCATTTCCCAACCTAATTGCTTTGTCTCATTTAGAATGTAGACTCTTTGGGACAGGGATTCTCTCTTACAATAAGGCTGTAGAGAGCTTGGCCCAGTGGGATTCTGATCTTAGCCATGAGACGCTGTTTTATAAATAAATAATCATTCAAACTTAAAGGACCACAAAGAAGAGCTAAGAAATGGCATAAAATGGAGAATGAAAAGCCTTCACCAGAGGAGGAAGTAGTCTAGGAGAAATAAATAGATTGAGCTCCCTATTATATACTGCACATTAATTCCCTCAAAAACTAGTGAGAGAGACTTGGGTTCTGAAAACTCCAACACAGTATTGACAGTTAGATTGCTAGGAACAGCTCTTGTTAGACAGTAGTGTGTGCAAGTAGTAGGAATGTTCCATTATCATTCTGTTGTTTTCATTAATATTTATACTGTGGTAATACCCAGAGAGCCCAATCAGAATTGGTGCCCTATTGTCCTAGGTGATATATAAACAGAAAGGCATAGTCCCTTTTATAGTAGCTTCATGGCTATGTAGGAACTCCACAATTGTCTCTATCCTGCATGCCATAGCTATTTTGAACTTCACAGCGGCAATGGCAAAAGCACTACTGCTTGACCTAAAGGAGATTTTATATCAAATGTCAGCAGTATAGGGCTTATGTCACACAGTCTAGCCATTCTTATTCTAGCTAAAAGAGAGTGATGTGGTATAGATATTAAAGTTCAACAGAGTGTACACACACATATGCACAAGCCCTACTTGAATTGTGGGGTGATTGTCAAATAATTGCAGCTGAGCTGTGAACAAGAGATGGAAAATTGCAGAAAGGTAATAATGGACCTTTATTATTTGTGGTCATTTGGAAAAGCTGGTCACCACAATTCCTAATGACACCTGAATTCAGCATCAAAATTGTGGTGGAAGCTTAATATTTCAGGATCCACAATTTTTACAGTATCGCAAATTAAGTAGGGTCTTACACATACATACACACACACATCCCTACCTAGAGAGAGTTATTCCTCAGAATGCAACAGTGATTTTTCCTCATTAATTTTAATAAATGTATATTCTCCTACTGCTCTTGAAATGAAACCATAAAGTACTTCAAGGGATTTTGCACAGCATATCAACACCATTTCAAATGAAAAATGGGCATAAGTGTTTCATCCTCTAGTGATTCAATATTTCTTTACTTCCAGCACTGTAAATCTCGTAAAGCACTTCTTTTGAGCCTAACCCCCAACCTGTTTCTTATTTTGAACTGTTGGCCCAAATCCTGAGAATCTGCAGTCTCCACCACATTTCAGTGGGAATTGTAGGTACTCAGCACCTCTCAGGACTTGGCCCCTTGTCTGAATAGTCAAGTTTTTTTTATTATAGGCCACTTCACTCTTACTAACAGCCTGAGGTATGATTTAAATATTTCTGCAGAACTGAAATCTGGAGGATATTGCATCTGGAGTACCTAGAATTACATCTGATTCAAGTTGCACTTGTCTTTGTGCATAATCATTTTGAGTCATCCACAGAGATAAAAACTTACTAACTTAGATATTTGAAAGGAGAGAGTCTATCGCAATTATAAAGATTAAATTACTACCATTGGATTTTTCACATCCCAAATTCAAAGCTTGCAACTTTTTCTCATGAATATATGGAAACTTCATCAGTGTTAAAAATGCAGGGCCAGATTATGTGCCTACCTGGGTGGTGCAAAAGGTTTGAATTTTGGCCACAGCTAGGAAGAAGGGGAGATTGTTAGAGCCAGCTTCTGTGCCAGATGCCCTCACCCACCCCAGCATAATTCATAGAGTTTAAGACCAGAAGTCACCACCAGATCATCTAGTCTGACCTTTTGAATATCACAGCCCACTGTCACCAACTAGCACTTGTACATTAAACCCAACAACCAAAATCAGCCCCCAAGAGACTAGACTATTATGTGCCGCAGGCAAAGAATAGGAGGGACTGAGGTAAAAATGTTTAAGAGGAGGAAGGGAGCATCACAGGGGGTGGGCAAAGGAACAACTCTACCAATTCACAGTTTACATATGGCTTGTTGGTGACCATATTCAACTGCTATAAGTCAAAGAAAGCTGTTCTGACTCAAGGAAGCTTGAAAATCCAGGAATCATAGTCAGCAGCCTGAGGGTCCCCCACCCCCTTCTGTACAAGATGGATCATGGCACAGGACAGAATCTATCCCACAGTGCCACTGTGATTTTCTGCTCACCATATACTGGACTTTGTTTCACAGTGCTCCAGGTTCTGACAAAGAACCACAAAAACGTGTCCCACAGAACATTCCAGGGATTAGAAGGACTGTGCCCACTGCTTTCTCCCTTCAGGGGTGCAGTATGCACTTCCCTTCAAAGCTGGCCCTTGCAGAAGCCAATGGATTAGGCCACAGCTCCATTTTCTCTTCACCTATTTTATGAGTGGCTTGGTACTGAGTCATAGGCACCAACTCCGTGGGTGCTCCAGGACTGGAGTACCCACTGAAAAAAATTAGTGAGTGCTTAGCACCCACCAGCAGCCAAGCTCCCCTTCCTCCCCCCACTCCCACCCACCAGCAGCCCCTGCCAATCAACTTCTCCCACTCCCTCCCTGCATGCCATGGAACAGGAGAAGCTGGGAGGGAGAGGAGGAGATGGGATGGGGCGCACTCATGGGAAGTGGGCGGGAAAAGGCAGGGTCTGGGGCTGAGTGGGGGAAGCCAGCACCTGTGCACTGTGTAGTCCCTACGTTTAGGAGAGCAGAATGAGTGCAATTGTGATGAGGTAGAGTAGAAGGGAGGCTATTTTCACCATCCACACACCCTACATTCAAGGGCCCTCAACAATCCCACTGGATGCTTATACAAATTCCAATGATATATTTCTCTTTCCCTTTTTTCAATCATGTTCCCTCTGAACATCTATTACCCAAGCAACATATATGATCAGGATTTATTTTAAATCTCTTTTAACATTCGAGTTTTATTCCTGTTCGTGGTCCTGGAAAGTGGCTATTAAAAATGTCATCATCTTACTAAACAGATTTGCTTTCAATGTGTATTTAAAGACAGAACCAAATTATTTGTTAGAAGTATGTTATATGACAAATTCAGCCCTTTTCTCCATTCATGAATAGTTTGCAGACCTATCTTCATTCGGTATTTAGTATTCACTGAATAGTTATGCCAGCAAATTGCATTCTAGGTAGTGTCATGAATTGTTCACTTTGACTATTCAGTACACAGCTATTCATGGTTTCCCATTGGCCTCCTCTGTCACATGATTTGTTTCGCCTCCCTGTTTGAATGACTGCAACTTTGCAAAGAAGAGAACAACAAATACTAAAAAGGATAAATTGCAAATAATGAACAGTAAATCCCCCTGTTCATGGATGAATACCCCTGTCCTTTTGTGAATATGGCTATTTGCAGAAAGACCAGCTATTCCCCAAACATCTGGGTGAACAAGAATCTATTAGCATGAATGTTTGCAGATAGGAAATAATAAGGGTCGTGAATGTGATGGAACCAGATTACTGATTGGAACTGGCATGAATGTTTGAACACAGTTAGCCATATTTGCCCAGCTCTGCTTCAGTTATATCTGTTTAACATCTGTGGCAGATGTGTTTGTTTGTTTTCACACCTGCAGGGCCAAGACAACTCTGAGAGTGGGAATCGGATTGTATTTTAGCTGAATCATTTATCAAAAATTGTTACCTAACCTCCAAATTATGCCCTCGGTTACACTTATACAACCCTAGTAGAAAGACTCATTTATACTTGTGCAAGCTAATTGAACTCAGTGTGGTTGCACAGGTGAGCAGGGTATTGCCTGCAGAATCTTTATTACTGGTGACAATGAGTGAAAAGGAAAGCCAGCTTGACTTTCAGATCCCAGGGGGAGTTTGCAGGACTGAAGGAAGCAACCCCCTCCCACATACACACTTTTAGCTTTTAAACTGTGTAAGTCTGAGCTGGAAATAACTGAGGTACAATGAAGATGGAACTCCGGGATGCTATTTTCACAGAATACAACTACACTTTAATACACAGATTTCTTTTTAAAGTAAAGTACACAAATTAGTTCACCGTAATTCTTCTGCCTAATATGCAGATAGAAATTCAATGTGTCTTTGTACCTGCAATGCAGCCACTACTACATCCTGTGGGTGGGACCTTCTGCATCTCCTCCTATTGGAGGTTTTGAGCCAGTGGCACAGATCCACCAGCATAATCCATCATTTCTCTAGACAGCCCACCAACCTCTATGTGTACTGCTCCACATCATGCATGATATTGGTTGTCAAGTCCCTCTATATGTCAGTCAGTAGTCTAGTCCCTCAGTGCAGCAAGAACACAACGGAGCTCTGTGGCCCCTTTGTACCAGACACACCTGTGTAAATGGGCTAAAGGACAGGCATAGGGTTCCCTATCCTGGAGCACATTCCTTGTGCAGGGAGCATTTCTGCCACCTCCCCAACAACAAGTGCACAGGGATCTGTAGCAGAACATAGGTAGAATGGAGGCTGGAGGGATCATGGCCAAGGCAGAATTGCACACTGTGATTCTTCACCACATCAAAGCCCCACAGGGGCCACTAAAGCAGGGGTGAAACTTTAGGGTATTGCCAAGAACGCGCCAGAGGCCACACTGGCTCCCACATCCTTTATATAAGGGGAGAACAAGACACTTTCCTTTCATCTCTGAACTGGCACCTACACCACCATAGAGATTAACATGTTTTAATATTTCTACTGTCTTTCTGGACTTGCATGCCAGTGAAAGGGTCATAGTACATGACTGACTTGAAAGCATATTCTCATTCTGACTTTAGATAGGATTTTTTTTAAAACCTTCAAATCATATAACTGTAGGACTAGAAGGGATCTTGAAAGGTCCTCTAGTCCAGTCCCCTGCTCTCATGGCAGGACTAAGTATTATCTAGAGCATCCATGACAGGTGTTTGTCTAATCTGCTCTTTAAAATCTCCAATGCCGGAGATTCCACAACATCCCCAGGCAATTTATTCCAGTGCTTAACCAGCCTGACAGTTAGGAAGTTTTTCCTAATGGCCAGCCTAAACCTCCCTTGTTGCAATTTAAACCCATTGCTTCTTGTCCTGTCCTCAGAGGTCAAGGAGAACAATTTTCCCTCCCTCCTCCTTGTAACAACTTTTTATTTACTAGAAAACTGTTATCATGTCCCCTCTCAGTCTTCTCTTTTCCAGATTTAAAAACCCAGGTTTTTTTTCATTTGTTCCTTATAGGTGATTTTTCTAGACCTTTAATCATTTTTGTTGCTCTTCTCTGGACTTCCTTCAATTTTTCCACCTCTTTAGTGAAATGTGGCACCCAGTACTGAACACAATACTCCAGTTGAGGCCTAATCAATATGGAGTAGGGCAGAAAAATTCTTGTGTCTTCCTTACAAACACTCCTGCTAATACATCCCAGAATGATGCTTGCTTTTTTGCAACAGTGTTACACTGTTGACTCATATTAGGCTTGTGATCCACTATGACCCCCAGATCCCTTTCCTCAATACTCCTCCCTAGGCAGTCATTTCACATTTTGCTTGTGTGCAGCTGATTATTCCTTTTTAAGTGGAGAACTTTGCTTTTATCCTTATTGAATTTCATCCTATTTACTTCAGACCATTTTTCCAGTTTGCCCAGATCATTTTGAATTTTAATCCCATTCTCCAAAGCACTTGCAACCCCTCCCAGCTTGGTCTGATCCTCAAACTAGCAATTGTACTCTTTATGGCATCGTCTAAATCATTCATAAAGAAATTGAACAGAGCCGGATCCAGAACTGATCCCTGGGGGATCCCACTTGATATGCCCTCCAAACTGAGCTAGTGGGGTGAATATCTGAGTGTCTGTCTATTGTGACCATTTGTTGACTGGTGCTAGTTGCAGGGTGTACCTATTGGGCGTCTGGGAAGTGGGCGGGCGAAGCCCGCCCACTGCTAAAGGATCCTCCCCCAGCCTAAGGGGAGGAACCACAGGGCCACAGAACCCACTGAGTGCGAGGGACAACTAATAAAAGAACAGGGACAGGAGTGAGGTCAAAGGGTCAGAAGGAGGGAACCTAACGGGGACACCGAGCAGAGAATCCCGGACAGCGCCCACTGCTCCTCGAAGGCGTCAAGGGAGCCAGTGGACGCCGTTAGTTGCAGGGTGTAGCATCTATTGGGTGTCTGGGAAGTGGGCAGGCAAAGCCCGCCCACTGCTAAAGGATCCTCCCCCAGCCTAAGGGGAGGAACCACAGGGCCACAGAACCCACTGAGTGCGGGGGACAACTAATAAAAGAACAGGGACAGGAGTGAGGTCAAAGGGTCAGAAGGAGGGAACCTAACGGGGACACCGAGCAGAGAATCCCGGACAGCGCCCACTGCTCCTCGAAGGCGTCAAGGGAGCCAGTGGACGCCGTTAGTTGCAGGGTGTAGCAGGGTGGGTACCTGCTCCTGCCCTGAGGGGTTTAAAAAGCAGCCCTGGAGTGGGCTGCAGCTCTAAAAGCTGGGCTGATTGGGGAAGCAGCTGCAGCTGGGCCACACCCCTATCAGGCCACAGCTGGCCTGTATAAAGAGGCTGGGAGCCAGGAGCTCAGCAGTCTCTCTCTGTCTGTAGAGGGAGATGGGCCTGGCTGCAGGGAGCTAGAGACAGGGTATCTGAGTGGAGCAGGGCTGGGGAAAGGCAGAGGAGCTGGGGAGCTCCAGCCTGGAAAGCCCCAGGCTACAGCCTGGCACAAGGCCAACAGGTACTGGGGGCTGCAGAGAGCAACCCAGGGGTAGGCCAAGGCAGCAGGTCCAAACCCAACCTTGCCAGTGATGAGTAGGCTGATACTGCAGTCTGCCCCAGGGCATGGGGCTAGATGATGACAGGCAGTAGCCTTATACTGAGGCAAGGTGGGGATAGTGGGTGGGGGTTTCCCCGGGGAGGAAATGTCACTGGAGTCCAGAGCAGAAAGAGACTAAATTTTAGTCACTGGCAAGGTTGAGGACAGCACTGGAGTCCAGAGAGGGACATGGGGGCCAAGCAGTAGTGGATCACTGGCCTGCAGAGGGAACCCTGGGCTGGAAATTGAGCTAATTCCCTGAAAGACCAGCAGGAGGCACGACAGGGGTGAGTCTGCACCCTTACACAGGGATTGTTTGACCATGTGTTCGTTTGTCTGAAAAGTGTGAATTTCGAGTGCTTTGTTCCAGGTGGGCCTTGAGTGGTTGATTGGAGGGAAGGCTTTAAGCCAGGGCAACTGCTTCAAGCCAGCAGCTTTATAAAAAAGCAGGCAGCTGCAAACCAAGAGAGTTTGCCCGAGGGGAGTTCCCACACAGTTTTTTCCTTTCAGGCTTCTGTGAACAGTAAATACATCATCTGAGGAGGCTCTTAGAAGGAAGACAATATCGATAGTGAGTGATCAGCTGTTGTAACCTGCACAGGATGTGCCTTGGTTGTTTTTCTCTCAGAGAATAGAAAAGCAACTTTGTCTGTATGAAGTGCAAGCTGGTCTCCATATTGGAAGAGAAGGTTAAAGGTCTACAGACCCAAGTATAAACCCTGAGTTGCATCAGAGAAAATGAAGACTTTCTGGATAGAAGTCAGTGTTTGGTACTGCAGGCATAGCATGCTGAAGAATCAGAGAAGGCAGTGCAGAATAGAGAAGAAAATTAGCAGCGTGTGACCTCCAGGAGAAGAAAGAGGAGAACCCATGTATCCCCAGTTCAGATAGAAGAAAGAAACTATTTTCAGGCTCTCTGCACAGGTACTACGGTGGAGAATGGTTTGGAAGAGTTAGAAGGAGACCCCATTGACTAGAAAGCATGGAATGTATTGTCCTAGGGATGGGGGTTCCATGACTATCACTCCCAAGAGGAGGAGACGGGTGGTGGTGGCTATGGACTCCCTCCTAAAGGGAATGGAGTCATCCATCTGCCGTCTAGACTGGAAAACTCGAGAAGTGTCCTGCTTGCCTGTGATGTGACAGAGTGTCTGCCAAGACTGATCAAACCCTCAGACCTCTACCCCTTCCTACTTTTCCATGTGAGCACCAATGATACTGCCAAAAATGACCTTGAGTGGGTCACTGCAGACTACGTGGCTCTAGGAAGAAGACTAAAGTAGTGTGAGGCACAAGTCGTGTTCTCAGCTATCCTCCCTGTTGAAGGAAAAGGCCCATAGTGACTATTGAATTGTGGAGGTGAATGCGTGGTTACACAAGTGGCGTCAGAGAGAGGGCTTTGCATTCTTTAATCATGGGATGTTGTTCCAGGAAGAAGGATTGCTAGGAAGAGATGGGATCCACCCAACAAAGAGAGGGAAGAGCATCTTTGCAGGCAGATTTGATAACCTAGTGTGCAGGGCTTTAAACTAAGTTCTCTGGGGGATAGAGATCTAAGCCTTGAGGTAACTGGGATACCAGAAGGAAACACAAGGAGGATGGTGCAACAGGGGAGGCCTTCTGATTCATACTGAGGAAGTAGGGTAATCAGCTCATTATCTTAGATGCCTGTATATGAACACCAGAAGCTTGGGAAACAAGCAGTAAGAATTGGAAGTCCTGGTACAGTCAAGGGATGATGATGTGATTGAAATAACAGAGACTTGATGAGGTAACTCACATGACTGGAGCACTGTAATGGATGGGTATAAACTGTTCAGGAAGGACAAGTGGGGGAGAAAAGCCTGTTGAGAGTCTTTGGGTTAAGTTTAGAGGCTAGAGCAACAAGGGTGATGTCATCGTGAGAGTCTGCTATAGACCACCAGACCAAGAGAATGAGGTAGATGAGGCTTTGTTCAGACAACTAACAGAAGTTTCCAGATCACAGGCCCTAGTTCTCATGGGGGACTTCAATCATCCTGACATCTGCTGGAAGGGCAATACAGCAGTGTACAGACAATCCAGGAAGTCTTTGGAGAGTGTTGGGAACAACTTCCTGGTGCAAGTGCTGGAGGAACCAACTAGGAGCTGTGCTCCTCTTGACCTGCTGCTCACAAACAGGGAAGAATTGGTAGGGGAAGTAGAAGTACATGGCAACCTGGGCAGCAGTAACCATGAGATGGTTGAATTCAGGATCCTGACAAAAGGAAGAAAGGAGAGCAGCAGAATACAGATCCTGGACTTCAGGAAAGCAGACTTAGATTCCCTTAGGGAACTGATGGGCAGGATCCCCTGGGAGGCTAATATGAGGGGGCAAGGAGTCCAGGAGAGCTGGCTGTATTTTAAAGAAGCCTTATTGAGGGCACAGAAACAGACCATCCTGATATGCAGAAAGAATAGCAAATATGGCTGGTGACCAGCTTGACTTAACAGAGAAATCTTCGATGAGCTTAAACACAAAAGAAGCTTACAAGAAGTGGAAACTTGGATAGATGACTAGGGAGGAGTATACAAATATTGCTTGAGCATGCAGGAGTGTAATCATAAAGGCCAAAACACAATTGGAGTTGCAGTTAGCAAGGGATGTGAAGTATAACAAGAAGGGTTTCTACAGGTATGTTAGCAACAGGAACAAGGTAGGGAAAGTGTGGGACCCTTACAGAATGAAGGAGGCAACATAGTGACAGATGTGGAAAAAGCTGAAGTATTCAATTTTTTTTTTTGCCTTGGTCTTAACAGACAAGGTCAGCTCCCAGACTGCTGCACTGGGCAGCACAATATGGGGATGAGGTGAGCAGCCCTCAGTGGTGAAAGAACAGGTTAAGGACTATTTAGAAAAGCTGGAGATGCACAAGTCAATTGGGCCGGATGCAATGCATCTGAGGGAGCTGGCTGGTGTGATTGCAGAGCCATTGGCTATTGTCTTTGAAAACTGGTGGCAATTGGGGGAGGTCCCAGATGACTGGAAAAAGGAAAATATAGTGCCCATCTTTAAAAAAGGGAAGGAAAATCCAGGGAATTACAGACTGGTCAGCCTCACCTCAGTCCTCGGGGGCAGGGGGGAAATCATGGAGCAGGTCCTCAAGGAATCCATTTTGAAGCACTTAGAGGAGATGAACATAATCAGGAGCAGTCAACATGGATTCACCAGGGGCAAGTCATGCCTGACCAACCTGATTGCCTTCTGTGATGAGATAATTGGCTCTATGCATGTGGGGAAAACAGTGGACGTGATATACTTTTTTTAGCAAAGCTTTTGATACGGTCTCTCACAATATTCTTGCCAGTAGGTTAAAGAAGTATGGATTGGATGAATAGATTATAAGGTGGATAGAAAGCTGGCTAGATCATTGGGCTCAATGGGTAGTGATCAACAGCTCGATGTCTAGTTGGCAGCTGGTATCAAATGGAGTGCCCCTTGGGTTGGTTTTGTTCATCTTCATTAACAATCTGGATGATGGGATGGATTGCCTCAGCAAGTTCGCGGATGACACTAAGCTGTGGGGAGAGGTAGATAAACTGGAGGACAGGGATAGGGTCCAGAACGACCTAGACAAATTGGAGGATTGGGCCAAAAGAAATCTAATGTGGTTCAACAAGGACAAGTGCAGAGTCCTGCACTTAGGATGGAAGAATCCCATGCACAACTACAGACTCGGGACCAACTGGCTAAGCAGCAGTTCTGCAGAAAAGGACTGGGGATTACAGTGGACAAGAAACTAGATATGAGTCAACAGTGCACCCTTCTTGCCAAGAAGACTAATGGCAAATCAGTCTGCATTAGTAGAAGCATTGCCAGCAGATCAAGGGGAGTGATTATTTGGCACTAGTGAGGCCACATCTGGAGTATTGCATCCAGTTTTGTTCCCCCACTATGGAAGGGATGTGGACAAATTGGAGAGAGTCCAAAGGAGGGCAACATAAATGATAAGGGGCCTGGGGCACATGACTTATGAGGAGAGGCTGAGGAAACTGGGCTTACTAATTCTGCAGAAGAGAAGAGTGAGGGGAGATTTGACTGACCTAATTGCCTGAAGGCGGGAGGGGGGACTCCAAAGAGAATGGAGCTAGGCTGTTCTCGGTGGTGGCAGATGACACAACAAGGAGCAATGGTCTAGTTGCAGTGGGAGAGATCTATGTTAGATGTTAGGAAAAAATATTTCACTGGAAGGGTGGTGAAGCACTAGAATGGGTTACCTAGGGAGGTGGTGGAATCTCCATCCTTAGAGGTTTTTAAGGCCCAGTTTGACAAAGCCCTGGCTGAGATGATTTAGTTGGGGTTGGTCCTGCTTTGAGCAGGGGGTTGGACTAAATTACCTCCCGAGGTCTCTTCCAAACCTACTGTGCTATGATTCTATTGTAAGACACACAAGGTTTCAAGGCAAGGGTGAGTCAGCCTCCCATTAGTCTGGATTGTGCCCCTGTATGTCACACCAGCACCACTGAATTCTGCTTGTATGTTTTTAAGAAGCATAGAGGCAGGAAAATGAAAAGTCTCAGAGGAACCAGTCTAAGGAATACACCCATTTTTTGCAAATATTTATTTTTCTCATCTTGAGGCCTCAGGGTATGTTTGATTTTCAGTATTGAAAGAGCAATCAGTCTAGCCTGTAGCAAACTATTTTGCTGAACAAACAACCTCATGGATTAGAACCCTAAAAATTATTCACATTGCATCACACTGTGTAATAGTTAGAGAAACTCCTTGTTACCTAGTTTGGATCAGGGGTGAAAGTAACTTAAAGGACTTACCGGTACACCGGAATCCTGAGCAGGGGCATGGCCTCAACCGGAAGAGGCAGGGCCTTTAAATCTCCCCCGGAGCTACCAGCTACAGAGGCGTCTGGGAGCCCTGGGGCTAACAAGTGATTTAAAGGGCCCAGGGCTCTACCTGCTGCTACTGCAGCAAAGTTCCAGGCCCTTTAAATAGCCAATGGAGCCCGGCCGCCGCTACACCAGGGCTCCAGCAGTGGGGCTCGGGTGGTGCTTTAAAAGGGCCAGAGCTCCCTGCAGCGGCAGGAGCCCCTTTAAAGCGCCACCTGAACCCAGCTGTCTGAGCCCCAGAATAGGTGGCAGGGCTGGGGCAGAGATATAAAGGGCTCCCCACAGCAGCAGGAGCCCTGGGCCCTTTAAATCACCCGGCTGCTGAAGCCCTGGGGCTCGGGAGGAGATTTAAAGGCCCCAAGGCTCCAGCCGCTGCAGGGAGCCCCGGGCCTTTTAAAGCACCAGCCTGGGGAAGCCAATCTGGTCTGGCATGGCATACTGGACTGGCTTACTATCACCTCTGGTTTGGACAGTTTGTCATGTCATTTGAGGAATATGTCAGTTTGTGAAATTTTCTCAGCAGCTACTTGTAAACATTTTTTTAGAAAGAAAGCAATTGCTGTGAATTGTGAGAGCAGCTTTTGGAGGAAAAGCTGGGGACAAACATTGTACCTGCAAGATTTGTGTATGGATTCATTTTTATGCAAAACATACTTCTGCGTATAGAAATGCAAACACAAAAAAGCTGTTGTTTGCACAGTTATTACACATGCAACTGACTTTCTGGAGTATAAGGAAGGTGCTCACACACTACAGGCACGTGTGAAAACACTGGTGGTGCATGCTTGGAAGCACATTTGAAAATTTGATCCTGAGTTTTCAACATATCTTCAGTGCTGTAATGCTGCAAAGAGGAAGAAGCAGTGTCCCCAAATGTACAATGGTTGAGAATTGCAAAGCCGTCTGGAGGATCTAGCCACAAAATGGAGTGATTAATAGGACCTGTGTGGCTAAATTCCCCTAGTCAATTTTGAAAAAAACTCAACCATATGTTATTGAATGTGGGTATATTTTGCATCTGAAGGGAGAGGGGCAAAGTTTAAACTGTTGTAAAGGGCAATGTATAGGGGCATGATGTTGAATTAACTGAATTTATCCTGACTGTATTATAAAGAGAAGAGAGATGAGAAATATGATCTGACATCAGGAATCATAACATTCAAAAACCAGTAGGAGAACACTTCAACCTCTCTGATCACTCAGTAACACACTTAAAGGTGGCAATTTTGCAATATAAAAGCTTAAAAACAGACTCTAATGAGAAACTGTTGAGCTTGAATTAATATGCAAACTAAATACTATTAACTTGGGTTTGCATAGAGCAGGAGTCAGCAACCTTTCAGAAGTGGTATGACGAGTCTTCACTTATTCACTTTAACTTAAGGTTTCACGTGCTGGTAATACATTAACGTTTTTTAGAAGGTCTCTCTCTGAGTCTATATTATAGAATTAAACTATTGTTGTATGTAAAGTAAACAAGGTTTTCAAAATGTTTAAGAAACTTCATTTAAAATTAAATTAAAATGCTGATTGTACGCCACCGGCCCACTCAGCTCGCTGCCAACCTGGGGTTCCGTTCACCTAGGCTGGCAGGGGGCTGAGCGGAGCCTGAGGGACCCCGGCAGGCAAGGGGCCGGCAGCTGGGGCCCCAAACCGGCAGCAGGCTGAGCGGGGCTGGCGGCCAGGACCCCAGACTGGTGGTGCAGGTAGGAATGTTCAGGAGGATGTGGGGGGATGCAAGAGTCAGGGCATGGGGGGCTGGGTATGTGTGGGGGTTGCAGGAGTCAGAAGGGCTGAAGGTGTGGGAGGGGGTGCAGAAGTCAGGTATGGGTGTGATGATGCGGTTCTGGTGGGACTCAACTGAGAGTGCCAATTCAGGACAAATTGCTTAAACAGGGCAGTTACAGCCCTAGGCTGGGGTCTTTCCACCTCTAAGGCCAGACAAAGAGGACTTCGGTCTCACCCCACTGGCTAACCACAAGTCACACAAGTAATTTCCTTAGACACTCCAGTTTCCCAGTATCACCACCAGTCCCACTCATCCTGGAGATGAATGGTTATGAAAACCAACACCCCAATAAAAGAAAAAGGTTCTCTCGATCCCAAAGAATCAAGCCCCAGACCCAGGTCAAGATACAAATCAGATCTTACCCACAAATCATGCTGTTGTCAATCCTTTAGAATCTAAAATCTAAAGGTTTATTTATAAAAGGAAAAAGATATAGATGAGAGCTAGAATTGGTTAAATGAAATCAATTACATACAGTAATGGCAAAGTTCTTAATTCAGGCTTGTAGGAATGATAGAATAAACTGCAGGTTCAAATCAAGTCTCTGGAGTACATCCCCCGCTGGGTTGGGTCATTCAGTCCTTTGTTCAGAGCTTCAGTTCATAGCAAAGTTCCTCCAGAGGTTAGAAGCAGGACTGAAGACAAGATGGAGTTGAGGCATCAGCCTTTTATAGTTTTTACCCAGGTGTAAGAACCTCTTTGTCCTTACTGTGTAAAATTACAGCAAAATGGAGTCTACAGTCACATGGGCAAGTTCCTGCATACTTTGCTGATTTACAAAGTGTATCTGCCTTCTCTCAATGTGTCAATTGTATAGCTGATGGTCCTTAATGGGCCATCAAGCAGGAAAGGCAGAGCTAACACCAACTTGTCTGGGATATCTCCCAGAAGCATAGCAAAAGTTTGAATGGTAATGGTAAGGTGGAATCAGATGGTTCAGAACTCTTGTTAGCATTTTTGGCACACAGGAATGTCCCATTGCGAGTGCCAAAATACTCCAGGGCAGGCGGTGATGGCACATAGGACCAAAATCCTGCTACCAATGTGGGGAGACCTTTGCAGCCAGAAGGATGGAGATGGCCAACAATCAGAGAAAGCAGGCAACAGGTACAGTAGATCATCCAAGGACTTACTGGTCCTTGAGAAAGGCACCCCTGTGAGGGTCCAGCCATTAGAGAGACACTAGGAGGAGTGAATTCAATGAGTCATGAGGGGGGCAGAGGCACCCGGTCATAGAAGGTGACTACACAAAAGGGATAAGAGATCCCATGGAACAGGAGGCACTTAGGATCCAGCAGAAAACACTCTGAGAGGGCCTACAGGGATCATCATAGAATGGAGAACCAGCCAGAGGACAACCCTACAGAAAGGGAGGAGACTTCACAGAGAATAGTTTGCTACACTCAGAGACAGGTCACTCCTACTGTGGTTGTCCATTTAAAAGATTAAACTATCTCAAAGACTGTATAACCAGCTGAGTCTATGGTAAAGATGACACTCCAACTCAGCTATGTGCCAGCAAACCCGTGGCAAAAGGAAGATGGTATGGGGGATCTGGGAATTAATTATTTGGTTTTAATGTTTATACTGAAATGTTTGTAAAATAGGGAAAATGTATCATGCTAAACCCAGGGTTGTGAGTTCAATCCTTGAGGAGGCCACTTAGGGATCTGGGGCAAAATCAGTACTTGATCCTGCTAGTGAAGGCAGGGGGCTGGACTCAATAACCTTTCAAGGTTCCTTCCAGTTCTAGAGATAAATATAAATATAATGGAGATATACCTATTTTCTTTTCCTGCTCCTGGAGCCCTGATAGTTTGTCTATCTCACTTGGTGGGTCTTTAGTGGCTCAGCCCCCCAGGTCACAAAGTCAAAGTGAACCCCTTCCAGGGTATACAAGATTCCAACAAATAAATGGTCTCTCTGCTGTCTATAGCCCTGGCTCTGGGCCTTTTAAATTCAGTCTTTCAATCATGTTTCCAGATGAGTCCTGTCCTCCTTCTTGGCATTTACACCATTTTGCTGTTCTCTGGTGCGTGAACCCAGGCCCACCCACTACTTGGGGTTCCAACCCCAGGACTCTATGCACAGTAGACATGTACCCCTCAATTAAATTTGTTACTGCTGCTTCTCTGGGCCTCTTCTCATCCAGTCTATTTATCTTCATGTTTAGCTCAGGGCCAAGGTTCTCAAGTCCCTCTCTCCCTGTGAACCTAGCTATGCAAGTGCAGCTAAAGAGAAAACCTGGCTAGTCCTCAGATAGCTTTGGCCAAAGAGGAACATGCTTCCTTGCTCCTCTAGCCTCAGACAGAGACTGTCCTGCTAGGACCCGCAGCAACTTTTATCTGAGCCTGCTGGACTCTAACTGGCTACTGGTTGTTGCCGCCCCTTCAAGGACCAGATCTCTGGAATTTCCAAGATGGCTGCTCCCAATGAGGCCTCTCTAGGCAGGCCTGGAAGATCCACCTTCATTGATACGGGGTCTGGGAAACTACAATGTGGGAATTCCTCCCACATTGCAGCTTCCTGGGGTACGGTGCAGTAAGATCACAGGGTCTCCTACAGAGAGCTGCAAAGGCCAGGTACACCCTGTCACAAGTAGGAACATTGGAGTTGCCATATTGGATCACCCCTGAGATTCACCTCATCCAATTTCCTGTCTCCAACAACTGTGGTCAGCACCACATTCTGAGTGTTTCAGATCCTGTGACACAAATATTCAAACCAAGACAGGTATGTATTTTACCTTCTTTCTTCCTTTCCTGTTTTGACACATTACTTCCTAAAATGATGGTTGATTAAAAAAAATGAACAAAAATCCCCACATTCCCATTGGAAAATGGGGTTTTGTCAAAACTGAAGTTTTCTGTGGGAAGAGATTGAATTCTACTGATATTTCCATCAGGAAAATCTAAATGAAATAGTATTATTCTGATGAATATTAATCTCTAAGTCTGTATGATCTGTCTTGGTGCCTCCCAGGACTTCTAATTCCAGGTTTTTCATGCTCCCATTCACCCTGATAGGCCCATTTCTCTGCAGCCAAGCTACGTATCCCATGATGCACAGCATTCTTTCCCTGTGTCTGAACAAAAGCATTCATTTTTGACCATCATTTATACAATTTCATTATTTTATTTACTTAGATACTAATATGGCCCTTATCACCCTAGTATCTGTGCGCTTCACAATCATTAATGGCTCTTAACTTAAAGCAACATCACCGTGAGATAGGGAAATGTTGTCCCCATTTTGCAGATAGGGAAGTGAGGCACAGACAGATAAACAGGAAGTCTGTGGTTGAACCTGGAGGACTTGCACCCAGATCCTTTAACCTTAGAACCCAGCCTATTTACCTTTCCTATCAATGCTACAATGCCTATAACTAGAACCCTGATTTTCTTAACTCAAATAGTTACTTCCAGCAATGCCTGTCAGTAGTTGGATGTTTTCTAGGAAATTCTTCACCATTTTTTTAGGGAAAAACAGACTGGACATGTGCTAATATGCACAAAGAATTCACTTGAATTCTTTGAAGACTGTCATTTTGTTCTATTTTCCACACTAAGAAAACAAACCATGCAGGATTTTAAATATTGTTACAAGCAGTAAAAGCAAAACATGTCTGAAAATCCATAAATGCCGGAAAACATGTCAAGTCCAGCAACGCTGGGCTCGAATGGTGGAAAACGTTAGCAATATAATCAGTTGCCCTTTAAACAGGTCCAATCTTTCAGTTTAGAGCAAATTTCAATGATAACTTTTTTATAAAAATTTAAGAGAAAAAGGCTTCAGGAAATGGTGGTTAGAATTTTCATACCAAGATTAGAAGCTTTGCAACATGTGAGTACAACTAAATACAGTTCCAATACTGCTTTGGCAAAACATTAATCATGAAAAGTAGATAGGGCATTTCTGAAAATTAAGCACAGATTGTTGGGTGATGCACAGTACAATGCTATATTGTGAAACAATGTACTCAGACAAGTAACAGTTGATATTTTAAAGATACAAGTGATTTAGTTACTGGAGATAAATGGTGCTGAAACAGCTTAGTTGGTGGTCTTTGCTTTTTCAGGCTATTGCTTTAATACAGTCAAACAGAGAAAATTCTAGTGATTTATTGTTGGGCTAGATTTCACTCTCTGGGCAAAATGCCATGAATTCAGAATGCAAGCTGAACTAAACATATCTTTTCCAAACTGAAAGGCACATCTGACTGCTAGTCTTTACACAAAGCAGCAAAGAATCCTGTGGCACCTTATAGACTAACAGACCTTTTGGAGCATGAGCTTTCGTGGGTGAATACCCACTTCCTCAGATGCATGTAGTGGAAATTTCCAGGGGCAGGTATATATATGCTAGCAAGCAAGCTAGAGATAACGAGGTCAGTTCAATCAGGGAGGATGAGGCCCTGTTCTAGCAGTTGAGGTGTGAAAACCAAGAGAGGAGAAACTGGTTCTGTAGTTGGCAAGCCATTCACAGTCTTTGTTCAATCCTGAGCTGATGGTGTCAAATTTGCAGATGAACTGAAGCTCAGCAGTTTCTCTTTGAAGTCTGGTCCTGAAGGTTTTTTTTTGCTGCAGGATGGCCACCTTAAGGTCTGCTATAGTGTGGCCAGGGAGGTTGAAGAGCTCTCCTACGGGTTTTTGTATATTGCCATTCCTAATGTCTGATTTGTGTCCATTTATCCTTTTCCGTAGAGACTGTCCAGTTTGGCCGATGTACATAGCAGAGGGGCATTGCTGGCATATGATGGCGTATATTCATAGACTCATAGACTCATAGACTCTAGGACTGGAAGGGACCTCTAGAGGTCATCGACTCCAGTCCCCTGCCCTCATGGCAGGACCAAATACTGTCTAGACCATCCCTAATAGACATTTATCTAACCTACTCTTAAATATCTCCAGAGATGGAGATTCCACAACTTCCCTAGGCAATCTATTCCACTGTTTAACTACCCTGACAGTTAGGAACTTTTTCCTAATGTCCAACCTAAATCTCCCTTGCTGCAGTTTAAGCCCATTGCTTCTTGTTCTATCATTGGAGGCTAAGGTGAACAAGTTTTCTCCCTCCTCCTTATGACACCCTTTTAGATACCTGAAAACTGCTATCATGTCCCCTCTCAGTCTTCTCTTTTCCAAACTAAACAAACCCAATTCCTTCAGCCTTCCTTCATAGGTCATGTTCTCAAGACCTTTAATCATTCTTGTTGCTCTTCTCTGGACCCTCTCCAATTTCTCCACATCTTTCTTGAAATGTGGTGCCCAGAACTGGACACAATACTCCAGTTGAGGCCTAACCAGAGCAGAGTAAAGCGGAAGAATGACTTCTCGTGTCTTGTTTACAACACACCTGTTAATGCATCCCAGAATCACGTTTACTTTTTTTGCAACAGTATCACACTGTTGACTCATATTAAGCTTGTGGTCTACTATGACCCCTAGATCTCTTTCTGCCATACTCCTTCCTAGACAGTCTCTTCCCATTCTGTATGTGTGAAACTGATTGTTCCTTCCTAGGTGGAGCACTTTGCATTTATCTTTATTGAACTTCATTCTGTTTACCTCAGACCATTTCTCCAATTTGTCCAGATCATTTTGAATTTTGACCCTGTCCTCCAAAGCAGTTGCAATCCCTCCCAGTTTGGTATCGTCCGCAAACTTAATAAGCTTACTTTCTATGCCAACATCTAAATCGTTGATGAAGATATTGAACAGAACCGGTCCCAAAACAGACCCCTGCGGAACCCCACTTGTTATACCTTTCCAGCAGGATTGGGAGCCATTAACAACTACTCTCTGAGTACGGTTATCCAGCCAGTTATGCACCCACCTTATAGTAGCCCCATCTAAATTGTACTTTCCTAGTTTATCTATAAGAATATCATGCGAGACTGTATCAAATGCCTTACTAAAGTCTAGGTATATGACATCCACCGCTTCTCCCTTATCCACAAGGCTCGTTATCCTATCAAAGAACGCTATCAGATTAGTTTGACACGATTTGTTCTTTACAAATCCATGCTGGCTATTCCCTATCACCTTACCACCTTCCAAGTGTTTGCAGATGATTTCTTTGATTACCTGCTCCATTATCTTCCTTGGCACAGAAGTTAAACTAACTGGTCTGTAGTTTCCTGGGTTGTTTTTATTTCCCTTTTTATAGATGGGCACTATATTTGCCCCATTCCAGTCTTCTGGAATCTCCCCCGTCTCCCATGATTTCCCAAAGATAATAGCTAGAGGCTCAGATACTACTTCTATTAACTCCTTGAGTATTCTAGGATGCATTTCATCAGGCCCTGGTGACTTGCAGGCATCTAACTTTTCTAAGTGATTTTTTACTTGCTCTTTTTTTTATTTTCTCTTCTAAACCTACCCTCTTCCCGTAAGCATTCACTATACTAGACATTCCTTCAGACTTCTCAGTGAAGACTGAAACAAAGAAGTCATTAAGCATCTCTGCCATTTCCAAGTCTCCCGTTACTGTTTCCCCCTCCTCATTGAGCAGTGGGCCTACCCTGTCCTTGGTCTTTCTCTTGCTTCTAATGTATTGATAAAAAGTCTTCTTGTTTCCCTTTATTCCCATAACTAGTTTGAGTTTATTTTGTGCCTTTGCTTTTCTAATCTTGCCTCTGCATTCCTGTGTTATTTGCCTATATTCATCCTTTGTAATCTGACCTTGTTTCCATTTTTTATATGACGCCTTTTTATTTTGTAGGTCACACAAGATCTTGTGGTTAAGCCAAGGTGGTCTTTTGCCACATTTTCTATCTTTCCTAACCATCGGAATAACTTGCTTTTGGGCCCTTAATAGTGTCCCTTTGAAAAATTGCCAACTTTCCTCAGTTGTTTTTCCCCTCAGTCTTAATTCCCATGGGACCTTACCTATCAGCTCTCTGAGCTTACCAAAATCCGCCTTCCTGAAATCCATTGTCTCTATTCTGCTGTACTCCCTTCTACCCTTCCTTAGAATTGCAAATTCTATGATTTCATGATCACTTTCACCCAAGCTTCCTTCTACTTTCAAATTCTCAACAAGTTCCTCCCTATTTGTTAAAATCAAGTCTAGAACAGCTTCCCCCCTAGTAGCTTTTTCAACTTTCTGAAATAAAAAGTTGTCTGTAATGCAGTCCAGGAACTTATTAGATAGTCTGTGCTCCGCGGTGTTATTTTCCCAACATTTTTCTGGATAGTTGAAGACCCCCATCACCACCAAATCTTGGGCTTTGGTGGATGTGCAGGTGAATGATCCGGTGATGGTGTGGCTGATCTGGTTAGGTCCTGTGATGGTGTCGCTGGTGTAGATATGTGGGCAGAGTTGGCATCGAGGTTTGTTGCATGGATTGGTTCCTGAGCTAGAGTTATTATGGTGCGGTGTGCAGTTACTGGTGAGAATATGTTTCAGGTTGGCAGGTTGTCTGTGGGCAAGGACTGGCCTGCCACCCAAGGTCTGTGAAGGTGTGGGATCATTGTCCAGGATGGGTTGTAGATCCTTGATGATGCGTTGGAGGGGTTTTAGCTGGGGGCTGTATGTGATGGCCAGTGGAGTTCTGTTGGTTTCCAGACTAACACGGCTACCCCTCTGATACTTGACACCATGCAAGGCACTGCATTTAGCCGTATGGAGTGGAAATCCATCAACCTCATGAAGAAACTTGCACAAATACAGACAGATATCATCTTCCTTTCCAAATGCAAACGAATGAACATCATACCAATGGACTAAAGGTAAAAAATCCACTGCTATCTACATACTACACAGACCACAGTGAGAGATTATGCCATACTCTATCAAAAAAACTGAGGAACCACCTGATCAGCATCCTATACAGCAAACAGGAAAACATCAAAAAAGAGCTCTCCAACTTGGAGACTCTCATTAATAACCAAACTTCTATACAAACGGACTTCACTAAAATAAGACAGGAGATCTACATTACTCACTTCACCTCTCTAAAAAGGAAAAAGGACTGTAAGCTGTGTAAACTCCTACCTGCCACATGGGACCACAACCGTGGTACCCCTAACCCACCCAGCAATATCGTCATCTATCCAACTACACACTCAGCCTAGAAGAAAAGTCTGTCCTATCTCGGGGACTCTCTTTCTGCCCTGCTACCCCCACCAATATGATACAGTTCTGTGGCGATCTGGAAGCCTACTTTCGCCGTCTCCGACTCAAAGAATACTTCCAGGACAACACTGAACAGGGCACTGATACACAGGTGCCCTCCCACCAACAGCACAAGAAGAAGAACTCCACATGGACTCCTCCTGAGGGTCGAAATGACAGTCTGGACCTATACATTGAATGCTTCCGCCGACGTGCACAGGCAGAAATCGTGGAACAACAACATTGCTTGCCTCACAACCTAAGTCGTGCAGAACGAATATGACAGATAGGTATTGGACTAAGGATTAATGGATTAGTCACAATATGACAGGACAACATAGATGTGATACAACCTTACTAAATATAGTGGGCCAAAGTCAGCTCTGGTGAAGGTAGACTTCATTTAATAAAGTTGCACTTTTTACTCCAGGATTCAACCTGCACAAATATTTCTGTTTTCTATAGAACTGAGTGAATAATTCACAACCAATAGTTTATCCAGTTAATTTAGTCTCTTTCTGCTCATATTGTGGGAAATCTGCAAATAGATCCCAGTTTCCTAGAATTTTATTCATTATTCAAAATCACTTTTTTGCAAATATTTTTCAGAACTACAGATCCATAAGAACAGCTATATTTAATATTAATTGTTTCAGCCATGTTGATTAACGTGTTAAACTGGTCAGAAAAGCCACAGGGCATCTTTTTCCACTTCCTTGATTGAATAAGTTCCTAAGCACTTCCTGCATGAATAGTGTCAGGAGAGCAAATTTAAAATTTGCTCTCATGAATAATCACATATGGCCTCACATTTGTGAAAACATTTCATGCCAAAAAAATTGATCAGGAAGGCTTAAGCATATCCAAAGCAAATGTACTGAGATACCAAGCAAAAAAAAGAATAGAAAATTTGTTTACAGTTTTCACTCAGCATTAAATATCTGCTCTGGACTTTTTCTGCTTCACATCTATTAGGAAATATTTACTACCATCCCATGGGAAACATCTGCAAAAGAAGCACCGTTTCCATGAGTGAACGCAGCTTAGCATATATATATATATATATGTGTATGAAGACAAGCATGAAATATGTAAGAAATCAGTAACCAAATCTCAGATGCGTTTATGTAAAGCGGTATTCTAGAGAACATTGAATGCCATGCAAGAGCTATAAATGAAATATTGTGATGTGAAGTTTGAGACTAAACAATGATAGAATCATAGAATATTAGGGTTCGAAGAGACCTCAGGAGGTCATCTAGTCCAATCCCCTGCTCAAAGCAGGAACAACACCAACTAAATCATCCCAGCCAGAGCTTTGTCAAGCCGGCCTTAAAAACCTCTAAGGATGGAGATTCCACCACCTCCCTAGGTAACCCATTCCAGTGCTTCACCATCCTCCTAATGAAATAGTGTTTACTAATATCCAACCTAGACCTCCGCCACTTCAACTTGAGACTATTGCTTCTTGTTCTGTTATCTGCCATCACTGAGAACAGCCTAACTCCATCCTCTTTGGAACCCCTCTTCAGGTAGTTGAAGGCTGCTATCAAATCTCCCCTCACTCTTCTCTTCTGAAGACTAAATAACCCCAGTTCCCTCAGCCTCTCCTCGTAAGTTATGTGCCCCAGCCCCCTAATCATTTTTGTTGCTTTCTGCTGGACTCTCTCCAATTTGTCCACATCCCTTCTGTAGTGGGGGACCAAAACTGGACACAATAGTCCAGATGTGGCTTCACCAGTGCCGAATAGAGGGGAATAATCACTTCCCTCGATCTGCTGGCAATGCTTCTACTAATACAGCCCAATATGCCGTTGGTCTTCTTGACAACAAGGGTGCACTGCTGACTCATATCCAGCTTCTCATCCACTGTAATCCCCAGGTCCTTTTCTGCAAAACTGCTGTTTAGCCTGTCGGTCCCCAGCCTGTGGCAGTATATGGGATTCTTCCGTCCTAAGTGCAGGACTCTGCACTTGTCCTGTTGAACCTCAGATTTCTTTTGGTCCAATCATCCAATTTGTCTAGGTCACTCTGGACCCTCTCCCTACCCTCCAGCATATCTACCTCTCCCCACAGCTTAATGTCATCTTCAAACTTGATGAGCATGCTATTCATCCCATCATCCAGATCATTAACAAAGATGTTGAACAAAACCGGTCCCAGGAAACTAACATGTTAAACAGACTAATTGGGCGGGCGGGGGAGGAAAGCCTTAGATCTGGAAGCCAAATGAGAAACATATTTCTGATTGTTTCACTATTTATTGCCCCAAAAGATTCAAGCGTAATTAGAAATAAAACAACAAGAGTTATGATTAAAATATTTAAATAAAGCTGGAGAAAACAAAAAGCAGTATTTGGGGAGTGAAATAGTATACAAGTCTGACCTTTAGATCTGTACAGTTGTTAACATGTAAGGACAAAATTGATCATGTATAGTAAAGTATTCTAATGAATTAAATCTGCACAAAAACACTCCAATAAATTTTTCTTCTTATATTGTGACTAAGGCAGAGTCAGTTTGCTCAAACCACTGTACTGTAGAAAACCTTCTGCCTAATTTGGTGGAACTTTGCTGTTACTCCATTAATTTTGCAAAACATGCTGAGCGACATTTGGGAAAATGAAGATAAAGAATGTTAGCGGAACAGCCACCTTCCAGTTTGCTCAAGAGCATTATCCTCTTGCTAGGGCTCTCCTAAAGAGGAATACAGGCATGAGAGTTCTGCCGAGCAAAGCCCTTCAGGACAGTGAGCCAAAGCACTATACCTCCATGTGATTTTCTTACTCCAGAGAATGACGACATTATAAGGAGAAAGATGGCGGTGTCCTCAGCTGCACCTCATCTGATGGTGATAATTTTCAAAGCTGTCTCAAATTATTGAAAAGAAACAAATAATTGGCCTGCCCATAAGTAGAATCGCATATCAGCATTTCAGAGCTTTCCACATTCATCACAAGTTTAGTCAGGTGGACACTTAGTTATTCTGTTGAGGGGAGTCTTTTGCAAGCTATAATAGACAGAAGTTGTAAGGAATAATTTCTTCCACAAAATAGTCTCTGTGTTCACAATTTGTCTGTAAGTCACAGTTTACTCAAGTGAATGCATCATTTGCAATAATTCACCAAAATGTCTCTGAATAATCCTTGGTCTGTTGATTGTTCAAGAGCAGTTCAGTGAAAATTCTTACTCTCTTACATTTCAGTTGTGTGCTTTAGTTTTGACTGGACACGTAGGTTGATCATATTATTTTGGTCTCTGACTGGATAAGAAAAATGGTCTTATTAAAGACATTTTTGAATTTTAAATTTGCTGTACTGAATAATTACTAATCCTTTTGTTAAAAAGTCACCATTTCCACAAACATACTTGCCAATCAGCTTATTTACTGCATATTCGTGGAATAAAAACTAAAAAAGCAGGTGTAGACTCTGATAGAATGAGATCAGGTTTTTATTTGAGTAAGTAACCCTGGAAAATGTTTTAAAGTATGCACCTAGCTTTGCGTTACTACTGGTTCTGGCTATCATTACTGGTATAAGGAAAGATGTAATATCTTCTTTCCTGTTACACTGCTCTACAGCTGTAGGGGACTGCGGAAGACTGTGTTTGTTTAGTTTGGAAAAGAGAAGACTGAGAGGGGACCTGATAGCAGTTTTCAGGTATCTAAAAGGGTGTCATCAGGAGGAGGGAGAAAACTTGTTCACCTTAGCCTCCAATGATAGAACAAGAAGCAATGGGCTTAAACTGCAGCAAGGGAGATTTAGGTTGGACATTAGGAAAAAGTTCCTAACTGTCAGGGTAGTTAAACACTGGAATAGATTGCCTAGGGAAGTTGTGGAATCTCCATCTCTGGAGATATTTAAGAGTAGGTTAGATAAATGTCTATCAGGGATGGTCTAGACAGTATTTGGTCCTGCCAGAGGGCAGGGGACTGGACTCGATGACCTCTCGAGGTCCCTTCCAGTCCTAGAGTCTATGAGTCTATGAGTCTATGAGTCACGGCCTACCTAGGGTATTTCCGCTTTCTCGGCAGCCTTGTGGAAAGCCCCTGCTTGCTAAGTGGCTGGTCGTTGTAGGACACGGCATGTCAGTTATAACTTGCTTTTAACTGGTTGAAACTAGCCTGTGTGGCCTTAGGCCAAAGGGCGTACACCGCCCATGGACAGTCCCTGGCCTTTGGCCAAGGGGCGGACATAGCCTGTAGGAAGTCCCTTTTTGCATATGTATGAGTTGCTTTGTATTGTGTCTATATAGCTGTATGCTCCCGGTCCTGCCTTTGGACTCTGACCCAGGCCGAGCTGAGCTTCGGTGTTGGGTTCCCCGCCAAACTGACAGCCACACCTGGGGTCCCCGTTGCGAATGTGTCACTTTACCTTCATTAAAGCCAATGTGTGGGCCTCGTTCTTGCAAAGCATTCAAGCACGTTACAACAGCCAAAATGCTTCTGAAATAAGTGTAGTCCAACTTTACTAATTCTGGGTCACTGAGAACGAAAATGATGCTTAAAATTGTTGATTGGCTCTAGATATGCTATTGGGTCAGTATATATGACCCTCGACTTGGGAATGGCAGAGGATAAGTGAGTTATAAAGGGAAGGGACCTCAGTTTAAACCAGAAATGACTAAAATACATCTTTGACTGGATCTATGAATAAATCTATGACTGGGTTTGGACAGTACTTGCTTTTGAGGCAAAACAATGAATGCTGCAATCTGAAGCTGGTATTGCGTCATACATAATATGAATTGCATCATGTTATTCCTAGAAGTCATGGATGATGCAATCATAACGAAGCTTACATCACTGTGCTGAACAAATTGCCCTATATCAGCTCTAGAAATCATACAGTGTTGTGCTCTCTTATTTGTCAGTGTTTGATTTTGCAAAGGGACATATTTCTGTTTAGCCAAAGTGAGCAGAGATGCCTCGTACTTGTGTGAACAGTGCAGATAACTTCTGCTATGTTTGTGGTGAAGTGACTTTTGCATCACAAAAGCGCAGTATAACCACTACGGTTAAGAAAGCCTATCATCTTTATTTTGGCTGAAAAAAATTGGAGATCAGGACAAGAGGTGGGCCCTACACATATGCTGCAACACTTGTGCAACAAATCTTGGCCAATGGTTGAACAGGAAAAGGAAATCTATGCCTTTTGCAGTGCCAATGATTTGGAGAGAGCCAACAGATCATACCAGC
Organism: Gopherus evgoodei; assembly: GCF_007399415.2. Classification (NCBI taxonomy): domain Eukaryota; kingdom Metazoa; phylum Chordata; order Testudines; family Testudinidae; genus Gopherus; species Gopherus evgoodei. The sequence continues at coordinate 73,203,695 of NC_044324.1, forward strand.
AATTGTTACTTCTGCATGGTGCCTCCAGCTGGGAATAGTGTGTTAAAGAAGAAAAAGTAGACTGTGCATTATCCAAACATTCCATCAGCTATATGCCCAGTACCCCACGGAGAAGGGCTGCCGGTTCCTGATGCATCAGAATCATTCTCACTTGAGTCAGACGAGGAAGAGGAAGAGGATGAAACTTCTGGTCCTAAACCATCAATGTCACAGGACCCACATTTTCTCCCATCCTCCTCCTCTGAACCACACCTCATAACACAAGGTGAACTGAATGACCTTGTCAGGGATTTGAAACTACCCAAGAGTAAGGCAGAGCTGTTGGGCTCCAGAGTACAGCAGTGGAATCTCCTGGCAGGCTATCAGGGCAAATGGAGCCCATCAATGCTTGCAGAGAATCTTATGATGCACTTGCAGCAGAATATAGTACAAGAGATCTCTGAACACAAATACAGAAAGAGGATTAAAATCTCTCTCTTCAACAATACTGAGTTCACCAAGGAGCAAAAGCTGATAAATTATTTATCTGAACTCAATAAAATTCCACAGGGCTGTCCACCTGCAAGCTAATCTTCTTTCAAGAGAACCTTGCTTTGTGTGTGTGTGTATACACATATATATATATACACACACACAGAGTGAGTGACATATGAATCTGAAAAACCTTCCCCTCCCCAGATATGCAAATCTCAAAACTTAAGAAAGGATGAGATCCATAAATTAAGTATACATTGGATCCCCGATGGTGTGACATCTCATTTTTAGTCAGGAAATACAATTCTACTCTTATATGCAAAATGGCATCCTCTGTGAGCCATGACCTCACACCATGAGTGCAGCCAGTCCTGGGGCATGCAATGCATACACAGATGGCACACCACCGTGTTTCCCCCAAGCTGTGTGTATGTGTGTGTGTCTTCATCTTGTGATTTCTTGGGGATAGGGACTGTTCCTTCTTCCATCTGTGAAGTGTCTAGCACATAATAGGTGCTATCATAGGAACTGGCATACTGGATCAGAGCTGATGCTTCAGAGGAAAGTGCAAAGAGACAGAACAAAAGCAACCACCACTTTCCCCTCAGCTTAGTGTGATAGGTAGGCATGGGATAGCCTGCCTCAGGAAAAGCTCTCTTCTAACCACTAATAGCTAGAAATTGGCCAGAACTATCCCAGGTTAAAAGCTGGAGTGATGCCGGAGCAGCCAAGGGAATTTCATAGGTATAGAACAGCTGTGAAAACAAAATCAGGCTGAGAAACTTCTGTTCTCAGAAGACACTTAATTGATTTGCACTTTCTGAATATTACCCATAATGATCTGCTTATGCACAGAGTTGCCTGAGTTTGATTTGTTATATTTGTCATTTTCATAAACATTTCTGAATGACCATGTCAAGTGTTTTGAAGATTGTTTAGAGAGACAGCCGGCAGTTTTTCTGTCAAGTCTTGTGTAGAATTTAACTGCTAGACATATAAATGCTTTTGCTGTGTCAAAGAGGAAAGTTTTGATGGAGAGTCCAGCTGCTTTGTTCCCCTTGTCAAAAGTGTCACTTTCTTTTCCGCCATTACCAAATATCCATGGTATTCTCATCATGGATTCAAACTCTTGTACAAACATCTTTTTAAGATATATTTTTCCTCACTCACTGCCTTTTTGGTTTTAGACAATCTTTAGCAGCATATCACTTTCACCTCACTTTTGTTGGAAAAGTGAGGCAAGGGAGTTAAAAATGCTCAGTCATAAACATACCCAGACAACCTGCCTTTCACCTTTGTGTATTTAATCTTCAGTTTAAACACAACAGTGCATACCAAGACTATACAGCAGTAGGAGACTTCCACACCACTTCTCTTTTTCTCCCTAGCTCACCTCCGGAGGACCCCCTGAATCCCAGATATATAGCCATCCAGCTACTGAACCAGTTGTCTGATAGGTCCCTAGCTATTACCACCCACCTGCCAGTAAACCAACAGAAATTGGTTAATTGCTTCCAACTAAGCCTGCAGACTCCAGCCTTCTCTCTGCTACAGCAACTTCAGTGACTAGATGCTACAGCTAGCACTTTGTCACAGCCTTCATTGTTCAGCTGTATTATGATGCAGCCTTTAGTCACATGATCATGTAGTTCCCACCCCACATGGAGCCCTTCCTCCTCCACTCTCCACTCACCCAGCCCTGGCCTCATCCAGTGCACAGAATGGTGGTTGCTCACTTAGTACGCAGCTATTCAATATTTTATGTTATCCTCTTTGTTCAGTGGCCCAGACCTTATCTTCTGCACACTATTCAAACCCTGCACTGAAGACAGAATTGTTAATTTCTTCTTGGACCTTCTGTGGTGCTTATCACTACAGTGTCTGGGTGCTTCACAAACATCCATGACTTTATCTTCATAACACCTCTGAGAGGTGACAGGATGGTATTATCCTCATTTCAGAGCTGGACAATGTTAAGATAAAAGGTTATACCTAATTTTGGGTGTCTGACTTGACAAACACAGGGCCTGAGTTTTTAAAGAATATTAAGATTATATAGCACAGTATATATTCAAGCATAGCTCCTATTGACTTCAGTTGCAGTTGTGAGTGCTCAGCATTTCTGTAAGTCAGATGCCAGGATATCCAGCTAGGCAACCAGAAAATGAGGAAAATGCAGTTAGTGATCACCTGTGAAAAGTATAGTTGAAAGCAACTTAACTAGCATCCCATAGGAACAATGTGGTACAGGCGGAGATAGAGTCCAATTGTCCGGTAGCATTCAACTGCCATAACCACGAGACTTCCTTGTCTGTTTTTGCCATCCTCTGCCTCATTCACTACAAACCTTCCAATTTCTGCAACAAGTGAGGCAGGACTTCTACAGACAAGAGTCTCCTTTACTAAACAACCCTAATTCATCCATAGATGGGAACCTTAATTCTGTCTTTTCAGTGCTTGACTTTTCAACCCTAATAATGCTCTTCTAATGGATGGGAAGAGGGAGGGAGAGATTTAGTGTGTGTGAGAGAGAGATTTCCTATGAGTTTAAAAAGCAAACTGAAAAAGCAGAAATTATATCACGTGGCTTGATATTGACACTCACATGGCTAATCAGAAGTGTTGGAGCTTTTAGATGTATCATGCGGACCTCCAGCCACTTGACCTAAAAAAGTAACTGACAGCTGTAGTAGTAGTAGTTTGTCATCTTCTGTGTGCATCAGCACTAGAAGGTGGATGGGACACTTTCCCAGACACTCGCTGACAGCAGAGAATGGTGAGATACAGGAATCCTGGGTTCCATTCTAAGCTCTGAAGAGGAGTATACTCTAGAAGGCACAGATTCTTCTGACTGATTTCCTTCCCCCATCCACCCAATTGTGACCTCTTCTGCGCTATCCCCTCTAATCTGGCCCCGTCCCAATCCTGTCTCTTCCCCACCCCATGCTCTTCATCTCAGTCCCATTCTCCTTACCCAGCCAGTCCTAGTTTCCCTCTCAGGGCTCACTATGCAAGTCCCAATTTTCCTACACTACCAGTCTGTCCTCCTTCCAATGTTGAGTCTCAATCTGTTTGCCCAGCCAGTCCCAGTTACTTCTTCCCCATTCGATCTGTCTCTCCCTCACTATCTCCCAGCCTGAGTCTCCCTCCTGGGGCTCCTCATCCAATCTCAGTCTTCTTCCCTTCTTTCTTTCTGTCGCTGGCTTCTTGTCCCAGTCTCAGGAATACTAAAGGGCACATCATTCACACAGAGGGCATTCCCCTTGCCAAATTTCACATCCCTGCTCCAAAGCACTTTGACTCTAGACATTTTCAAAGAAGAAGAGGCTGACAGAATTTTTTTAACATGTATTTTCCCCAAGTCTTGTTCCTGGAAACGGTTTTATCTGGGAAAACAGAAGCCATAGGCAGAATCCAGTATGGAAAATTTAAACCCAAATGGTTAAAATTTTGCAAAGTTATAAGCAACTGGGAATTGGATCTTACAATGGCAAGTGTCAGGAAACTTTAATAATAGGCAGCACTATCAGCTCTGTCTATAACTGTCAAAATTCAACAGTATTTGTTGTTGCATGCAGTCTTCTGTAAATAACTTTCCTCATGCACTTCTGAGAGTTTTCAAATACATTCATATTCAAGGTGAAAGGAAAATTTACTGAGCCCAGTCCCTTTCTGTAATAGTTTTCTAATTCTCTCTTTAACATTTTGGTCATACTTAAGAAAACTCCTGATCAGCCATCAGAGCTGACATTTGGATAGACATATATTTTGGTTTGGCACTAAATGGATGTTTGTAGCCCAGATTGCAGTTTCTGAGTTCAGAGATCATGCAGCAGATAATAAAAGTGTGCCCTATTTTTAAATGAGTGCCACAAGCATGCCAAAACCACACAAACGTAAGGGAAAACAGTCCCCCCAAAGACTCTACATTCTAAACCAGACACAACTATTTTTTCCAAGCCATGCCATTCATTACTTGCAAGCCTCTCCCAAAACATCTAATGCACTTAACAGAAAGAGAAATTCCATGGGCTTACTAATATATTTCAGGATCTGTATTTAAACCAGCAACATAGAAAGCAGATAATTTGGAAGGTGACTCTGAAGCTGGAAAAGAAAAACTGCCGGATGCTACGTGAGAACAACAAAAAAAAATCACAAGAATGTCACTACCAACCTATTTCTATTTTCCTTTGCTTTCTTTGGCTTGCTATAGTCTTACTTGCTATTTCTCCAGTTTATCTATAAAGTATATTGTAATGTCAAGGAGGAATTGTTAGTCATAATCAAGTTGGGGGAAGCCAGGACAGAATATCATATTGCTTGCTTCATAATGGCTTGCTCTCTTTTGGATTTCTATAACCCAGACGTCAGACAGGCATTCTGTCCTGACTACAGTTTAGCCAGTTTAGTTTGGTGTGAGCCAAATCATTTTGTGGCCATTTTTAGCAGTCTCGTTTGTTGCAAGGATTCATCATTATTGGTGTCTATTAGCATTTCTTCTTATTCACGTAACTTTCTGTCACATGGAAGGGCATGCCATCCTAGAGTCCAGATACCTTATTTGCTAGTATATAATGAAAAGGACTTAGCCAGAACACGTGGAACCCTGTCATAAATGGCAAGTGCCACCATCTTAACTTCCGGTTGACTGACAATATCATTTCTGAAACATCTTTTTTCTGAGAAAACTTTTGGGATACGTCTACACTGAAATAAAAAGACCCCCAGCATGGCCACAGCTTATTTGCATCAGCTGACTCAGGCTTACAGGGCTAAAAATTGCTATGTAGAGGTTCAAGCTCAGACTGGAGCCCAGTCTTCAGGACCCCATGAAGGAAGAGGGTCCCAGAGACCTAGACTCCAGCCTGAGCATCTACACAGCAATTAAACAGCCCAAGCCCCACGAACCTGAGTCAGCTGATAAGAACCAACCATGGGAGTTTAATTGCTGTATAGACACACACTTGGAGACCTGAATTTGGCAATCTTACCAGCATGGAGCACTTACAGCTAAAGAACACTCAGAGAGAGGAGAAAAGATAAACAAGGGGCCTGTAGGGATCACATATAACCCAGTCTGATCATTCCCTAGCTAGTAAGCAATATTGTTTTTAAAAACCCATAGAAAAGCACTTGAATTTGTTTGACATTATGCCAGCATATCTTTCCCAATGCATGGCATTCAGCAGGCATATTTCTGAAATACTTTCATTTTAAAAGCCCATTCATGCACTCTAATGCTAAATTGGTCCTAAAGGAAAATGTGCTTTACTATTATTAACCTATGTTTTCAAAGTGACTAGTGATTTGGGAGTTCTCCGTTTTTGGGTGCCCAACTTGAGACAATGTAAATGAGTCAGTTTTAAAAAGGACCCACCATTTTAAAATCAGGATCAATTATGGTGCCCCTAGTTGGATATCAAACACTGACACCTTACAATCACTAGTCACTTTTGAAAATGTAGGACTTTAATACTCATTCTTCATATTGCAGTAGAACCCAGAGGCCCAAGCAAGGATCAAGACCCCCAATGTTCTCAGTGCCAAACAAGCATAAAGGTCCTGGTCCTAAGAGCTTACACTCTAAAAAGAAAACAAACTAACTGGGGGAGGGGAGGAAAGCAGCTTGTAACATGTATACAAAGTGGTCAGGGTGAAGAGAGGCACATGTGTGTTCCTTTTTTTTTTTGGTGCCTCACCACAAACAAAATGAAAACAGTGAACCTTGACACCCAAACATCATTTCGACATTCAAATGAGATCTCTCAAGTTCCTATCTCCACTGAACCCATAGACAACATTTGGGTTTCATGGGTTCACAGATTTTTTTTTAATCTTCCAAGCATTTTACAAATATTATCTAGTTAATCCTTGCGAGGTAGGCACAGTAAGTATTATCCCTATTTTATAGAGGAGAAAGCTGAAGCAAAAAGGACAACTTTGCAAGGTAACACAACGCACTCATGCAAAAGACAAAACAATACATTTGATATAGGAGAAAGGGACCTTAATTCCCCTTCCCAACTTTGCATGTTCCTGTTCTTCTCCTTTCCCTAAGAAGGCAGGAAGCCTCAGGATTCCTGCCTACTTGCTCCCAGGAGCTGGTCTCATGTATATGCAGGAAGGTAGACCAGAAGACTGAAAAGAGAAGGTGAAGTCAGATATAGCGCAGGGATGCCCCAACACAGTAATGAGGCAAAGAGCCTCCCAGTGGATGGTTCTTGCTTCTGGCAGTTTATTTGAGTTCTGCAAAGATCTCAGGAGATCCAGGAACTTGCGGCTAAACCTACTTGAACTTTGAGAGGGCCAAAGAGTCAATCATAACCTCTCCATTGTCAGAGAAGTGAAGAAGAAACTAAGAACTCAGCGTATTCTCTCTCCAGGGGCAATGACAGCCTTAGGGAGAATCACCTTCATGGTGATTTTGCTTTAGATGGTGAGGGAACAGACTGCTCAGTAGTATGCAATTTAATACAACATATGTAAGACACCAAGTAAACAATACTGCAGTGCACCTGTTTTTGTGCATGAGTTTAATCATTTTCTAAGCCATTTCAGAGTCCCGCTTTGCAGAGAATGCTGTTAAGGAGTATAAAAATGGGCACTGGAGCATTTGTCTCCAGGGATTTTGCTGAAAGAGTTTTAAAGTGGAACTTCTAAAGAGACAAAGAGAGGAAAAATGGAGGATGATCGTGTTTTAACATGCCATTTCATTTAGCCCACCCCTAGTTTAGTATACAAGATAACTACAATAAACAATCAGCAAGCAGCTGTATCAGCAGCAGATCTAGACAGTAACAGTGGGTCAGGACCACTAATTCTGCCAAAACATAGTACAATAAGTAGAGTGAGACTTCAGCAGCAATGACCAAGGAATTTCCAAAAGAACCTGCTGGGATTGGTTTATTTTCAACATTTGCAAACTAAACTGCAGGGTTCAGGTCACAAGTTGCATTGCAAACTGAAGAGTTCCGTGATTGTGCAGCCCTGCTGTAAATGTTCAGCAAAATTATTTCAGCCTTTGTGATCTGTAAACCATCTTGAATAAACAATCACCTCAGCATCAAATATTGTGCATTTTATGCTCGATAGCAATAACTGCAGATAGAGGTCAATATTGACAGAAGTCTGTCAGTAACACCACCCTAAATATACACTAGTACAATACAGCAGCTTGTCGTAATGGATTCCCAGCCTAAGAAGGAAATTTTAATTTTCTTTTGCCACACTCTTGCCAAGAGAAAATTAAAGCAAATATTACAAATATTTCTGCTAAGGCTGTTTCCCAGCCAAAAGAAATTATAGTTTTTTCGCCCAGTCCACACACTAAAACATCTTTTCACAAACATGTCAGAGGAAAAGGGTTTTTTTTGGTCCCTCTAGGACTAATACTAATATGTAAAAAAAAAAAAACTTTGCATTTTTATACACATTTTTAAATTTGTCAAGAGGAAGAGACTTGATCACTCTGACATAGGCCATTCACCTAAATGACCTTCACAGTGTGTATCTACTGTGCAGAACACACGTTAAGCAACCCGGCATGGTATTGGCGTAGTAAATGAGATCATCCTGAAGGAGTTATAATGATGTGGCTCTTAGATAGCACTTTTATACAAAGACCTCAATACATTTTACAATATCCATTATTACAATTATTTTACAGTTGGGAAAACTGAGGCATGGAAGGGTGAAGTGACTTCTCCAAGGTCATACACAAGTCTCCTATGTCCCAGTTCTTTGCCCTAGCCACTGGACCACCCTGCCACCCTGTAATAGTTCTATCAAAATAAGAGATGCCCTGGATTTACACAAGTGTAAAGGAAACCAATAGCACACCTTACATTAAAAGGTCTACATTCTCAGTTATTACCATTCAGCCTGCGGAGCTAAATGTTTTCCGTAATTGTCCCATTGGAGGGATTCCATAATTATTCCCTTTATTTTATTCCTCTGGGTTTTTTTTCTGTTTGTTTGTTTTTTTGGCTCCTTGAGAAACAGTCTTTAATGTTTCATACTTTTGAATTCCCTGTTTATAACCTAAATTTCTCAGAACGTGAAGCAACAATATCCTTCTTATAGCAACTACTCATGAATTATGGCTGCTACAAATTAGCAGAAATTTTCAGCATGTTGGGAGATACACATTTCCCAGACGACATTTGGAAAGAATCCATCTAAATCAGAATGCCCTCCCAAATGGAGGAGGTTTAATATATCAATGATGTTTTTAACTGCCATAAACCTCTGTTAATTTATTTCTCACTCAAGAAACAACAAATATAGTGCTTTCGAGCAGGCAGGTACAGCTACCTTTAAGAAATATACTTTCTGGACGCAGGGCTAAAATACTAATATGAATATAAATAATAACCATTGTAGAGGTGCAATCATTTGGCATCTGTTTAATAGGTTTTTTTATTATGAAATACATTCATTTTACTGCACAGTGATATTATAACACCTCTTTGTGGCCCTTCTGAGACAATTTCCCCAAAAATTGTTCTGTTGGGGAGCAGGGCTTGCTTCCTATGGAACAGGCTGCAGGATTCGCCCATGATCCCCGCTGATCTGCAGAAGAGTTGAACCATCCATGCAGAAGTACCCGATTCTTTTGTTCCATGCTTGGAGTTCCACTATGGTTCCACTATCACTCCCTGTGAATATGCTCAAATGGAACTCTTTGCCTCCCATGGGCCCCTTTTACCCTGTGCTTCCTGCAACTCCAGGTTACTGCATGCCTGTCACTCATAATTGTTCCCTTCCAGAAGGCTATACTCTGAGTGTGAGAATGTCATCACAGCACTGCCCAATCTGCATTCCCACCATTGCCAGGTTATACACAGAACTACAATTTACAAAGAAGATTTCATGTTCTGTTTCATGCTGATGCAGAATGAAAACAAGTTTCAAAACCTCAAACATTTTTACAAAACAGAATTCTTGTTCTTCCTACTCAGCAACTCACAAATCTACTTCTCTGCCTCTTACTCTCTTGTGTCCTACCTCACATACCCACTTTTCATACTCCTTTCCAGAGTATATACTGGCTTTGTGTTGAGCTTAATACAACACTCGGGTGAAGAGCCTCAGTTTTTTTAAATAAATATTTGCTTTTGTTTGGGTTGTTGTAGATGCAGGTCCCTTGGGCTCAGAATGATTTGTGCAATATCTACTCCCAAATCAGTGTGTATCCACAGGATTTTATTATGCTGTTTTGTCATAGAAAGGTCAGGGACATTTCCTCCCTGCAGAAACCAGACTAATCAGTGCTGTCACAAAGCACCCATTAGGGCTTTATTGGTTTTGTTTTGGCATCTGCTTTCTTGATACACATTTTGATAATCATCCGTGTTTTATGCTTCTGGGATGCCAGTTACACTGTTTTAGATTTAGATGGATTTGTTTAGATTGTAAAAGAGAGAAGACAGCTTCTCAATATCCACATCCACTCATGCCTGCTGTGGGATGATAAATGAGACTTGATTTTTTATTTCTCAGCTTTTGTAAATCCAGCAGAATCAGACCCACATGCTTTGATTGTCAGGACTTGGATGAAGAGGCTAAACCTAACACAGTTAATGATCATGAATGCTAAATTCATGCTTACAAACAATAACAGATCAGCCTTATCTCAACCTGATGCTGCTGGAGGTGTTCTCTTCTTATTTACTTTGGTCACGAATTATGTGTGTGGAAGTAGAGAAAGAATTGACAGGGATTTGCAGGGGATCTTAATGCATGACAGTCTCTGTTAGCAAAAGTTAGGCTAACTGTAACCCTAATAACGTGAGATTTGTAGAAGCGAGGATTGTGTGAGGCGAGTGGAAAAGAACTGTGTGAGAAGTTGTTTTTCGACCTTGTGTAGATAATACGAAATGTAGACTGGAGTCTCTTAAGCGAGGAAAACAAGATATCAGGATGACCTATGTATAAACAAAATGCAGCTGTTGCTTATTATTGTCTGTAACAAAAGTATAAATGCTGCTGTAATTGTTTACCTGTTGAGAGACCTGTCCGGGACTGGGGCGACCCTATGTCCGAGTGCACTCTATCCCTGCTGTAGCTGCTAAACAGAATAAAGTATCTGACTCTGCTGCACCCAAACAAAAAGTGAGAACTGAGTTTTTCTCCGACATGTGCAACTAATACCAAAAATCAAATAAAAGTCTTTTCTACCTGGTTCATGGATATGGTAGCTCTATTTGCCCCTAGTCTTATCAAAAGATGACAAGAGGAGGGTCCCAATACATCTTCAAACTAAAAAACAGAATAATCACAAAACCTAAGACCAGTCTATAAACACTGATTTGCAGTAAGCGTGCTGGGAGCGCTGGATGTGAGAGATTCCTTCCTGAAATGGAACGCTGTTATGTGAGTTTGAAATGCATCTTTTATTGTCACACTAGCACTAAAACTAAGTTGTCACCATAACAAGAAAAAACAAACAAACCTATTATACTGGTCTAAGACTTGGTTTGAGTCTTGGGAGACCGTTTGGGCCAGCTCCTCCTATAGCTGAACTGGTTCACCAATCCCAAGATAAGATGGCTGTCACATACATTCCAAGCACAATACACATACATTTTTGGTACAAAGAAATAACCTTATTTTGCCATTAGAAAATAAACAAAACACCTTTTATGTTCACTGGTGTCTGTAATATTTTTATGTCAGGTTGGACCTATAAAGGTTAAATTTCTGCAAATTGGAGTGAAAAGCACTGGATTTGTCCAAGGCTCTGTGCTCTGAAGCATTTGACATTTGTGAAATAAAGTGAAAGTGACACCCCGAACACTTATTTGGCAGGTTCTGAGACTTCCATAGTAACTGGAAACGTGGTAAGAAATACAAAACTTATATAAACACAATCAGACAGCTCAGTCTCTTTCTTCCTCTGTGACTGGTGGCATTCATAGATGCGGTATCTTCTTTACTTTGAAAATTGCCAGATTAGTTCATGTTTTGTGTCATTTTTCCAAGACAGAAAGATGGGATTGTATGATGTGGTGGAAAAGGATTTTTCACATATATGGCTTGAAATTACTTTTCTTGAGACCACACTATTTTTGGAGCACTTCATTTTTCCTGAAGTATGAGGCATTCCTCATAATACTCTTATTTTTGTAATGTCTTTTGCACATTGGTAAGAAAGAGCTGTGAGAACTCATGCCTTGTACACAATGTGAACAAAAGACCCTGCTGAGTTTAGCCTTTGCACAAGTAAAAAAGGATCCCTACAAAATATTAGCGGTCCTCACTTGTCTAAAGAAACTATTCAAAGTGGTTTTTGCACCTTCTATCACCATCTTTCCTGCTGCCTTTAGAACTCTAGATAAAATGGATATGATAGTTGATTTGCAATTCTCTTTCAAACTCCCAGTTTGGCAAAATCCATGCACAACCCTAACCTGCCACCACATTGAGCAAACCGCCCCCCTCCACCCCACTGCATTTTATGTAAGCACCTGTCAACATTTTGCTCTCAGGATTATTCTCAGCCCTTTCACAGGAGAACTAGCACAATCTCAATCTCTCTTCCTGCTGAAAGACAACTAACTTCCCCATGCTGTTTTCTGGAGATCTAATCAACCACAATGTCCTCCCTCTCCCACACAGACTTTCCCCAGTTTAGTATTTTCCAAATCTCTGGTTCACATTAGCAGCACTGCCTGATTCAGATCCCACTCCCATCCTAGATCATCCTCTTCCACCTCATCAGAGAGAAACAGCTTTGACTTCTCTTGTCAGCTAAACTTCATCCTTCCTCTTCATGGAAACAGATGTCTTCCTGATGTGCCACTTGGTTGCCTGCTCCCCTATATTAGAGCTTTAGCTTTAACTGTGAATCCAGAGAACAGAAATATTAAGAAGTACTAAGGGTTTCATATTTGGGATGACTAAGTGACTTTTGACTGACATAATGTTGTTTTCCTCTAAGGTATGACACACAACAACTTGTTTATTTGTGATTTTAGAAGACTAATTTTAGGGATCTCTTCTGGGATCAAATTGTGTCATTGTCATTTTATGATATGTAGCTTCCCAGAGCTGTCAACCACTTTTAAAAAGGCATTTGTAAGCTTACTGCTATACATTTAGCAACAATGGAATGGGTATTTGAAAAAAAGATCTTATATTATCTGTATGCTCAAACTTTTTGAAAAGAACATAGGCCATAACTGCTTCCGAGCATTACATTTATGGCATTGCTTAAAAGAGCATGAGACAAACAGTTCCACACACACCCTTACATCAATTAGTCTTTATGAACTTGGGCCCCAATCCTGCAAAGTACTTAAGCACATGCTTACCTTTTAGCATGAGTAGTCTCACTGAAGTCAAAGGGAATAAATGTTTGTTTAGAAGTTGAGCAAAAGTGCTTTGCTAGATCAAGACATCTACTTGCTTGCATTTCTCTAATAATATTTCCTATTATTTGAAGGATTTAGAAAATTTCCCATGTTCTGAGACTGAACAGTGAAAATAACATGACCCAGACAAATCCCAAAGGAAGTTCAGCACTCAATTTATCTTTAAACCAGCAATAGTAAATAGACTTGAATTAGAAGGAACAACATTAATTTTGACAGAAAGGAAGCTTCCTCATAGTACACATGAATTACAATCAGCAGAACGTGAGATATCATAAACCACAAATAAAGAAGCAGACACCAGATCTAGTTTCTAATACTGGAACTACTTGTTTACAACATCAGATTCATCTTTATCCTGAAACTTGCAGTTCTTCCTTATACTTAGAAAGGGAAATTCCACAAGAACCATGGTAAATTCAGCTATTGTTGGTGGCAAATGCAGTTTTTAACACCACTCACTGAACGACTTCATCAGACAGTGACAAGCGTTAACTGTCTACAAGTTTTCCTCATGACGAAGATAGGACTGACTTTCTTCTCTTCATCCACGTCCATCAATCTGGCTTGCATTATGCTTCTTCCAAGGCATGCACAAAGTTCCCAAAGATAAATAGGTTACTTAGTGTAATCCTTCAGCAAGGTATTGTCAAACAGCAACATAAGCTGGGTTCCAATAGTGAGGTGTCCCTCTTAAAACTAACAAAAACCACCAATTCAAGGCTCTACCCAGAATTTCTAGGATCACTAAGTACTTTTTCTGAGCTCCCTTAATAGGCAATACTTCCCCATATGCAAGCACTAAAAGTGTCTATGAAACAAGGAACACTTAATTGGAGGAAAAGGGTACAAACAGCCTCAACTTGTGACAACACAGCAACAGCCTAGCTATACGGTTGATAAATAAACATTCCTCCACAGTAACTTTGGCAAGAGTCTATTAACTCTGTTTGCCACCTACCAGTGTGAACATCTGTAAATGCACCACCTTACCACTAGGGCACTCTGCCGTGCCCAGATGCAGCATTGCAGGGGACTTTGCTTCTTGTGCTCCCTCTGGTGGTCACTTCCTCTGCCATGACGACCATTCCCAGTCAGTCCCTTCTCTGAACTGCCTTACTGGTCCTCTGTGGCTCAGACGTCTGGCAAAGTCACATAACAATTCAGTTCCCTTGAGAGGTTCATCTTTAAACAAAAAGGTCCTTCGCTGCTTCTAGGCTCAATTCTAAACAATAAGTCTTTCACTCCTCTTGGACATTATTTCATTCCCTGTTACTCACAGAACCTAGTTCAGTGCTCCTTTCTGCTCTAAGGCCCCACGACAGGAGTTAACCCTATTCCTGTAGCTCTGCTTCCAGGCCATAGCCCATCCCAAGACTACAGGTCTTCTTCCAGTCCCTTTGAGACAGGAACTGTCCCTAGCTGTTCTCTCCTGGGTTTCCTCTCCAACTGAGTGCTCTCTGCTCCTTAATCAGCCTAGCTCCTACTCCTCTGGCCAGAAGGCAATCAGTTAATCACCTCCCAGGTACAAAGCGTAATAATAAGGTTCTTTCTTGTGCCTTACAGATGATGGGGATTAAGCCTCCTAACAACATCCAACAGGCAAATATCTCTTCACCATATTACTTCCCCCTTCCTCATCCACTAAACCACAACCACTGTTTGGCATCAGTGAGCAACATAGTCCTAGAGTCCTGAGATACCTTCCAGCAGTCCTTTGGGAAGTGCTGCCTGGTTCTGTCCTGAGGATCCATCACCTAACCCAGCTATAGTATTTCAACTTATTTAGTGACTGAGTATGACGGGTCTCTCCGGAGTTCACCCAGTTCTGTTACTGAGCTTTACAGCTTCAGTGAAGAACCTTTCTATATTGCATTCCATCAAGGAGCCACATCTGTGTCCTCTCCCAAAGAATCTTCCCAACAGCACAGGATCCTCAGTGAAGGAAAAAACAATACCATTCAAAACCCCTGAGTCCTTGCCAAGGGAGAGCCTCTTCTTGCTACAAGCTACAAACCCTTCTCCTCTTTGCTCCTCTTCTAGTTCAATTCCACTATCCAATTCTGAAATTGGGCACAGTTATGATGACTTCCAAAGTGTCACCAGAGGAATTCTGGATAGAAAGCACATGGAAATGAAACTCTCTGTAGCCATAGTTCCCCTGTTCACCAACAGATGGGAGCAGAGAGTAATTTGCCCTCAGGGGCATCTATCTATGTGGAATACTGTGCTATTCAGATAAAACAGCTCTGTGGCTGTTCTTCCTCTGTTCACCAACAGATGAGAGCAGAAAGCTTCTTACCCTCTAGAGCTTCAAGGCACAGGGATCACCTTTTAACAAAATCCCTCCAATCTTTTGCAATAAACAAAGACATCAAATGCAAGTTGTACAAACACAGCTATGACTATCCAAATTAAAAAAAATATCAAAGTACAGGAAAGGTATGCAAGCAAGCAACATTTCCAAAGGAAACAGACAGCATGTTCATTTGTTCAACAGACAAACATTTCCTTAAAGAACTAAGAAGCTGACAAATGAAATATGGGACTGTTGATACACGTAATAAGAAAATTGCTTAGTTACTAGGAAAAAAAGCATTTCTTGAAGTACTCAGGTCTACAGATCCTATCACTGTGATGATGAGTGATATATCAATATAAAAAACTACGATGCACAGACTTGTAACTCTAGGGACAGACAGGAATTTATGAGCTACTACACCAGCATGGGGTTAAGTCCTGCTCATGGAAAAGCCCAACCAGTGCAAAACTGAAATATACTTTATTTTTATTATGGTCTGGCAGGGTTGGCCTCTGCAGACCCCTTTGTGGTCCATCTCTCTCAGCACATCCCACTGGGGCACTGATAGTGAACAATAGTCCCAATGGAACCATAAAATCCTTCTGCCCTGCTCTCAAGTAGAGTGCTGACCCTTCAGACTTTCTCCCTGGAGAGCCAGTTCTGATCCTCAGGGTTCTATCTCTAGAGTCTTTCCCCCAGTCTGGTTCTCCGTCAACTGGATCGTAGTTCCTGTGTGTACCTCCAGGCCATTTGTCTGGGGTTTGCCTCCTCCTGTCCTCCCTTTATGGCCTGTCACCAGAGATAACCTCATTCCTAGTGTTTTTCTTCCCAACTGAGCTCTCCCAACCCCTTATGGAAATAACCTGACTCTCTCCCAGGTAAGTCTGATAATTGACCCAAGAAATCTCATTCCCAGACAATCCAGATAGGTGGGGTGGGGGCAGAGCCGGTGCAAGGAAGTTTTGCACCCCAGGTGAAACTTCCACCTTGTGCCACCCCCTCACCTAGCCAAACCCGCGGCAGCTAACCATGCCCACCCACCCCTCCCACCAGAGGACCCCCCCACAGCAGCTAACCCAGCCTGCCACCCCCCACCTGGGGAGCTCCCCCGCCACAGCTAACCCTGCCAAGGAACCCCCCTCCGTGGCAGCTAACCCCGCCTCCTCCACGGCAGCTAACCCCGCTCGGGCAGCCCCCCATCGCGGCAGCTAACCCTGCCCGGGGAGCCCGCCCCAGCTTTCCTCCGCTGAGCACACTGATGCCACTCTAATTCTCCTCCCTTCCCAGACTTGTGGTGCCGATTGAAGGAGAATTAGAATGGGGGCTTTGTGCTCAGTGGAGGAGGGAGAGTGCAGATGATCTGGGGCAGGGAGCGGTTCCCCTGTGTGCCTCCCCCACCCCCATTACTGGAGGCAGCCATCCCCGCGCCCCCCTGCCCCAGCTCACCTCCACTCCACCTCCTCATCTGAGTGGGTTTTTAGGCTCCCTCAACCACTAGGCACCCTAGGCGGCCGCCCAGTTCACCTAGTAGTTGCACCAGCCCTGGGTGGGGGTACGATCACAAGAAAGGCTGAGTCCAACCCCCCTTAAAGGGCTAGCCAATCTATGACATAGGGATCAATGTTTTGGTTTATAAAGAGACAAGGTGAGTGAGATAATATCTTTTACTGGACCAACTTCTGTTGGTGAAAGAAACAAGCTTTCAAGCTTACATAAAGCTCTTCTTCAGGTCTGGGAATACAATATCCTACTGCAGATCTAAGAATCCTTAAGTTCTTATATTGTTACTGCAATTATATCTCCATTTTGACAGAGAGGACCAGATCTGTCAACTAGAAGATAGATCATTTTTGGTAAGTAAAGAAATTTTAATATTCAGCAGCTTATGTAGGCCTATAGATCCTATAATGGGATTTTGTTAGTAGCATCCCAAACAGAGTTGGAGATTATGAATGGAATAATAATTGTCTTTAAAAGAAACTGAGAAATCTTTCCACCAGAATGTAGATTTGGGTGAGGATTATACTTTAACAAAAATAAAATCATTTTGTGAAGCAGTGCAATTATGAATAATTTGCTGTCTTATCAATGTATCTAGAAGATGGAGCTATAGAAGTAAAAACTTTTTATTTTTCATCCTTAGTTGCCAAAGCATTTTACTAGGAGGAGAAGTATGATTTTCCTCATTTTAAAGAGAGGGAAACTGAGGCAGAGTTGAAATGTCTTGTCCATAGCAGCTCAACGAGAAAACCAGGGGTAGAACCTAGTTTGCCTGAACTGAATCCAATCCTCTCTCTACTGGACTGTGCAATCTCTCTCAGTCCATGAGGCTGTCATTTCTCTGATCAAGTGATCACTCAGATAAGATGGTGAAGATAGATGTCCAGTTTTCCAGATTTAGAAATACTGATGAACCTAGAGGGCAACCAAAATGTGCCACCATTGTCATATGAAAGATCTTTCAAAAACAAATGGTAGAAATATTTCTTGGAAGAAATACTATACATAAAACTGGGTTTATTTTTGGAACAATGAACATGTGGTTTGAGCCCAGTATCAGTTTGCATAAATTGAACAGAAATGTTTCCCCTGCCACAGTCTTTAGTTTCAAGGTGTGTCTTGGTAAGGGCCACCAGGCATGTGACCTGATAAATAGTAGAGTGAAACTTGTGGGGGGGAACCGGAGTGAATATTATATCAGGACTTTTAACCACAATCTGCACACCCCTTACTTAAATTCCTGAGTCAATATTTGACTATAAAGTGCCTAGATTATAGAAATGTTTCTGCAAGCAGCCACCATGAACACCTTGACTGTGTCATAGAAGCGGCACAAGCTGAGGTTGTCAAAATAGTCAAGGTTACGCGTGCAGTTTCACAAAAATGTGACAGATGTATTAATGTGTGTGAGTTCAACAAGATCTGTGTCGCTCACTGCATAACCCATTTTGGAATTAGGTATGCAAGAAGTTGAGGAGAGAGGAGCTACAGGAGTTTTCTTGGCTATAGAGTAAGTAGTCACAAAAAGTTTAAGATTTTATACAGATGAAGTGCTTGAACTGGCAACTTCTGTTGTTACTCCTGGAGCCTGTTTGAATAGGAGGAAAATTGTCTGTGGGCTCTCTGCAAACAAAGCCAAACACAGCCACAGATATCATCACTGGGGACTGCCATTGGGAAGATCTCTGCAGAGGAGATGGAAGGCTCAGAAGCTCACGGAGGGGTCAGGAGGGCTTGGGAAGTTGTGGGAGATTGAGGACCTTGTCTTCTGAAGGACCTGGGAGGCGTTTTGTGGTTTTTGAGGGAGGCGAATCAGATGTTTTTAACTCAGGCTACGTGGGAGGGTTTGTCACTGGACACTTTCCTCTCTATGTAGGGAGTGACCACATAAGTTCAATTACTCAAACTCACAAGGATAACTGGGGTCTGTGTGATTGCACATTCAAATCAAGTGCTGCAGGGACTGTGTCTGTATGCTGCAGAGTACACCAGGCTCTTTAGGTTAGAAAATTTGGAATTCATTAATGGGGATGAAACTGAAAGGCTGCCCTTTCCAATGCCATCTCAAAATTAGGACAATAAGTCCCAAGCATCATCTCCCCCACCTTGGCAGAAATTCTAGTTTTTGCTAGCTAATGTAAAGGGTGAGGCATAGGCTAGGGACCTAAGCTCTGATCTCTCACTAGACTACACATCCAGTTCCCACAAAGTCACTCTTAAGAACTGAAAATAATAATCCCAGCCACTGGTAACAATTCTTTAAGCTTCTGCTAACACAAGCCCTTAAAATCTCTCCCACAGGATCTCACTTGGCAGTGCACCAACAGCTCTGGCAACTCTATAGACACTCTGAAAGGTTTTTTTTCTTTTTTTTTTAGCATAACAATGATAATATTATAATAATAATTCACTAGCTGTGGAAAGCTTCAGCTTATGTTTGTCGATAGAACATTTTTTGTTCCTCTTGCAGTGAGTTATCTAGATGAATATCAGTTTCATTTGTGCTCATGTTGTTGGGTGCTCCTATATTTGGAGATGCCCACACTTCCTGTAGGTAGGTTAGAAGGAGCACTGTCATCTCTGAAGCCGAGATGTCGCAACAAAGTAATAAACCTCAGGTACTTGTCACTGGAAATCCTCACTAATCCTTTGAAATGATCTTGTCAATGTTTAACATACATGCAAAGTCACTGATAGCATTAGCATTGTAGGCTGCTTTTTTTTGCTATTATTATTTTCTTAACCAGAGAGTTGGAGGTTTTGGCCTCAGGCACATTAACAAGGGAAACCTGTACCAATATATATATATATATATTAGTTCAACAGTAAATGAAGAGTTGTCAAGGCAGTAAGGTAAGGACTTATGTCATTCTGCATTGCTTCCCTCATGAGAGAGATAGTAGCACATGCTTTCTTCTGGCCAGCTGGACCACAATATATTATTTCCTGGGGTAATATTTTTACTTTCTACTTCAGCTTCATTAAGAAATCCTTGAGCTCTTTAAAAGCAGCAAAGAGTCCTGTGGCACCTTATAAGCTAACAGACATATTGGAGCATGAGATTGCATGGGTGAATACCCACTTCGTCGGGTGCATGCATGTTAGTCTATAAGGTGCCACAGGACTCTTTGCTGCTTTTACAGATCCAGACGAACATGGCTACCCCTCTGATACTTGAGCTCTTTAATAATTGGTAGGTTGGACCTCAGGCTAAAAAGAGTAACAAACACTACATTTGAACTCAAAGCTTATTTATCCAGTCAGCCCTAAGTATATGAAGTACATAATCCGGCTTGCTATTACTGTTTGAACTTAATCTGAACTTCTAAGATCATTTTACTATAGATGTACTAAAAAAAATAGCTCAGGCATCAACTGATGATTACTGATATCATACAAACCAAAAGCAGGGCCTAATTCTGTGCCCACTGAAATTAATGGCAAAACCTGTAAAAAACCTTCTATGAGAGCAGGGAGCAGTGTCATAATTTCTATTTGGACCTGATCCAAAGAATCGAAGGACTCTTTCAGTGGGCTTTTTGTACCAGGCCTTATGATTGCTGATTAGCAGGCTTTATAGATAGTGAAAAACCTGCTGTGCTTCTCCTTACTACCAAGAAATCACTTTAGCGTGTCTTTACAGGAGGAAGGCCTTGATATATATTTCTGTAAGACTACATTATTATTATTATTATTACTACTACTACTATTAGTAAGCACAAAACATGGGCTTGATAATGCACAAGACATAGCTATCAATACAGTCTCTGTCCTGGAGTATTTGTAATGTAGAAGGCAAAAATAAAAAGACTAGATGGAATAAGAAACCCAAAAGAAGGTTACCTTAGGTGATTTTCCTAAATATCCCTTGATGTGTTATTTGCCATTATGCATGTTTACCCATGAGACAAAGTTGGCTATGAATAACTTAAAGCACAGATTTGACCCTGTCGTTACTTCATCCCAAGATGACATTTTTCTCCTAACGGTGATTGAGCCTATGTATCAGCTTTAAGAATTTTAATTTCCTGGCTTTTGTTGGTTTGCAGCACACTTCACATATTTCTTAGTCTGTCAGTATTTTAAAACAAAGTAGGAATAAGTAGACTTTCTGAGAGGTCTTCGATAAGCACTCTGACAATGTGAGTACAACAAAATACATATAGAATTTTTTCTAAGTAAATTTTACCTGTGCGTTAATGCTGAAAACTCTGAATGTTTAACTTATGTAGTTTCTGATATGTAGAATGCTTTACTATAAAAAGACAAGACAATTTAATATATCATTTAAAAAGATCTGGTACAAAATTTACAAAGTTATTTGCTTTGTCATGGTAACACTGGCATATATTTAATGTAACACTACTACTGTTATTAAACTGTAGAAAAAAGCAGAGACTTTTTAGTTAAACATTTCTTAAAATAATTACAGATCATTCAGCAGTGAATCAATAATACGATACACATTAAAATATAATTTAAAAATCATATTTTGCGTACGGACTCACATGTGCAGCTTCTGTTGAATTCTATGAGATATCTTCACATATTGAAGGACAGAATTCAGACATTTACGTACACAAAGGACAGTGATATACATACAGTTGCTGTATCTTATTACATATCCGTATAACCTTCACTACATTTTCACCTCAAACACAGCAGAAACTGCATAGCCACTTATCACTTTCAAATAGCCTTCCCTCCAGGATCAGGGAGGCTAAATCTTCGACCCTACAATGAGGTCAGAGTAGGCAGACCTTTACTTCCGCTAGATCCTGGTGAAGGACTTGGACCTAAGGCTACTCACCAGCTGTTATAGGCTCATAGACTCATAGACTCTAGGACTGGAAGGGACCTCGAGAGGTCATCGAGTCCAGTCCCCTGCCCTCATGGCAGGACCAAATACTGTCTAGACCATCCCTAACAGACATTTATCTAACCTACTCTTAAATATCTCCAGAGATGGAGATTCCACAACCTCCCTAGGCAATTTATTCCAGTCTTTAACTACCCTGACAGTTAGGAACTTTTTCCTAATGTCCAACCTAAATCTCCCTTGCTGCAGTTTAAGCCCATTGCTTCTTGTTCTATCATTGGAGGCTAAGGTGAACAAGTTTTCTCCCTCCTCCTGATGACACCCTTTTAGATACCTGAAAAATGTAACAGCCAATTGCTTCAAAATTTTGTTTCATAGTCTTAGATCTACTTCCAATCTAAATCACATACACAGACAATTAATTTATCTATTAGTAAATGTTTCTACTTTATATGTAATGCAATATATAGGAAGTTTTTTTTAAATTAACCCTCCTTTGCTCAATGTTGAAATTATGCCAGAAAAACTACTCTGTTGACTTAGCTGCCCACATGATACTTCATATTCCACTCCAAATTAACTTTAGATACTGGAAAAATGTAACTTTAAAAATTAATTTTAGTAATGTCTCTTCCTCTCATCCTACATCTCATCTGTCTCCCAGCTATGCATTTCCACCTCCTCATTATTTTTAGCATTTGCTACTTTAGCTTTAAAGCAAAAACACACCCCCTTTATTTGCTAGTATCTCTCCAGCATTCCCTATCTCCAGATCTAGCCATACAAGCCACTCAAACCTTCATGGTTAGGTTTCAAAAAGGAAGGGAAACACTGTGATCCCCCTCTCCTAACCAATATGATTGTCCTCCAAGCTGCTCATTCTCAAATTTGTTTGATTTCACAGTCAACACAAAATTAGAAAACTACAATTCTGCAGGATGAATGACACGTATGCAGTCTTAGATTCTCCACTATGTCCAAACAGAGAGTGCTCATATTGCTTAGCCATGCTGTACATAGGTGGAAATGCACAGCATTTTATATTGCATTTTATATATTTTGAAGCTGTTATGCAATTGAAGTTGCATAACAGCTGGTGAGTAGCCTTAGGTCCAAGTCGTTCACCAGAATCTAGCGGAAGTAAAGGTCTGCCTGCTCTGACCTCATTGTAGAGTCGAAGATTTAGCCTCCCTGATCCTGAAGGGAAGGCTATTTGAAAGTGAGAAGTGGCTGCGCAGTTTCTGCTGTCTTTAGGTGGCCTGAAGGACTGATTCATGGAAAAGATTAAAAGAGCAAACTATGTACAGCTTGACTAAGCAATATGAGCATGAAAGAGGGAGAGGTTTTGTTTAAGGTGACATAACTAGGAGTAATGGGAGGAAATTAAAGAAAGCAGTGTTTAGGCAATAGAGCTTCCTCACAATATGTTCTATTTGATTGCAGAATACTATCCCAGGAAGAGCAATTCAAGTGACATCACTCGGGTCATTTAAAATTAGGCTGGATAAAAAGCATTAGAACAAAATGCAGGGAACAATCTTGAACTAGTGTGGAGGATGAACAGATGACCTACTAGGTCTTCTCTAGCTCTAATTTCTAGAAGTCTGTGACCTATCCCATCTATCTCTTCCACTGCACCACAAATTTTGACTATAACCCGATCTCTCACTTAGTATAGCTGTCATTCATCTATCACGGGTGAAGATCCTGGTGAAGGACTTGGACCTAAGGCTACTCATCAGCTGCTATGGAACAGCCAATTGCTTCAAAATTTTGTTTCATAGTCTTCCATCTACCACTTTCCAAAGTACCTCCTTGGACTGGGTACGAGGCCTGGATCCCAGATACTTTCCCTCCAGCACCTGGTGGCTCCCTCTGACTGGTGTCTCTGGATCTGCTGCTGACTGCAGTTGGGCCTACAAGTGCGAAGTCAGAAGGAAAAGCTTTTTTTATAGAACAGTAATCTCTAATCTTCTGTCTGCTGGCATCCAGCCTGCAGTGGAATCAAGGAGGTGGAGACAGCAGCTCAGCTACACAGAGACTACTAGCGAAGGCAGAATGGATCACTATTTGTCTATGGACCATATTTTGGAAAGTGCTGATTTAACATTGAAAGATTCTCTGTCTAGATGCTCTGTTGTTGGCACCTTTGTGTCTGATACTCTAAGTTTACTGACCAAGTCTCCCAGTATGTCAGGACCACCTCCATTTACAACCAAAACACTCCCGACTCCTGATTTATCAATGTTATCTGCCACATAAAAATAACAAAAAAGCATTCATTTATGCCAAAATCAAAAAATCAATTGCATTGCCCACAATTATATGCATCAGCCACTTACATGCATCGGTATAGGCCACAGAGCCAGGAAGGGGGTGGAGGTGGGGCACCCGGGTGAGCCAACCACTTTTGGTGAGCCAAACCTGAGTGGAGCTGCAACCCTGCATACCAAGTCACAACATAATTCATTCATATTTGGCCCAGTCATCACCACAAATCTCCCTGACATTAATTTGAAAATGTTGGTCAGTATGCCCATAAAGTTGTTCAGGCACTAGAGCTATGCATGACTTTCTGAATGTCATGAAAACTAGCTGCTGACACATAGAAATGGGCATGAAGATAAAGATGACCTGCCACTCTTGTGGAAGAGAGCAACAGAATGACCAGCCTGAATAGCAAGATAATGTATGGCACTCTTAATGACTCAGAGTTTTGCAGTGCACTGCCAAAAATTCAGTCAGAGAGCTTAATCCCAGAAGGGACTATTAGATCATTAAAACCATTACATTTCACCCAGTCACCCATGTATGAACCCAATAATTTGTATCTGGCTGTAGTATAATTTCCAGAAAGGCATCCACTCTTGATTTAAAGGCAACAGAAATGCAGAATCCACCTCTTCCCTTGGTGGTTTTTTCCAGTGGTTAATCTCCCTCACAGTCAAAAATCTGTGCCTAATTTCGAATATGGATTTGTTTAGCATCAGGTTCCAATCATTATGCCTTTGTCCACTAGATAAGACTCTTTTAGTACCTGGTATTTTCTCTCCGTGAAGGTACTTATACACTGTAATCAAGTCACATCTGAATCTTCATTCTGATAGCTGAACAAACTGAGCTCCTTAAGTCTCTTACTGTAAGGCATTTTCTCCAGCCCCCAAATCATGTTAGTGGCTCTTCTCTGCACCCCTCCAATTTTTCAACATCTTTTTTTTAAAATGAGAACACCAGAACTATATACAGTATTCCAGTATCAGTCTCACCAATGCAGTATACAGAGGTAGCTTCACCTCCTTATTGCTACTTACTACTCCCTGTTTACACACCCCACCCCACACAAGGCCTTAAGGGGATAGATTAGGCCAATTAACCTATAGGCTGCACCTGGAGGAAATCCAGGGTGTGCAAAGGCCTAACTGGCTGATGAAGTCCAGCTTGGGGAGGAGCTAGACTGGGTTTATAAAGCCAGGAAGCTGAGACTAGAGAGGGGCTACAGGGAAGTAGTATGCAGTCACTTCCTAGGAGAAGGGAGGTGTATCTGAGGCCACAGGCTTCTGTAGTACTTCCTGAGAAGTGAGAGTTTGAGCTTGTACACCTAGGGGGGTGGGACCAGAAGCTGTAGGGAGGACTCCGTGGAAGAAGCAACAGAGTGGGAGGGAAAGCAGACCACACTTGTCAGGTATAGAGTCCCTGGACTGGAACCTGGAATAGTGGGTGGACCTGGGTTCCCCCACTGGTCACTGGGGAAGTGGTACCATCAGGGCAGTGCCTCAGAAGACTGTATGAGACCATTTCTGTGGAAGGATTTTACTACCTGGGGAGTGATCTGGCTGGAGAGCTGAGTCACGAAGAAGAGGCAGAAGCTCCTGGAGCAAGAGAGGGCCTGCAGATGACCTAAGAGACAGTGTGGTGCAGAGTGTAGCTGCAGGAAGGAGTGTTGACCTGGTTGAACTGATCCCCAGAATTCCAGGAGGTGTCACTGTACAGTGGCTAGTACAGCCCCATATCAAGATATCCAAGCATCACATTCGCCCTTTTTGCTACAGTACTACACTGGGAACTCGTGTTCAGTTGCTTGTCCACTCTGATCCCCACATCCTTTCATAGTCACTGCTTTCCAAGGCACAGTCCCCCATTCTGTAGATATGACCCCCTCATTCCTTAGATATATAACTTTGCATTTGGCTGACTTAAACTACATTTTGTTGAAATGGGCTCAGTTTGCCAAGCAATATAACTTGTTCTGAATGACTGCCCCATCTTCATTGTTATTTACCACTCTGCCAATCTTTGTCATCCACAAATTTTAGCAGCAGCAATTTTGTACTTGCTTTCAGATCATTGATTAAAATGTGCCATTTTACAAAGATATTTTATAACCTTGAATTGTGTATTTTGAACAATCGACAGATACCTATACAGCACAACACTTGGACTGTTATCAGGTAATTTAAGGTGTCCCTTAAGTTAAAATATAGGATAATTTCAAACCCTGATAATCATGAGGAATATGGGCAAGGACAGTCATTTCCTATTTTGCTGGTAAACCAGACGGAAGTCTTTAAGTTAGACACCACAAATATGATTAAAATAATTTTGAGATCTTAGTGAAGTGTAAGAGATTGAATTTATGGACTGATGTGAACTCATTTACTCACACTGTTCAAATCAATCACCTTTGTCAATTTTATTTCTGGCTGCTTCTCCTCTTTTCAGAAAAAATGTCCAGATTTCCATTAAGCCTAAATCCACTCTTCAGTGAACATCTTTCTATAAACCATTTACAGTTTCTTCTATTAATCCCAGGAAAACATTAAGTCAGTGGCCTTTTCTTTTCACAAAGATTTAAATAAGTATGAACTGACTTTTAGTAGACAGGATCCCAGATTAAAACTCTTAAACTCAACACTCTCTAATGTTATTGATATTTGAAATCTGAACTAGCATCTGAACCGGAGTTGTAGCTAGTAGTTATAAATAAAACCAAAAACTCCATATTCGAATTTTGAGTGGGGAAAGGTATTCAAAATCCAAAATTGAGCATACTTTTTAAGACACTAAATATTTCTTTAAATTGACAATGCTTTGTGTTCTTTGCAAATATTCCCTCCACCTAAGGTCTCTCTAACAAGCAACTAAGTAACATTAAGTTGTTGTAATTGAAAAACTCAAATATTGTTTATCTGTGCTTTAGGGAAAGTCTATATCTTTATAAAACAGTTTCAGTTTTCCATATATACTATTGAAAATGCAAATTATTCAAGTATGATGGGGAAAAGTGCAAGCAGTGCAAAACAATGCCCTCTCCAAAGGTACATGAAGCACTATTATCAGACTGTAATCAGGTTGTCTTGGCGTAGTCACATTGTGGCCTATCAGGGCATGACTGCTGCCTCAGATCCCTGACAGTTGAGTATTGCCTCTCACTGAACTGTCCTACCCTGTTGAATACAAAAATGAAAACAGTGAACTAAAAATCAGGGTCATCGAGGGACTTATCAGCAGGACTCTACCCTCCTGCTCCAGGATTGTTTCCATGTTGTCTGTCTTCCTGGACCTAGTCATCCCATCCACCAAACAGCTCGTCCAGATAGCAAGCTGCCATAGGCTCTTGGCTGGAACAAGACTTCCCTTATAAAGGGTGTAGCAAAGCTCTGCTTTACTGGTCAGTCCTCAGTTGGCCTAGGTCTCTTCCTTTTAATTCCCCATTTCATGCCTGACCTTCGCTGCTAGCGTAGCAGGGCAGGGTTACTGGGTCCAAAGGCTCTCCTTAACCCTCTTGCTGTCAGTGTGCCTATCTGCTTTATCACAAAGACATAATTTGCTTGTCTGTTGAAATAACTTATTAAAATTAGAATGGGTAACAATTTAAAAAGTCTAAATTTCCATAACAATTTGTCACAAATGATGTTCATTTCTTCCAACCAGCTTTAATTAAGAGGTTTGGGATTTTATAGAAGCAATAACCGTGAAATCTAAAGTTTTGTCTCATTTATTGCCATCTCTATTTTTCACACTGTGAAGTATTCTGGCCATGTAAAACACATTATTTGGGCTTTTTTTCTGAGAGTGAGAATGCTGAGCGCTCATTCATGTCAATGAGAGAAGTGGATGCTCAGCACTCCTTAGACACAGGACAATATTTTGTAAAGAAGGAATTCTTAGGGATAAAATGACCACTGTAGCATACAGTATATGAACACATTTAAAAGCTGTGGACTTGACCCTGCAGTCCTTACCCAGCCAAAATGTCCACTTAAGCCCCAGTGCCTCTGCAGAAACTTTCAACAGTTGCAAAATTTCTGCAATAAAGGAAGCAAAAGCAGCCCTTTTTCATTCATTTTGTTAACCTTCGTTAATGAACACTGAACCCATTTTTCCCTTAAAAAAGAAAAAGTCAGCCCTGTTCTACTGCCACGTTTGCATTGGCAATATCACAGTGCGCAAATAGTGTCAAAATCCAATATGTTTCCTTAGAACACATAGCTCCACACCGACCACTGACAGTTGGACAAGTTGAGCTACATTTTTTCAAGGTTTTGGCCTCCAAATCCTGGAGCACAAACCTGTTCTGGAGCTAAATGACAAGCAATACATACACGTTCAGCAGTGCCTTTCATTCAAGGGCCTGAACCTGTCTTCATTGACTTTGAAGACAAATCTCCCATCGACATCAATGGAAGCAACTTTGGCCCCAAATTTGTAATTAAGGGCCCCAGTCAATAGCATTTTTATGCAAGTAAATATTGCTTTACTGGGTTCTATATCTGGTTTAACTGCAATCTTATGTAAGATAGGTATGAATACATGATAAAATTGCTTTTGATTACCTATCCCAGAATTTGTGTAACTAAAAACCATGATGAAGAAGAACTGGGAAGGGAGGATCCTAAACACTGTATTATTATTACACCTGTCATTGCAAAACTATTGGGCTATTGGCATACCTTAAACATTATACTGCTCATCTACAGCATATTCATTTTACTACCCTCCCACCTGCAGTCATTTACTTATTTTTGTAGTTCTGTAAAAAAGTAATGGATAAACAGTTAAGGTGCTGATGCTGAAATAAAGCATTCTTCAAACATTTGATTTGCATTAAATAGACATAATAAAATCTTTTCCAGCATACCACAGAGAACTTCCATTAGTATTACAGGATAGCCAAATTAGTTCTGCTCCTGCCTATTTTAATATGCAGAATGAGACAATATACACCAATATCAAGTTCGATCATTTCCCATCTTGTTCAGTCGTGCTACAGACAATGAGATAGTAGGAAATTCCTAAGCTTTTCATTTATTATAATCAAGATGTCTATGTCTTACTGCATAGCCACTTGATATTATTGTAACCCTTGTCCTTCCTTTCCCCTTACTCCTTCCAAATTTTTTAATGCTGACTATCACTAGCTCTGTGCTGTCAGATTTAGAATTATGTTCCTTAGGGTAGGAACTACATCTTTGTTTGTTTCTAAAAGGCATCTAGCTCAGTTTGGGGCACTTAGAAATTAAGCAATTAGCACAAAGATTTTGTCAAAAGTCGAACTTTCAGTCTGTGGAAAACGTTAGGCAAATTTCACTTGTTTGTTTTCTTTCAGAGCTTATATGTTCCCCATATTTCTTACTAGTCAAGTAACAGTTGGTGCTGCATGAATTTCTTTGGCTCAGTTTTCTAACATTTAGGCTTCAATGCTGTTGCCTGTGCTTTTGCTAATACTTTTAAACAAAATAATATAAAAAATTAGAACATCCAAATAAATGTGTTCCATGTTTTCAGTAGAAATCTGGATGTCCTGAGAACAGTCACATGAATAGGCCAGGCCTACTGTCCCTTCTCAGGCGTAGCTCCACTGAAGTCGTGAGAAGAACAATCGCAGAATTTGGTCTAATGTTGTGCTTTTTATTACTCGTGGGGAAAAACTATTGCCAGGTGCCTGATCTTTACACTTATAGAATATTTTTAATCATTCAGAAAAATGTATGTTGTCTTTTCTCTCATTGTGCACGTTACTCTGGATTGCATGGATGGCTGGTAGTTGCATCAACTGGAGGTAAGCTATTGCATCATGTATTTTCTGGAAAAAAACACCAAGTTGTTCAGTCTCTTAAACACTAATTTTTTAAAAAGTTAATGTGGACACTACATATCAGAATACCTTTAAAATGTGCATGCAGAATACATTGCCACATTACCGAGTGTCATTATGTAGTCAGACCTTACAAGCTAAGGTGGGTCAGGCCTGATCTTACATAGACAGGAGACAACTAAGTAAGCATTCATAGAAAATGGTGGTAGTACAGTAGATGCGACTCTTCCTTCTGAAATACTACAGGTGCAGTGTTTTGGCAGTGGTGTTAGACACCTTTTGAGAGGATTGCTCTGCTAGCCTTAGTGTCTTGGGGAAAACCCAGTCTGAGATGACTACATTCTACCAGTTTAAATCCCTTTAATATGGTATTTTTCACTTCCTGTCCTAAAACGTTAGTATGCACGACTGAACACCTGCCATGGTTCCACTGTGGCATTGTTCTCTGGGTAATCTGGATTGATGAACAGCTGTGTCCCCTCAGTTCTCCAGCCTGGGATGCCTCTTACGTTGCTTTGCTGTGAGAGCAACTACTCCTGGTCTGCTCACACACAGCCTTCAGTATGTAAGTTACTCCCAGTTATCTTGTATGACTGCTATAAACAGACATTCTTGAATTACACTGCAGAGCAACACAGGCAAGTTCCCAGTCCCAGACTTTCCCCAGGAATGTACATATTGTACTGCGCAGATCTCTCCTGGACAATTCAAGCTCATAAAGTCTGTCATTTTATTACTAGAAAATGATATATATAAATCCTATTATCACAAAGGGAGTTTCCCAAACACTCCAATCCAAGCACACTAGTTGAGATAAAACAATAAAACAGGTTTATTAACTACAGAAGGATAGACTTTAAGTGACAACAAGTAATGAGGCATGCAATTCAGAATTGGCTACAAGAAAATAAAGGTAAAACACAATAACAAGCTAAATGAATTAAAAGCAAAGGTCTCTCTCACCACATTTTTAAGCAGTCTTACTAGCTGAATTTCTTTCAGTCAGGATCCCTACCCCAGTCCAATGTTCTATCCTTTGTTCAAGTGTTATCAAAGCCATGGGTAGAGAGAAAGAGAGAGTATTCTGGGTGTCTGCTCTATCTTCTTATAGTTTTCTCCCCTTTGAGGATCATCTCCAGCTGAGATTCAGGAGATAGTCTGTGTGGATGGGAATCCCAAACTGTTTCTTTGTCAAGATGTAGATTTTTCACCCATAACCTCTTTCCTGTCACAGAATGGCCACGTAACCATGTGGTGGTTCATTTGATTTTATTGATACCTGGCTGAGGCGTCAGCTAGCCTTTGTCTCTGGGGAAAAGTTTGTGACTGCTCCCCAAACTTTGAACATGTCTTAGTAATATCATACACTAGAATCTTATAATTTTACATACAATATTGCCACACACATTTCACTGGGACAATAATGGTCAGCAAATTATGAGTTTTGAAATGATACCTGACAAGGCATACTTTGTTCAAAATGTATCATACTTCCATAAAAGGGGTGGAAAAAGCTGAAGTACTCAATGCTTTTTTTGCCTTGGTCTTCACAGACAAGGTCAGCTCCCAGACTGCTGCACTGGGCAGCACAGTATGGGGAAGAGGTGAGGAGCCCTCAGTGGTGAAAGAACAGGTTAACGAATACTTAGAAAAGTTGCACATGCAAAGTCCATGGGTCCAGATCTAATGCATCCAAGAGTGCTGACGTGATTGCAGAGCCATTAGCCGTTATCTTTGAAAATTCGTGGCGACTGGGGCAGGGGCGGCTCCAGGCCCCAGCATGCCAAGCGTGTTCTTAGGGCGGCAAGCCGTGGGAGGTGCTCTGCTGGTGCTGCGAGGGCAGCAGGCAGGCTGCTCTCAGTGGCGTGCCTACGGAGGGCAGCCTGCCTGCTGTGCTTGGGGTGGCAAAATTCCTAGAGCCACCTCTGACTGGGGAAGGTCCCGAACAATTGGAAAAAGGCAAATATAGTGCCCATATTTTAAAAAGGGAAGAAAGAGGACCCAGGGAACTACAGAATGGTCAGCCTCACTTCAGTCCCTGGCAAAACCATGGAGCAGATCCTCAAGGAATCCATTTTGAAGCACTTGGAGGAGAGGAAGGTGATCAGGAATAGTCAATATGGATTCATCAAAAGCAAGTCATGTCTGACCAACCTGATTACCTTCTGTGATGAGATAACTGGCTCTGTGGATATGGGGAAAGTGGTGGATGTGATATATCTTGACTTAGCAAAGATTTTGATATGGTCTCCCATAGTACTCTTGCCAGCAAGTTAAAAAAATATGGATTGGATGAATGGACTATAAGGCGGATAGAAAGCTGGCTAGATTGTCGGGCTCAATGGATAGTGATAAACAGCTCGATGTCTAATTGGCAGCCGGAATCAAGCAGAGTGCCCCAGGATTTGGTTCTGGGGCCCGGTTTTGTTCAACATCTTTATCAGTGATCCAGATGATGGGATTAATTGCACCTTCAACAAGTTCACAGATGACACTAAGCTAGGGGGAGAGGTAGATATGCTGGAGGTTAGGGATAGGGTCCAGACTGACCTAGACAAATTGGAGGATTGGGCCAAAAGATATCTGATTAGGTTCAACAAGGACAAATGCAGAGTCCTGCACTTAGGAAGGAAGAATCCCATGCACTGCTACAGGCTGGGGACCGACTGGCTAAACAGCAGTTTTGCAGAAAAGGACCTGGGGATTACAGCGGATGAGAAACTGGAGAGTCAGCAGTGTGCCCTTGTTGCCAAGAAGACCAGCGGCATATTGGGCTGTATTAGTAGGAGCACTGCCAGCAGATTGAGGGAAGTGATTATTCCACTGGTGAGGCCATAACTGGAGTATTGCATCCAGTTTTGGTCCTCCCCACTACAGAAGGGATGTGGACAAACTGGAAAGAGTCCAATGGAGGGCAATGAAAATGATTAGGGGGCCGGAGCACATGATTTATGAGGAGAGGCTGAGGGAACTGGGGTTATTTAGTCTTCAGAAGAGAAGAGTGAGGGGGGATTTGATAGCAGCCTTCAACTACCTGAAGGAGGGTTCCAAAGAGGATGGAGCGAGGCTGTTCTCAATGGTGGCAGATGACAGAACAAGAAGCAATTGTCTCAAGTTGCAGTGGGAGAGGTCCAGATTGGATAGTAAACACTATAGTAAAGCACTGGAATGGGTTACCTAGGGAGGTGGTATAATCTCCATCCTTAGAGGTTTTTAAGGGTCAGCTTGACAAAGCCCTGGCTGGGATAATTTAGTTGGTGTTGGTCCTGCTTTGAGCAGGGAATTGGACTAGATGACCTCCTGAGGTCTCTTCCAACCCTAATATTCTATGATTCTATAGCGATACAGACTGACACGCCCACCCAACAAGAGTTGGCTGTGCTTCCATGCTAAGTGAAGCAATCCCTATATATATATGCATAGATATGATGTTTTGGGCTCTCTGAAAATTAAAAGTTCTATTCAATTGTAAGATGTTATTTTTGTTGCTATAAACACCCACCAGCTTTCCCAAAAACTACTCAAACTTTGAACTGTGGCATATTGTTCATGACTAAAAAAGCTTATGCATTTCCTAAAACTAATTTAAATGTGTGGAGGCTGATGAGGAGGTGACATGCATTATGAACTTCAATGGCTCCTTAATTATACATACTGTGTTGTTTATGGTTAAGATACTATACACCTCAGTGGGCTTAAACATATAAAAATATGACTACTTTTTGTTTTATGGAACACAGTTTCACTTTAGTGAACTCTATGAAATATCATTCATTTCTATGACTGAGGAACTCTTATCTTGGGGAAGAGTGCTGTATTATTTTCCCACTAATTGTAGGAAAATATCCTGCACCAAAAATTTACACTCCTTCTCCTTACCAAGTTTAAGACCTAACATGTTTCACCTATTGTTCATCAATATTTGGCCTCATGGAACCTAGCTAAATATTTATATCATGTTAATACCTATGGTGTCTCAGCACCTTATGGACTCAGGGTGGGATCTTTAGCACTGGCCTGACTATGCCCCCATTGGATTCAATGTTACTCCTAAGGGAGCAGATTTAGCACAACACTGAACACTTTTGAAAATCCCACTCAGACTGAATGCAAAGCTCGCTCACTCTAAATCTCCCACAAACACTTATGCCTGGTTAGTGGAAATAGTTTAGTTTTACTTGTGTGGGTTTTGGTTATGATAGGTAAACTAGGTCAAACAGATGTGTTGCATTTTGTTATGATAGTGCTGAGCTTCCTGGTCATTCTGATCACGTTCAAGGCTGAGTTCCAGATATGTGGGCTTGCTGATGAGAAAGTTCTGCCTCCTGACTCTCAAGCGTCGCTGCTGAAGTTAACATTTTATTGTTCCAACAGAAAGTAGATGATGTGGAAAGTCATGACCACACAGAGTGAGCCAATTCCTCACGTCACTTGGGACAGTACCTTCTAGTGCTTTGAAGAGGGGTTGTAAAAACTTCAGTTTAACTCAGTTTTCAACAGGGAGCCAACTACAGAGAGCAGGGCATTGGCATAATGTGCTCGTAGCAGCCTGTGCTGTTCAGAAAACAAGCTGCTATGTTCTGAACCCAAGGTTGTAAGCTGTTGCAAGGTTAGCAGTCTCATTACTAGATACAATGTGTTACAGTAACCAAGCCTGTCGGTCCTAAATAGTGGGAGAATCCTTTCTCCTTTCATACATGATTTAGCAAATGGCTGCTCATAGAATTTTAAACTGTATATTGTGTACTCTGTTGCTTTTTCTCAAATACTGACTTGATTGTCAAATTATATTAACAATTTTATAAGGTGGTGCAATCAATATTTGGACATCCCCTACTGTTCAGCCTGCCCTTCTGGCTTCCAGAAAGATGTATGGTTACTATCAGCCTAATGTACAAGTGTACAATGTTGTGTCTTACTTCACCCAGCTAAAGGATATCTGATCATAATGGGTTTCCAAATAAGACATGAGAGTTTGGACATTATGCCAAAGCAGAAAGCACCCTTGCAGAAGGTGATGAAGGATTAGTCAGAATGTTGCCATCTGACTCTGCCCCACTGACCTTCCACACCATGGTTCCACTCAATCCTGAACTTCCTGACAGACTTTCCTATAGTCCTGGGGAAGCTAGACATTGACCTCAGGGAAGGGAGACCACAGACAGTGAAGCAAAGGCAGTTCATCTTGAGATTATATATCTATTCTAAAGGAATTGTTGCAAAAATCAGGGCATCAGGACCAGATGATAAAACCCTACCTTTCCAGTCTGGGGAAAAAAACACCTAATAGATTATAAGAATGGCCATACTGGGTGAGAACAAATGGTCCATCTAACCCAGTATCCTGTCTTCAGACAGTGGCCAATTCCAGGTGCTTTAAAGAGAGAACATGCAAGAGAATACAGAACTTGGGCTAAATCTAATTTTAATACTTTCTTTCAGCATGTAACCCTCTGATTCTAAATATTTGTCCGGTAAGGAGGTCCATCTGCCATAGAATGAGACCTGTGCTTACACAGTGATTTCATGCTTCCTGTGGCCATTAGATTATCCAGCACCAGATGAGGTGGGGCCAGCACCGTGTGCGCATGCCTGATGTACGCTTACCAAAACAACTGCTGTATACCCAACTCACCAAAGGAGAAAGGAAATAGGGGGGACCAAAAGAAATGCTTTATATTAACATACTGAAGTGATATCTAAGTATGCTCTGGCCCTCAGAAGGTAACACACATCACCAAAAATCGTTGTTGGCACTCTCAGAAGACCAGGAATTGAGACCAGAAAAATGAAACTCTCTATATATGTGCGTATCATTGCTCTGAACACTTTGCTTCCATATTATATCCCTTTCCTCTTCTCTGTTTTGTCTCTCTTTAGATTGTGTTCTGCAGCACAGGGACCATATCTTCCTTTGTGTTTGGATAACTTTTAGGATATCTTGGACACTACCACAATCTAATACTTATATGCCAATATTATTTTTAGTGTTGCATTCTATAATTCTATCTTACATCTTATCCACTGGAGCTAGGCTGCTTTATACCAGCTGAGAATCTGTCTCTTTGTTTGTTACAAACTATGTCACTCGTTATTCTCCTGTTTAAAATATTTGTCGTCTAATCAGGGGGAACAGAACAAATGCCATGGGACTTCAGTGACTGATTACACAAAGATAAAATAATAACTAGTGAATATAGTTAGGCAGGAAATGGTTTCCCATATTGCATGTGGCGTTGGGGCGGGGTTTACACATTTTTCCTCTTCTGCATCAGAATAAACCAAACCTTTATTTTTTTCATGGAAAAACGTCATCCACCCTGAATCTCCAATAGCTTGGTAGCCAGGGCACCCTCGCAGGATGGGAGACACCGGGGTTCAAGTCCATACTTCAAATGAAGACAAGCAAGGATTTGAATGCAGATCTCCCACATGTCCTGTAAATACTTTAACCACCAGGTCTCTCTCATTTTGATTTTGACCAGAAATTCTATTGTGGACCTAAGAAACCATTCTTAACAAAATTTCACTGAACCTGATACATTTCTGCAAAATTTCAGTTTCAACAACAAAAAAATTTTGTCCAAATTCCCAAGCAGCACTAATAGTCAATAGTCAACTGTCCAAGAACAACTTATTAAATGAAAATTGTTGTCCAAACTAGTGGGTGAATTCTGATAAAGGATTAATACATTTTGCAGAAATAAGAATTGGTTTGTTTTGTAAACATAAAATAGCACTAAATTTATTGGATAATTTATTTGCAATATAAATTCAAATGGGGCTGCTCCAGAAAGCAAAATCATTAAATCTATTTCAAAAAAGAGATCCCTTATTTATATTTATATTCTAGTAATGAATTCAGAGCTTGGTGAAGTGGAAATGTGAACCACAACCAATGGGAACTGCAGGGGTGGTGCCTGCAGGTAGAGACAGCATGCAGAGCCGCCTGGCTGTGCCTCCGCCTAGGGGCCTGACATGCCAGCTGCTTCCAGGAGCAGCACTTAGGCAGGGAGCCTGCCTTAGCCTCACTGCGCCACTGATCAGGAGCCACCTGAAGTAAGTGCCACCCAGCCGGAGCCCACACCCTGAGCCCACTGCTCCAGGTCAAAACCCCTTCCTGCACCTTAACTCCCTCCAAAACCCCTCATCTCAACCCCCTGCCCCAGGTCAGAACATCCTCCTACACTCTAACTCCCTCCCAGAGCCCGCATCCCCTCCTGTACTCTAATCCGCTACCCCAGCCCTGAGCCCCCCTCCTGCACCCAAACTCCCTTCCAGAGCTTGTGCCCTGAGCCACCACCCACACTCCAAACTCCTCAGCCACAGCTTGGAGCCCTCATCCCCGATCCCACCCCAAAGTGCACCCCACCCCCAGCTGGACCCCACATCCCCTTCTGCATCCCAACCCCCAGCCCAGAGCCCTCTCTTGCACCCTGAACCCCTCATTTACAGCCCCACCCTGGAGGCCACACCCCCAGCTGGAGTCCTCACTGTCACTCGTCTGGGGTAGGGGGTCGGGGTGTAGGAGGGAGTGAGTGAAGATGGGGGAGAGCAAGCAATTGAGGGCAGGACCAGGGTCTCAGGGCAGGGGTGGAGGCAGGGCAAGAGTATTCAGTTTTGTGCAATTAGAATGTTGGCAACTCTACGGTTCACAACCTACAGAATGAAACTAGATCTGCTACCACTCAGTATCATTATCTATCGAGCTCAAAGCTGTGCAAGGTGCCTCACAGAAAAGAATGGAGTGAGATCCTCAGCCTGTACTTGCCCTTTATGCTGGGTAAAAGGGCCAATGCAACGTAAAGGGATCTAACCCCCAGAATCTGCCCCATGAGGCAGCACAGGCACTGCAGAGACACGTGAAAGGCTTTATTCAGAGAACCCCTTCACAAGCCACAGAGTAGGAGAAGAGCCAAGGGCAGAGCTAGGAGCGGGAGTGGAGTGCAGCAACATTACTGAGGTTCCAGGCCAGTGCTCTGGCTCATTCAGCAGCCTGGGGAGGCTGCCCTAATTTAGACCTTGTGGCTGTTTAAACTATATTGAGGGCCCACCAGCCCCCAGCACAGCCTAGAATCAGAAGATCACAAAGGTGTCTCAAGGCCATTTTAGCCCTCTGCTCCTCAGGTATGAGTTCTGCGCTCTGCCTCTTTGCACTTGAAAGGGAACATGAAAATCCCTCATGTTTTCTGGGTTTGCTTTACATGGGAAAAGTTTCACAGCTGCACTAACTGAATGCATTAACCTCCACTTTTTCAGGTACATCAGATTCTACTCCCATCCCACAGAGTGGATACTTCCGTAGCCAACAGTATTATATAAAATCAGAATAGTTCTAGTTATAGACTGAAAAGTTACAAATCTGCAAAATCATTACTCTGTTTGGCAGGACACAATGATACAAGGCCACATTTATTAACTATATATATGTTAATGATTGCTGTGTGACTAGCTCCATAATCTGGCCATCCTGGTGAAACCAGACATGAAAACCTACAGCAATGTGGCTTTCAAAAAATTCCACCAGCATTGAACTGCAAGATTTGTCAGAGCTAAGTAATAAGCTTTTATTTATTCTTCTTAGCTACAACTCATGGTCTTCCACCTTCTGCCTTTCCTTTCTTCCATTATTTTTCCTCTTCCTTTATTTTCCTTCTGAACATCCCTCTCCTTTGTAGTCATTCTCTGATCCTTGTTCCCTGGACTAGATCAGACAGACAGTTTATAATATGCTAGGAATGAAATGAATTTTTGTAGGCCAGTCAGAGCTAGTGGAGGAATCCATGAGCAATTTTAATTGCTTCAAGACTTAAAAGGAACCCTTCCAAAACTGGCTGGGAGCAAAGAAGGGATGTCAACTGAAATGTAACATAAATCTTCTAATATCCAATATTGTATTAGTTTCTGCCATTTCCAATAGCCCTAGTTTTAATTAGCTTGTGGTGAAAACTGGGAATCTGTCTTAAAATAATATCTTGAATGAAAACCATTTTTAAATTGTGGGGTTTTGCACTTAGATTAATGAACTCCCTGGATTTGAAATCCCCAAATGTTTGAAGGAGGGAAAGAGGAAAGAGAGAGAGTGCGTCTGTATGTTGTTTCTGAACCCAAACCTGGATCTAACTCCACATTTTGCAGCTGACCTATATTGCCATAATGGGCTGGAGAGACTCTGGATCTGAATATTCCTATATTTCAGGGAGTTCACAGTTCAAATCCATATTTAGATCTGGTTCCAGGGTTTGTAGCTCAGGCCCATCTCTACTAATAATGAAAATGAGACTAGAGTGCTTGGGATGACTAGTAACAGGACAGCAAACTTTCACTGCATAAGTAAAACTAATCTAGAATGGAATGAGTAAAAGGTGTTACCATCCAGCAATTGCTTGGTGACTTAAGTGAAATTATGGAAAAAGTTTAACTAGTTATCAGGAGAAACAATCTGAAGCAGAACGTTTCTGACAGTAACATCTATGTGTTGTGGAATTGTCTGGCAAAGGAAGAGAGAGAACATTTAAAACCAGGCTTGACACTGCTCTAGTTGAATATACAATAGGGAACCTTCCTGAATTTCATCAGCATTACATACATTTTTAAAACTCCCCTGTGCAAGACATGAGCTGCCACAGAAACCCAGATTTCATATATGCTCCAAATGTCCAATACATCTGTAATCTGGTCATTTCAAGAAACCTGGGACCACAGGATACCTCCCACCCAGCCAGCATGGCTAGTGAAAACTTCTTAAATAAGAGAATTTAGAACACCACAACGCTGCTCGTGAGTCTGCAGGTCATTACTCATTCTGCTCTTCTGAAGCTCCTCTGCTAACCTGCCAATATGGCACCTGACCACAGGGTACATGAAGCTCGGCTAGGGGGCTGACGCTGCAAGTGAAAGGAAGTGTATTTTACACAAAGCGCAGCCCAAGTTGGGTAGAGCAGTGGGAGATTATTCAGTTATTTTATGCTGGGAACAGTACAGCGGATCATTGTGTTTTGTGTACTGTGCTGAGGACAATAAGTTGTCCAGGAACCCTGCAAGGATGTACAGCATGGTCAAACTTTAGTCTCATCGTATCTTGAGAAAACAGTTATGAATGAAAAAAAAAACTGACATAGATCCTTTCATAATTCAAAAATAAGTATCTTATGTGAAATAACTGCCTTCTAGAGAAATTGCAGAAGACTAAATCACAGAAAAGGCAGCATACAGAGGAATGGCCTGAGCTACAGTGTGCTTTAGAGATGCAGAATTTTTATGGATTGGCCTCTTAAATTGTTCCTTTATATTGTTATATATAGGTCAGAGGGCAGCATTTAAAATGAATTTAAGGACGTTATATGAATTTTAAAGCACGTCTTACTAAAGCACTAGCTTACTTTGTAGCATATAGGATTTGGGTAGCATACCTTTAGATATTTTATGTTTCAGAAGCCATCAGAAACCTGCGTCAGTAGCAGTGTGTATATGTATCTAGGACCTGCATACAGTTGGCAAACCGTTATTTGGACCCACTGTGCCCATGTGCTTCTTTCAGATTGCATATGCTATGTAAAAAGCAAAAGGCACACTTTAACCAGCTTCCCTTCCAAGGCTAATTTGTAGTCTAACAAAACCCACCAAAATGTTATTTCTTTTTTAAATAAAGAAATAACTTATGTTTACAGCACACACAGAGAGTTAAAAACAAATACTCCTCCTGAAAGGTTGCAACATCATTTCTTAGAATCCAAAAATCTAACATATAACTGTCACATACAGAGACATAGCAAGCTACTACTTAAGGCAGAGGCACAACTCAACCCAGTTTGCTGCAGATTGGCTTTTTTGCCCATTGACTGCTGAGGACCCACTTCAGACACTTATGTGAGAGCCTCTTCCCTGCAAGCAGAACCAGGAAACCCTTCAGAATGTAAAGTGGTAGTGTGACACTGAGCCAGCGAGAGTTAAGCAACCAGCAGGCTAAGTGATCCCAAATCAGCTTTTAAGGAAATATTAGAAAAGTACTGAAATGGTAAACAGGGCCATTCCTTGTATATGTTAAATGACTACAGTTCTTGAAATGTAAACCTGTGTTGTTAGAGAATTAAAAGTAGATACTAATTGTATTTGTCTGTTTACCTATATCTTGTTTGAAGTTTAACAGTGTGATCTAATTAAATTATAGATGCTAAACTTCAGTTCCTGTCTTTAATGTTTTATTACTATACAGTCTATTGATTCAGAGATCAAAAGGGGATATTAACATTTAGATGAAACTTGTGATGTAATATCATTGTCTTTATTTCTCTTTGAAGTTTGTAGTAAACTACCTATGGTTGAATGGTTAATTGCCTTATACTAATGAAGGCAACTGGTTACCAGAGTGTGCCTAGGAAATAGGGATTTACTTCAGAGCAACAAGGTATATTATCTATTCTTCATCCAAGGAACACCTGCTGTGATCACTCGCTGCTATGCAGGAAGCTTCAGGTCTGATCTTGTTTTACCTCAGATCTGCTTGAACTTTGTCAGAGCAACTTGCTACTGAGGTCTCCAGATCTACCCTGGATTATCCCTGTAAATTCTTATGTAAGAATTTGAACATACTCTACACATGAGCTGCCTATTGAACTATAACCTATTGAACTGATTCTGGAAGGATTTTACAAATTAGAAGCCTCTCCATCTCTCCTATAAAACTGACCTCAGACCTTTATTCATATAGGAACATAAGAACGGCCATACTGGGTCAGACCAAAGATTCATCCAGCCCAGTATCCTGTCTGCAGACAGTGGCCAATGCCAGGTGCCCCAGAGGGAGTGAACCTAACAGGTTATGATCAAGTGATCTCTCTCCTGCCATCCATCTCCACCCTCTGACAAACAAAGGCTAGGGACGCCATTCCTTACCCATCCTGGCTAATAGCCATTAATGAATTTAACCTCCATTAATTTATCTAGTTCTCTTTTAAACCCTGTTATAGTCCTAGCCTTC
This sequence comes from Gopherus evgoodei, assembly GCF_007399415.2. Lineage (NCBI taxonomy): Eukaryota > Metazoa > Chordata > Testudines > Testudinidae > Gopherus > Gopherus evgoodei. The sequence goes on from NC_044324.1 coordinate 73,245,242, forward strand.
ACAACCTCCTCAGGCAAGGAGTTCAACAGGTTGACTGTGGGCTGTGTGAAGAACTTCCTTTTATTTGTTTTAAACCTGCTGCCCATTAATTTCATTTGGTGGCCCCTAGTTCTTATATTATGGGAATAAGTAAATAACTTTTCCTTATTCACTTTCTCCACATCACTCATGATTTTATATACCTCTATCATATCCCCTATTAATCTCCTCTTTGCCAAGCTGAAAAGTCCTAGCCTCTTTAATCTCTCCTCATATGGGACCCATTCCAAACCCCTAATCATTTTAGTTGCTCTTTTCTGAACTTTTTCTAATGCCAGTATATCTTTTTTGAGATGGGGAGACCACATCTATATGCAGTAATCAAGATGTGGGCGTACCATGGATTTAGATAAGGGCAATAAGATATTCTCCATCTTATTCTCTATCCCTTTTTGAATAATTCCTAACATCCTGTTTGCTTTTTTGACTGCTGCTGCACACTGCATGGATGTCTTCAGAGAACTATCCATGACAACTCCAAGATCTCTTTCCTGACTCATTGTGGCTAAATTAGCTTCCATCATATTGTATGTATAGCTGGGGTTATTTTTTCCAATGTGAATTACTTTACGTTTATCCACATTACATTTCATTTCATTTGCCATTTTGTTGCCCAGTCACTTAGTTTTGTGAGATCTTTGTGAAGTTCTTCACAGTTTGCTTTGGCCTTAACTATCTTGAGCAGTTTAGTATCCTCTGCAAACTTTGCCACCCCACTGTTTACCCCTTTTTCCAGATCATTTATGAATAAGTTGACTAGGATTGGTCCTAGGACTGACCCTTGGGGAACACACTAGTTACCCCTCTCCATTCTGAAAATTTACCATTTATTCCTACGCCTTGCCCCCTGTTTTTTAACCAGTTCTCAATCCATGAAAGGATCTTCCCTCTTATCCCATGACAACTTAATTTATGTAAGAGCCTTTGGCGAAGGATCTTGTCAACGGCTTTTTGGAAATCTAAGTATACTATGTCCACATGTTTGTTGATCCCTTCAAAGAACTCTAATAGATTAGTAAGACATGATTTCCCTTTACAGAAACCATATTGACTTTTGCCTACCAAGTTATGTTCTTCTATGTGTCTGACAATTTTATTCTTTACCATTGTTTCAACTAATTTGCCCGGTACCGACGTTAGACTTACCAGTCTGTAATTGCCAGGATCACCTCTAGAGCCCTTTTTAAATATTGGTGTTACATTAGCTATCTTCCAGTCATTGGGTGCAGAAGCTGATTTAAAGAACAGGTTACAAACCACAGTTAATAATTCCACAATTTCACATTTGAGTTCTTTCAGAACCCTTGGGTGGATGCCATCTGGTCCCGGTGACTTGTTACTGTTAAGTTTATCAATTAATTCCAAAACTTCCTCTAGTGACACTTCAACCTGTGACAATTCCTCAGACTTGTCTCATAGCTGTATGTATAATGATCTTTTAAGCACAGTAACTCTTTTTTTTTAAATAAATCATTCAGCCAATTCTTATTCACTAATGTAAATGTGTATTTGGGTAAGATCTCCCACCAATTCAGAGGTCCCCACAACTATGTCCAATCTCGTGGGATTGGTAGAACTTTATATATGGTGAATAAGGTTTTAAATAACCCTCACCATGTAGACTTGACTGGCTGGTAGCCAAAGGCTGGATTGCTTAAAGGGAACTTTATTTTAGCTGCTTAATAGCCAGTAAGCTATTATACAAGCTGTTTTCTTACTGGCTTGGTGAATCTAATTATTAGAATAAACCACTAGTTTGGGGGATTGCCTGCCCTGCACTTTACAGTTTGCCTGGACTGAATATTCTCAGCATAGCCCCTCGAGCGACGCTGTTAATTTTAACAGTTTTCAAAACACCCCAATAACCACCAGCAAATCCCTCCAGAGCCCTGCCATTCCTTCAGCTATGTTCTCAGTTACAAATATAAAAGAGACAACACAAGCACTGATACTGACATAGATGTGCAGGCCGACTCACTCTAAGTGATGTAGGAGCAGAGTTTCATGTACACAACTCCTTTGTTCCAGGAGTAAGACAAAGGGGGTCTTTATTTTTTCCCCTAGCCTGTCCTTTTTCTCCAATGTGCCTCAGTCTTTTGGGTGCTTCTTTAGTTGCAGGCTTTCCCTGAGACTTCCAATTTTTTTTCATTTACTGAGTTCAGGCAAGGAATTGTCTGTTTACTCATAAATGAAAGGTTAAACAACATTTTAAGAAAATCTTCTAAAACTGAAACCCTGTCTTTATACAGCCTTGACAAATGAACATAGAAAAGTCAGAATTTGTGATTTAATCTACTCTATGGCCAAAAATTAGACATCCATGGTAAAAATATCAGAAATGTCTAAGGGTATGTCTACACTCCAATTAAAAACCCATAAAAACCCATCGCTGGCCCATGTCAGCTGTCTCGGGCTCATGGGACTGAGGCTAAGGGACTGTGTAATTGCTAAGTTGACATTTGAGTTTGGCTGGAGCCCAGACTCTGGGACCCTCCCACTTTACAGAGTCCTAGAGCCCAGGCTCCAGCTGAGCCCAAACGTCTACACCAGAGTTTCTCAAACTAGTGTCCACGGAGCAGCTGTTCAGTGGCATGCAGGAGACACTAGGAGGGAGGGAGAGGAGTGAGTATGGGCACACTTGGGGGAGGGAGTGGAAAGGGGTGGGGAAAAGGAGGGGTGTGGGTGGGGCCTTGGGAGAAGGGGTGAAATGGAGATGGGGCCTGGGGCTGAGCGGGGGCCTTGAGGGTCCACAAACATAATTAAATCAAAATGGAGGTTGCTAAAGCTTGAGAACCTCTGGTCTACACCATAATTAAACAGCCCCTTAGCCCGAGCCAGCTGGCATAGGCCAGTCATGGGTGTCTGTCATAAACAGATAGTTAAGGGTTAATGTCTCTTTTACCTGTAAAGGGTTAACAAACAGGGAACCAAACACCTGACCAGGGGACCAATCAAGAGACAAGATACTTTCAAATATTGGTGGAGGGAAGCCTTTGTTCATGTTTTTTGGGTTTGGTTTTGTTCTCTCTGGGCTCTGAGAGTGACCACACGTACCTACAGGCTCTCTAATCTTCTGTTCCAATTTTGTAAGTACAAAGGTAGAAAGGCGGTATAGTCTTTTTATTTGTTTTCTTTATTTGCAAATGTGTATTTGGCTGAAAGTAATTTAAATTGTATTTCTGCTGGAGGAGGCTGTTTCTCCAGTTTCTAGAAGCTGACAGACCCTGTAATATTCCATCTTGAATTTACAGTGATTTTCTTTATTCTTTTTTTTCTTTTATTAAAAGTTTTGCTTTTAAAACCTGTCTGATTTTTCCCCTTGTTGAGGCTCAAGGGAATTGAGTCTGTACTTAACAGGGAAGGAGAAGGGAGGGGGAGAGAAAGAGGGGGCCCACCTGATTTCTCTGTGTTGTGATTCAAGGAGTTTGAATCACAGTGATCTCCTAGTGTACCCAGGGCGGGAAAGATCTGGGAGGAAGAAAGGAGAAGGGGGAATCCCTTTGTTTAGATTCACAGAGCTTGAATCTGTATATCTCTCCAGGAGCCCAGGGAGGGAACACCTGAAGGGGAGGAGAAGGAGAGAGAAATGGTTTATTCCCCTTTGTTGTGAGACTCAAGGAATTTGGGTCTTGGGGGTCCCCAGGGAAGGTTTTGTGGGAGACCAGAGTTTATCAGGCACTCTACTCTAAGTCCTGATTGGTGGCAGCACTACAGGATCTAAGCTTGTAATTAAGCTTAGGGGAATTCATGCTAGTACCCATAGTTTGGACGCTAAGGTTCAAAATTGGGAATTATACTATGACAGTGTCTAACTGCAGGGTACACATACCCTAAGTCCCATTGACTTAGGTGTGTTTGCAAATTTTACCCCCTAAACAGGAGAGACATGATTTGCATTGCTGAACAACTTATTTTCCCAATAATTTCAATGGATATGTGAATCCTATTGACTTCTAAAAAAAATTGTGACATTTAAAATGTCTAAAAATGGATTTAGAAGCCTAACTAACCTGCCTAAGTTTGAAATATTTGGCCTATATACCCACTCTCCTTAAGAAGCATTTTACTCATTAAAAACTAAACACATAGAAGAGTCCAAAGAACAGCTATGGATGTCTGTGAATTAGTGTGCCAGGCCAAGACTGCAGATAAACCTAATAAAAGAAAATGATGGACATTAAGGGGTCTCAGTAGGTCACCTAGACGATGTGCATTCAAGAGAAGGATTGTTCCTTACAATACGTTCTTCATTACTTTGTCCTGTCTAGTCGTAAGTGTCTCAACAGATAGGACTTTAACACTTCACTTAGGAGACTATTCTCCACTCTAATCTAACAGGAAGAGATATGGCAATATTATTACATTACAATATTGTGTACAGCATCTCATGCTTCATGGGACAAAAAGAAAATGGAAAGTACACTTTTCCGCTGAAGAAAGAATGTATACTGTACTTTCTATAAAGACCTATAAAAAGAAGACTGCACGTTTGAGACTTAAAAACGTGACACTGATAAGCATCCTGTCCCAACATTCCTTCACTCCTGTTTTTATTTCAGCTAGAACATTTTGTTTTCTCTTGCTCTTGTAACGTTCATTTGACCTATGTGATTGAACAGAGTCCAGCATGGCAACCATTATCACTGTGTGAGACACTATAACTTCTAGTTCCAATGGCCTTGGCTGGACTGGTTTGCAATAAGTCTAGAAAGCACTGAAGAAGGAAAGTTGTTTTTGTTTTTTTTTTGGCAATGACCATGTTTGAACATTATGACTCAGAGCACCGAGGGATCAATAAAAAACACATTTTATCTCTCCAGTTCCTTAAAATGAACTCTAAGCCTAGTTTTTAAAACTTCCTGCTTGTGAGAGAGTGGGAAGATATTCCGAAGCAGTGATGAAAAAGCCCACAGACTTTACAGTAATTAATTAATTCCAAATTGGAGACCAAAATTAAATGTAGTTTTTCTGCCTTTTTAAAATAACTATGTCAATTATTTTCAGAAACTATTATGTTTTACCCAGAACGTGTGAAATGTTTGTGAGAGCATATTCTAAATAATAAACATTTTTGTAAAAGAAAAAACATTGATCCAGTTAATAAATTGCTCAGAAAAATACATAAACTAGTTGATAAAAAACACTGGCCTTCTATATACTTCCCCAGCTTTCAGAATAAGAAATAAGGGTTGATTCAAAAAAAGCTTGGGATCCCTATGAAGTCATTCATTTGGGGACCACTTATAGTGAGGATCAAAGTGGCTGCATTCTCTGCTACTGAACCCTAAGTAATTTATTCTGAATAACAACCATCATTGGGTTTCTGACATTTGCAGGTGATGGCGCAATCCCTAAAAGTTACATACTGGTAGCATTAGACTGAGTCTCTTGTTGCACATAATCTAAACAAGGGCCAACTTGAAGTGAAGGTTTCAATATTCATCCTTTTCAGGTGAGTGAGTATCAAACAACCAACTATTGTTCTATCAAAATTAATATTTTGTCACCTTGCTAATGTTGACATTAACTTTGACACATTAACCCCAAAGGTAGATGTCAGCACCATCCATATTTGGATCTCTACCATTCTCCTGACCTAGAAAGTGACTTACTACTAGAGCTGGTCAAAAAAATGCAATTTCCATTCTGTGGGAAATGCCAACATTTTGAAATTTATTTTCATGTGAATTGGAAGGAAAAGAGACTAAATTTCCTGGAGAACATAAATTCTGAAAAATCTGGACTTTGTACCATCAGAACATTTTTTTATAATGTTACGTCATTTCAATAATATCAAAACATAATACAATATTGATAATATTAAATACACTAATATTAGTATATAAGAAAATAAACATTCAACACTACCGAACTGAAGTCAAAATGATTCATTTAGACACTTTACTGTAAAATGCTGTGAAAACCAACACATTCCTGAAAAGCATTTTGATGAAAATTCATTTTTTTGAAAACAAAAAGGAGGCCTTTGGACATGGACCCTGTTGCCAGCCTGGGGTACAACTCATAGACAGACAGTTATGATCTCTGCTCCATCATCCTAGCTCAGCAGTAAAACAGGTCCCATCTTGACATCCAGGATGTATGTGCAAGCTCAACACGCCAGGAGCCTGAAGGGGTAGCAGAGCAGATATCTACTTTGATCTAAGTCTCATCTCCAGCCCCACAGAGCCAGGCAGGTGATTTTAGAGTGGAATAGCCTCTACCATAACTCAGAAATAGAATTCCATTCTATTATCCCAGGCAATTCCAGCAGCACTGCCCTGAACTGATCATTGCTTTAGAAGCTAGTCAGCTGTTAACAGTGCATGTAGAACGCCTTCCTCCTTTTACTCATCCTCCATATGGTGAACTCATTCATACATTGCATGGGTGCACAATTACACTTACAATCCTGGCCTGCCCCCTCCCCACAATACTTTTAATCTCCCACCAACTCAGAGGTCCCCACAACTGCAGGCTTTTGTAAAATTATCCTGGGGAAAAAAACATTAGAAGACTACTTTTCAGAAACGTGTGTGTTTAAAACATTGTATAAAATATTCAGTTTGCAAATACCTAGAGGATGAAGGGGTAATCACTAGTGGCAAGCATAGATTCACCAAGAACAAATCATGCCAAACCAGCTTGATTTCCTTCTTTGACAGGGTATTTGATTTGGTGGATAGGGAGAATGTGGTGGACATAATATACCTGGACTTCAGCAAGGCGTTTGACACAATCCCATATGACATTCTGATCAGCAGGGCCGGCTCCAAGAACCAGCTCAGAAAGCAGGTGCTTGGGACAGCCAAGGGAGGGGCAGCATGTTAAGCTCTTTGGCAGCAGGTCCCTCTCGGAGGGAAGGACCTGCTGCCAAAGAATAAAGTGGCGTGGTGGAGCTGCTGCCGATCGCAGCTTTTTTTTTCTTTTTTCTTCACTGCTTGAGGCAGCAAAAACCCTGGAGCTGGCCCCACTGATCAGTAAACTGGAGAAATGCAAGCTAGACAGAGCTACCATTAAGTGGATACATAATTGGTTAAACAATGAGTAATTATTAATATAATGTCTTTGGAGTGGAGGGAGGGTCAAGTGGGGTTCTACAGGGATCTGTTCTGGGTCTGGTTTGTTTAATATCTTTATTAATGACCTGGTGTTGGTATAAAGAGCATAGTGATCAAGTTTGCAGATGACCCAAAGCTGGGGGTTGCCAATACTTTGGAGGAGAGAGCTGAAATTCAGAGGCATCTTGATAAAATTGGAGAACTGGGCTTTATACAACAAAATGAAACTCAACAAAGACAAATGTAAGGTGCTACATTTAGGGAAAAAAAACAAAATGCACAAATATTGAATGGGGGGGAAACTGGCTTGGCATCAGGACTGCTAAGAAGGATTTGTGAGTTGTGGTGGATCACCACCTCAACTTGAGTCAGCAATGAAATGCTGTTGCAAAACAAGCAAATACAATTTTTGGTTGTATTAACAGAAGCATAGCATGCAAGTCACAGGAGGTGATAGTACCACTCTACTTGATGCTGGTTAGGCCTCAGCTATAGTACTGTGTGCAATTTTGGTCACCAATGTATAGAAAGGATGTAGAGAAACTAGAAAGCATTCAGAGGCGAGTGACAAAGATGATCAAAGGGGTGGAATGCAAGCCATAGGAGCAAAGGCTGAAGGAACTGTGTGTGTTTAGTTTGGAAAAAAGAAGATTAAGGGGGGGATATGTTAACAGTCTTCAGATAATTGAAAGGCTGCCACAAGAAAGATAGAGAAAAATCTCTCTTGTCACAGAGGACAGGACAAGAGGCAATGGTTCAAACTACAGCATAGGCGATTTAGATTTAATCTCAGGTAAAACTCCCTAACTGTAAGAACAGTAGGACAATGGAACAGATTGCCGAGGGAGATTGTGCAAGGTTTTCAAGAGTCTTCGATGGTTTAGATGCAACAAATCCTGCATCTTGGCAGGGGCTTAGACTAGATGACCCTTGCAGTCCCTTCTAACCCTCTGATTCTAAACAATATAACACCAACTCAATCATTGGGGGTGAAGCTGAACAAATTATTTGTAATAAGTTATTTATTACCTTAGACTCTTTTTCTCCTTATGGAATATCCACAAGATGATGGATCCTTACTAGGACTGTCAAGCATTAGAAAAAGTAATCGCGATTAATAGTGCTGTTGAACAATAATAGAATACTATTTATATAAATATTTCTGGATGTTTTCCACATTTTCAAATATATTGATCTCAATTATAACACAGAATACAAAGTATACAGTGCTCATTTTATATTTATTTTTATTACAAATATTGCACTGTAAAATAAAAGAAATTTTATTTTTCAATTCACTTAATACAAGTATTCTAGTGCAATCTCTTTATCATGAAAGTTGAACTTACAAATGTAGAATTATGTACAAAAAATAACTATATTCAGAAATAAAACAATGGAAAACTTTAGAGCCTACAAGTTCACTCAGTCCTACTTTTTGTTCAGCCAATCACTCAGATGAGCAAGTGTATTTTCATTTGCAGGAGATTTGCTTCTTGTTTACAATGTCACTTGAAAGTGAGAACAGGCGTTCACATGGCACTGTTGCAGCTGGCATTGCAAGATGTTTAAATGTCTAAGACTTCTGAAAGCATACTCTACACCCGTCCTGATCAGATTTTGGAAGACAATTCAGATTCTTACATCTTGGGTCAAGTGCTGTATCTATCCTTAAATATCTCACATTGGTATCTTCTTTGCTTTTTGTCAAATCTGCAGTGAAAGTGTTCTTAAAATAAACAACATGCTGGGTCATCATTGAGACTGCTATAACATGAAATATATGGCAGAATCCAGGTAAAAAACAGAGCAGGAGACATATAATTCTCCCCAAGGAGGTCAGTCACACATTTAATTAACACATTTTTTAACGAGCATCATCAGCATGGAAGCATGTCCTCTGGTATGGTGGCCAAAGCATGAAGGGGCATAAGAATGTTTAGCATATTTGGCACATAAATACCTTGTAATGCTGGTTACAAACCTGCCATGTGAATGTCTGTTCTCACTTTCATGTGACGCTGTAAATAAGAAGTGGGCAGCATTATCTCCCATAAACAAACGTGTTTGTCTTAGCGATTGGCTGAACAAGAAGTCGGCTCTAAAGTTTTACATTGTTTTGTTCTTGAACAAAAAAATCTACATTTGTAAGTTGTGCTTTCACAAAAAAGAGATTGCATTATGGTACTTGTCTGAGTAAACTGAAAAATGCTATTTGTTCTGTTTATCATTTTTACAGTGCAAAATGTATTGCTTTGTATTCTGTGTTTGTAATTTAAATCAATTTATTTGAAAATGTAGAAGAACATCCAAAATATTGAATAAATTTCAATTGGTATTCTATTGTTTAACAGTGTGATTAAAACGGCAATTAATCATGATTAATTTTTCGAGTTAATCGCATGAATTAACTGCAATTAATCGACAGTCCTAATCCTTACCCAGATCTATTTTAAAAAAAAAATAATTAAACCAAGGGTTTTCTGTGAATATTAAGTACTTGGCAGTCAAGATGTTCTGGTTAGCTGAGATTAAGTCAGATGGTATTGTTATTTGACTGGCTGACAGCATATGCACTTGCAGCACACACAGTCACATATGCTAATATAAAAACAGTTTCCACAGATATGCAAATCAGGTGATTAACATTCATTTCCTTGAATATTTGCTTCTTTAAGTCTCAACTGCTCAAATGTTTGTGGAGAATAAACACAAAATGGGTGGGGAAGCACATTCACTTCAATATTTGAATAAATATTCACAGTAATGCTTCGGTGCCATTCATCCAGTTCTAACTAGGAAGGAGCCAAAACAAATTTGTCTTCTAAAGTGCCCTGCATGCAGTTAAGAAGAATAAAAGTACCCAAATCCATCCAAGAGACTAAAGTTATGTCAGCAATCTACACAACAAAAAATGATCTGCAGCAGCAAGTCTCAGAACATGTCCACAATTCAATTAAAAATCCACGAGTGGCCCATGCCAAACTCATGGGGCTCAGGCTAAGGGTGTTTAAATGCAGTGTAGACGTTTTGGTTTGGGCTTGAGCCTGCGCTTTAGGTCCTGCAAGGTGGGAGGCTCCCAGAACTTGGGCTGCAGCACAAGCCAGAACATCTATACCACAGATAAACAGCCCCACAAGTCCAAGTCAGTTGGCACGGGCCTGCCGCAGGTGTCTAAGTGCAATGTAGACATGCCTCAGAGCCCGGTCAACTGTCTCAGGCTTGTGGGGCTCGTTTTGTGGGGCTAAAAATATTTGCATAGACATACAAACTCAGGCTGGAGCCAAACTCCAAAACCCAGAAAGGGGAGAGGGTCTCAGAGCCCAGGCTGCAACCCAAATGTGAACATTTACCCTGCTGGTTTTAGCCCCATGGTGCAAGTCCTCGAAGCCTGAGTCAGTTGATCCAGGCTCTGGGACTCACTGTTGCAGGAGTTTGTTTGCTGGGTAGACATACCTTCAACTGCAAACATGGAAGAATTAGTTACATCAGTTTCCAACTGCAATCATGGCAAAGCACAACAGGCAGCAGAGAAAAGTGCAAGATATGGACAGAAACTTTGGCATTTCATGGAAGAAAAGAGTACTGCAAGGAAGATGCAGCCACAACAGTTCAACATTAGCAACAGTCCCAGCCAAGGTAAGAAATCCCCCTAAACTATAGGAAGGCAGAATTAGGCCTAAAATCCAGAAAGGAAAGTTGGGAGAGAATATAATCTGAACTCAGTAGAATTACTCTGAATTTACACTATTGTAACTGAAAACAGAATAAGGTCCAGAAGCTCCTGGAGAGCAGCCAAGGGAACTGTTGGCTTAATGAGTTAAAGCTGTAGGTGGTAACAGGAAAATTAAGGTCATATAAAGAGACCTTCATCTGGCCGTGATTCTATCAGATAATACAGCCCACCAAGTAAATGGCGGATTACAAGATTTAAAGGGCTGCTCTTCACCGGAGTTCAAGACTCTGTCAAACAATGTTACAATTCTAGCATACTAGGTTTTTCAAATAATGACATTTAAACTATTTTTTATTAATGTGCCAAACTGAATTAAATGCATCATATTATAAATCAATCATAAATGCAGTTCTCTGTCATTCCCACTGCACCATATTATACATCTTACTGGATGAGAGATGAAGGAGGAGTGCTTATTTAAATTACATCTTCTCCATAGTTTGTTTGCAGTCTCTGGTTGAGCAGTGAAGACAGGTGCTGAGGTTTTGTGGTTGGGTGGGTTGGGGGCACTGGTATCCCCTAGCAGCATCATGAGAGATGAGTCAGCAGTACAACTAGGGGAAGTGAGCCCAGAGACAGCAGAATTTATGCCACGTGGTTCCTATTCCACAGGCTTCCACAGTAGGTCTTGTTCTTCACTAAAAGATGTGTTCTAAACTCGAATTAACTAACTCAAAGTAAAATTTTAGTGAAGACAAGGGTTTGTAATTTTCCCACAAATTAGCAGCTCAAGTAAAAGTCTAGCCTTGTTCATAATATTTAATGCAACATCCTAACTCCTGTGGAAACTACAAACCTTGTCTTCACTAGGATTGTACCTTAAGTTAGCTAACTTGAGTTAAGAAAACTTTTTTTCTTTTTGCTGTGTGTGTTTTGTAGTGTAGATAAGGTCCAAGGGTCAACAGAACCACCCATAAACTGAAGTACATACAGTTAAACATTAGGGTGGCCAGATATAAAACTGGAGATTCACAGTGTTTTCATGGACTAACTTACTGAATAAATAAGAGTATAACAGTAGGAATACTGACCAGAATGGTGATGGTGACTGTGAAATACTCAGGGACATTAGAGAGGCTATAAAAACAGAAAACTCAATAACAATGGAGGATTTCAACTATCCCCATATTAACTGAGTGCATGTCACCTCCAGATGTGATGCAGCGATAAAATTTCTAGACCCCAAAAATAACTGATTCTTGGAGCAGTTAGTCTTGAAACCCACAAGAAGAGAGGCAATGTTTGATTTAGCCCTATGTGGAGAACAAGATCTGGTCCAAGAGGTGAATATAGCTGAACCACTCAGTAACAGCAACCTTAATATAATTAAATTTAACATCCTTGTGGGGGAGAGGGACCAAAGAAACCCACCACAGTAGCATTTAACTTCAAAAAGCGGAACGACACAAAAATGGGGAAGCTAGTTAAACAGAAATTAAAAGGAACATTCCAAGAGTGAAATGCCTACAAGTTGCATGGAAAAATTTTAAACACACCATAATAGAGGCTCAAACTAAATGTACATCCCAAATTTAAAAAAAAACAGTAAAAAACACCCCCACAATGCCATCATGGCTAATCAGAGTGAAAGAGGTGGTTAGGGACAAAAAGACATCCTTTAAAAATTGGAAGTCAAATCCTACTCAGGAAAATAGAAAGGAGCATAAGCTCTGGCAAGTCAAGTGTAAAAGTAAGCAGGCCAAAAAAGAATTTGAAGAGCAGCTAACAAAAGACACAAAAACTAACAGCAATGTTTTTTAAGTACATCAGAAGCACGAAGCCTGCCAAACAATCAGTGAGGTCACTGGATGATCAACATGCTAAAAGAATACTCAGGGAACACAAGGCCAGGGTGGAGAAGCTAAATGAATTCTTTGCACCAATCTTCACTGCAGAGGATGTGAGGGAGATTCCCACACCTGAGCCATTCTTTTTAGATGACAGATCTGAGGAACTGTCCCAGACTGAGGTGTCAATAGAGGTTTTGGAACCAACTGATGAATTAAACAGTAATAAGTCACCAGGACCAGATGGTATTCACCAAAGAGTTCTGAGGGAACTCAATGCAGAGCTACTAACTGTTACGTAGCTTATCACTTAAATCACTCTCTGTACCAGATGACCAGAGGATAGCTAATGTAACGCCACTTTTTTTAAAGGCTCCAGAGGTGATCTTGACAATTACAGGCCAGTAAGCCTAATTTCACTAACAGACAAATTGGTTGAAACTATAGTAAAGAACAGAATTATCAGATACATAAATGAACACAATATATTAGAGAAGCGTCAACAAGGCTTTTTTGCAATGGGAAGTCATGCCTCACAAATCTCCTAGAATTCTTTGAGGGGGTCAACAAATGTGTACAAGGGTGATCCAGTGGATATAGTGTACCTGGACTTTCAGAAAGCATTTGACAAGGCTCTTAAGAAAAGTAAGCAGTCATGAGATAAGAGGAAAGGTCCTCTCACAGATAGTAACTGGTTAAAAGATAGGAAACAAAGGGTAGGAATAAATGGTCAGTTTTCACAGTGGAGGGAGGTAAATAGGGGGTCCCCCAAGGATCTGGAACCTATACTGTTCAACGTATTCATATATAATCTGGAAAAAGGGGTCAACAGTCAGGTGGCAAAGTTTGTAGACAATATAAGATTACTCGAGGCAGTTAAGTCGAAAGCAGACTGTGAAGAATTACAAAGGAACTGGGTGATTAAGCAACAAAATGGCAGATGAAATTTAATGTTGATAAATGCAAAGCAATGCAGATTGGAAAACATAATCTAACTATACATACAGAATGAAGAGGTCTAAATTAGCTGTTACTACTTAAGAAAGATCTAGGTGTCGTTATGAATAGTTTTCTGAAAATATTTGCTCAGTGGGCAGTGGCAGTCAAAAAAAGCTAGCAGAATGTTATGCAGGGGATAGATAATATGACAGAAAATATCATAATGGCATTATATAAATCCATGGGACACTCACACCTTGAATACTGCATATAATTCTTGTTGCCTCATCTCAAAAAAAAATATTAGAAATGGAAAAAGTAGAGAGAAAGGCAACAAAAATGATTAGGGGTATGGAACAGCTAGCATATGAGAAGAGATTAAAGACATTGGAACTTTACATCTTAGGAAAGCAAAATCTAAGGGGAGATATAATAGAGATCTATAAAATCATGAATGATGTAGAGAAAGTCTGTACGGAAGCATTATTTACCCCTTCCCATAACACAAGAATCAGTGGTAACCCCCATGAAATTAATAGGCAGCAGGTTTAAAAAAAAATAAGAAAGTACTTCTCTCAGTGCAGAGGTAACCTGTAGAACTCATTGCTAAGTGATGTTGTAATGGTCAAAAGTATAAGCAGGTTCAAAAAATAATTCAATACATTTGTGGAAAATAGGTCCATCAATGGCTATGAGCCAAGATGGTCAGGGACACAATCCCATGCTCTGGGTGTCCCTAAATCTCTGACTATCAGACTGGGATTGGACAATAGGGAATGGATCACTTAATAATTGCCTTGCTCTGTTCATTCCCTCTGAACCATCTGGCACCAGCCACTGTCAGAAGAAAGGATACTGTGGTAGACGGACCATTGATCTGATCCACTATGGATATTCTTATGTTCATTTTTTAAACTCTCTCCTGGAATATATCAGAAGGAATATGGCTGGGAAAACAACTGATATAGTCTTGGACAAACTGCTGAACCCAATTGTTTATTCTGATTTCCAAGCATGAAGACTAGGGAGAAGAGAGAATACTGTCACCATGTTGGTTTCATTGGCCTTATACACGTTTGGTATACAGCCCTTTATCTGGCATTCATCCAAATAGCTGTTACTTTCAGGAAGACCCTTGCCTAAGAATGCTGTTAGAATACTACCCAATTTAGGACTTTAGACCAAGGACCCTGAGCTGAGTGAACTCCTTTCTTTAAATCCTGAGAATCAATAATCTAGAGAATGCTAACTCCCTGGTGAGGGCTCTTGGATGGCAAAGATATTCGGACCCCCTGGCATCTAAAGACCTCACCCAGTTTAATTACAGACCAGGCACACAACGAGGATTGTTTGAGGTTATCTTTGGGGCACATTTTAATCTGAGGTGGTTAGGATGACCCTTGGACTTTGGCCAGAACCTCTTCTGGTTCAATTTGAGGTTAGTATGACTCCAGTTCTACCTAATATAAATTCTAGCATCCATCTCTTCTTACCATGTCAGAATGTAAGGCATTATTGATATGGCTGAGTGTCTCTGGAAAGAAGGAATTAAAATGACAGTGCTATTACATTATAAATCCTGCAATAATTCCATTTCTTTGGCTACTGAAATTGACGCCATTTCCATCTGCCCCAACAATCTTAAATATTTATCTTTCTGGCTAAAACATCATCACTATCTCCATATTTCAGTTCTTTCTGGCTAAAACATCATCACTATCTCCATATATTTTTCTACAATACAATGTAGAGATCATTTCAATGGAATTTAACACTGTCACATGTTAATTTTCTCTCTTCATTAGAAGATAAAGCACAAAAAGCTTCACCCCTACATATTGCAGCAAACCTTGGCTATTTGTTTGCCAAGCAGGTGACTTTTTATTATGGAATTGTTCTATTCCAGTGACTTTATTTCTCTTATATGAAATTACTACGAATGTAGGTGTTGACATTCTTTATGATGGATTTTCGTTTGATGGAGCTGTTTATTCCACCATCCTGTAAAAGCTTACTCTGGCTGTCATGCTAAGGACTTCTTTTAGTGTCACAGAATGATGGTGTGTATAGGCCCAGACAAGGGAACCAAAAGTATGGGCCCAGAAGGCCCTGCCTAGCCACACCTGCTGGGTATGCCCACAATGGAGGCAGAGCTCAAAAGGGGGCAGCCCAGCTTAGTCAGGGTGGACAGGACAAGGGAGCAGTCCTGTGCTGGTAGCTCCTGCAGAGAGCTGCAAAAGCACCACACTGCCTGGACCAGACCTTGCTGCAGACCACCAAAGGCCCCTGTGGAGATCGGGAACAGGGGGCCGGGATTGAAAAAGAAGAGCCTCCAAATCACTGTAGATGAGAATCCCCGAACTCGTGACATTGGAGGGGCCTGAGAACACATTAGGAAGTGACCCAGGAAGCAGGCTTGGTGGCATCCCCTTCCCAGGCTGCATATCTGACCAGCCAGTCATGGGGCCTTGGGATGTAATCCGATGGAGCAGGGGGGGCCTAGGTTCCCCTACTGCCAGCTGTAGACGCTGGGGCTCAGACATTGAACTTCCCTGCAAAGTTGCAGATTCTCACTGCTGGGCAGCATTGCTGCAGACTCTTGCTGCTGAGCAGCACTGCCAGGCTCAGACATCAAACCTGCCAACAACAGGTGGAGAACTCAGGCAGAGACCCAGTCCCATTAGAAGGACAATAGGTGTACCGACAAACCGACCCAAGCAACACCAGGGATGCAGAAAACCTGCTTAAACTGATGGTAAAGAGCCAACAGCAGCAGGTCGTTCAGCAACAGCAGGAACAGTGTCAGTGACTGCAATAGATAGCTGCCCAGCAGCTACTTCAAGAGCCAGCAGCACAGCACCAGAAGCAACAGGAACACCTAATCTAGCACGTAGTGACATTTCTGCAGCCCCAGAGGGCGCCTAATGCCTTGACCCCAGAACCCCCAGGTAATGTATCCCACACCCCTAATCCTCCCCCACACTTGGCCTGTCCCCTCAGGCATGAGAAAATGGGTCCTTGGGATGACCCAGAAGCCTTCTCACACACCTTTGAGCAGGTGGCGACCACTGTGTGCTGGCTGCAGGAACACTGGCCACCCTCACCATCCCATATTTGATGGGACACACCAAAGCTGCCTACAGGGGCCTAGATCTCATAGAGGCACTGGAGTATGTTAAAGTAAAAGCAGCATTTTGGGCTACATGGACCTGAACGCCAAGACACTCTGCCAATGATTCAGGAAGGAAAATTATGCAACAGGAGCCCAGCCCTTGGTGGTGGTACAGTGCCTGAAAGAACAATGTTACGATCAGCTAGACCCCAAGAAGCAGACCAGAGTTTAAGTAGCTGAGGTGGTTGTGCTCAGGACCAGCGCTAGGGGTTTTAGCGCCCTAGGCGCACAGCAATTTCACCGCACCGCGCGCTGGCCCCGCAGCTCTGGTGGAGCTGCCGCAGTGGTGCCTGCAGGAGGTCCACCAGAGCTGTGCGAGCAGCCGACCGTCCGCAGGCACGACTGCAGCAGCTCCACCAGAGCCGCGGGCCAGGGGACCCTCGGCGGGCATGACTGGGGTAGGTCCACTGGAGCCGCCTGCCACCCTCTCCGGCAAAACGCCGCCCACCAATAATACTGGCACCCTAGGCAATTGCCTAGACCGCCTAAATGGAAACGCTGGCCCTGGTTATGCTGGAGCAGTTCATCCAGATTCTCCTGGCTGGAGCAAGAGAATGGATGAAGCACCATCAACTGGAAGAGACCATAACCCAGATGGAGAATTTTATGGCTGCAGAGGGCCCACTCTCTCTGACACCTAGGATCAGGGCACCCAAACTCCGGACACCGATCTTTAGTAGAGGCCAGGCTAGGAGAGTAGGCCAAGCATTGCTGAACCAGTCACTCCTCTTCATGTCACCCCCACCCAAGGGCTGGAGCCCAGTTACCAAGGTGGAGCAGAGAGAATGCAAGGTCCCCAAGAAGGAAGGTATGTGCCACCAGGAACTCCACAACCCCAGGAGAAACAACCAACTATGACCCCGATAGAGAACAGTTTTGAGTGTGGACAGAAAGGACACGTTAGGCAGCCTTTTTGTGGACTGCAGCTATGGACAGGCATGGATGGCCTGCTCCAATGCTCGCAGATGAAGAGAGCCAAGATGCTAATCCCAGTTGGGGTCAATGAATCAGAGGTCAGAGGTCTGGTAGACTCCAGATGCAGCCAAACAACCACACAAGAAAATGTAGTAGTCTCCCAATGCACTCCCCTCTACCTCCAGTTCATATGTGAAGGATGTATGACCTACTCCATGACAGAACTTCCATTGAGGGTAGGGGACCACACTGAGACTTGCCAGGCAGGGCTATTAGCCACCCTGACCTACACTGTGATGTTAGGGAGAGACTGGAAATATTTTGGGGAGTTTCTGAAATGGTGGAGCAGAGACTCCCACTCCTCTCCCAGTGGAAATCATACTAGTCCCATAAGCAAGGGGGCAAATCCTCCTAACAGCCAAGTCCTAGGAAAGATGGCCTTCCCGATCCAATTGGACTATACCAATTTGTGACTATGCCATTCAGCCTCCACAGAGCGACAGCCACCTTTCAGCAGCTGATGGACCCTTGAGAAGGCAAGACTTACAGCAAACCTAGTCAAATGCCTTCTAGGATAGAGAGAAGTGAAGTGACATATCTCTTCTGCACCGTGGGACATGGCTGGCTTTACTTCCTGGTGGACTAAGTCCAGATGCTGACAGATTGCCTGACACCATCAACCAAAAAGCAGGTACAACATGCCCTAGGATTGACCAGCTATTACAGGCAGTTCATGCCCGACTTTGCCATGATAGCCATCTCACTTAACCTGGTGAAAGGCACCAGTCCCAAGGAAGTGCAGTGAATAGAGGCCTGCAGCAGGGCCTTCAAAACCTTTAAGGACTGGCCAACCCAGGGGCCAGTTCTCCTCCACCCAACTTTATGAAGCAATTCATTCTGCAAACAGAAGCCTTAGAAATGGAACTTGGTTCTGTGCTATTCAAAGAGCTCACAGGCAAAGAACATCCATTCCTATATATGAGTAGAAATCTGTTTCCTTGTGAGGTGAACTATTCAACAGTTGAGAAAGAGGTCCTGGCACTGAAATAGGCCATAGAGGCACTTTGGTATTATCTCCTAGGGAACTCCTTCCTACTCCTCACAGGCCACACTCCCTCTAGTGGCTAAACTCCACAAAAGACACTAATGCCCAGATCATGAGATGATACCTTTCCCTACAACCCTATGACTTCCAGGTATTCAAACTCCCAGGAAAGGCACACAAGAATGATAATTTCTTTTTGGGGGATCATAGAATCATAGGACTAGAAGGGACCTGGAGACATCATCTAGACCAGTCCCCAGCACTCATGGCAGGACTAAATATTCTCTAGACCATCCCTGACAAGTGTTTGTCTAATCTGCTCTTTAAAATCCCCAATGATGGAGACCCCACAACATTCCTAGGCAATTTATGCCAGTCCTCAACCACCCTGACAGTTAGGAAGCTTTTCCTAATGTCCCACCTAAACTGGCCTTGCTGCAATTTAAGCCCATTGCTTCTTGTCCTATCCTCAGAGGTTAAGGAGAATAATTTTTCTCCCTCCTCCTTGTAACAACCTTTTATGTACTTGAAAACTATCATCATGTCCCCTCTATGCCTTTTCTTCTCTAGACCAAACAAATCCATTTTTTTTTTCAATCTTCCCTCATAGGTCATGTTTTCTAGACTTTTAATCATTTTTGTTGCTCTTCTCTGGACTTCCTCCAATTTGTCCACATCTTCATGAAAATGACACCCTGAACTGGACACAATACTCTAGTTAAGGCCTAATCAGAATGGCATAGAGCAGAAGAATTACTGTTCGTGTCTTGCTTAAAACACTCCTGCTAATATATCCAAGGATGATGTTTGCTGTTTTTTGCAACAGTGTTATATGGTTGACTCATATTTAGCTTGTGATCCATTATGACCCCCAGGCCCAGATTATTTTCTGCAGTACTCCTTCCTAGGCAGTCATTTCCCATTTTGTATGTGTGCAACTGATTGTTCCTTCCTAACTGGAGTACTCTGCATTGTCCTTATTGAATTTCCTCCTATGGATGGAGGAGAGTGGCATAAAGAAGGCCTGCCCCTGGGTCTTAGACTGAGGGGAGGTTATGGGATGGAGTGTATAGGTCCTATACTAGGGAACTAAGGGTTAATAAGCAGCTCTATACCCAGAAGGCCCTGCTCAGCCACACCTGTTGGGCATGCTCACAATGGACATAGCTCAAAAGGGGATTATCCAGCTCACTCAGGATAGACATAGCAAAGAAGCAGTCCCATACTGGTAGCTCCTGCAGACAGACTGCAGAAGCTCCATGCTGCCTGGATCAGACCCTGCTGCAGTGCCACCGAAGGCCCATGTGGAGAACAGGAAAGGAGAGTCACAACTGAAGGAGAAGAGCTTTTGGATCATTGTCAGTAAGAACTCACCGACGCCCCATGAATTCATACCCTACCCCTGTTGTGACTTTGGAGAGGATTGAGAATGTGATAAGCGATTCAGGGAGCAGGCTTGGTGGCATCCATCCCCGAGGCTGCATATCTGACCACCAGTCACAGGGCCCTGGATTGGAACCCAGTGGAGCGGGGAGAGCTCAGTTTCCCCTGCCAACCATAGACTCTTGCCGCTAGGTAATACTGCTTGGCACAGACATCGAACCCCCCCCCTACACAGATAAGTATCTATATCACAAAAACAACCATTATAATTGTATTTCTTAATGTAAGAACTCACTACTCACAGATACCCAAGACAACTTTCAAAGAGAGATACGATTGAGGAGAGGATGGTGAATCGGGATTGGGAGATCATTCCTGGCATAAGTGACCACATGGAAAAGGTACAGAGAAGAAAATAAACATGGCATCAAGGCTGACATTTGGCACATGACAACTGACACTAAGAGATACTCTTGTGTCTGGACAGGTTAGAGGTACACTGACTGAAGTACGTTGGTGGTATGGGAAGGCTGCACTGATGCTAGTGAAGCTATACCTACTCAGCACATGAATACACCCTTTCAAAACTATGAATTCAGTTTAAAAAATAAATACAATATTTTAATTATAGGTGCAACATACTGATTTGTTCCAAACTGGCTGCAGATTTGTTTCTTTTTAAAAAACATTTATCAGTAAATGAAAGTAATCTGTCTGGCAATATAAATCAGTTGACAATGACACAATTAGGTCAAATAAAATTCTGTTGTCAGCAACTGAACCTGTGTCTAAAGCATTTTTTGTCAGTCTGATTCTTTAGCAAGTGACCAGTGAGTCACTATCATTTCTGAGTCCTTGCCTTCCAAATGCGGAAAAGACTCTCTTCTATGAAATCTGCAGAGTTATTTCATGTGATTATCAAGTTTTGCTCTGTTCTAACTATGCAGTCTAGGTCCAGGAAAGAGTGGATGCTGAGCCTGAACCAAATCTTAACATTCTCCTTTGAAAGATAAATACGCACTCCATAAATTTCTCATTGGTCTAAACAACAGAAACATCTGTTTAGACTCAGGGATAGCTTTTTGGCTGAGTTTACCAATAGGGAGGCTTAGTTAGTATGTACATCAGTTCTCTCCTTGTTGCAAGTAACCAAACATTACTGCTGCAGTCAATATGATGCACTATAGAGAGTAACAAGCAAGGGAAAAAGTAAATTAGACAAACAATCATAAACACTCAAGCAATAAGACCCTTAAAATAATAGTTTTCATATTATTCTGTCGTCCCAGAGTTTTCCATATAGATGAATTTCTGCAGTTTTATTCAGTTACTCAGAAAAAAAGAGCAAAGTTTGTGGGTAAAATCATATCTTATGGGCCAATGAGTTTTGAGTTATCCATTTGTGTCAAGATAATTCATTTTCCTACACTAGAAAAATGCTTTTCTTTACAAAAAAATAAACACAACCACCACCACCTAATATATATGTCCCCTTTCCTAGCTCTGCTTTTGTTGTGCTACGAGTATAAGGTATACAAATCTTTCAATCAAATGCCCTTTCTCTAGAAGCAATTAATTTTAACAAACATTTTGCCTAAGTTCTTTAGAATATAGCCTTTAAAGTGCTTGTGTAACTAAATATGAAGGATGGACTTTATTTTATTATTATTATTATTATTATTATTATTATTATTACCACCACCACCACCACCATAGCATCTAGAAGTCCTAGTTATGGATCAAGACCTCATTGCACTAGGTGTGCACAATCACAGAACAAAAAGATGGTCTCTGCCCCAAGGAACTTATCATCTAAATATAGGACAATAGACAGATACATACATGATGGTGGAGTACAAGTAAACAATGAAACAACACTGATCATCATGATACTCAGTGGTATCAACACACCAGCAGCCTAATCATTGTCAATTTTTAGTAGCCATTGTGGCAAAGGAGAGTTGTGAGGATGGATTTGAAGGATAATGAGGTAGCCTTGCCAATGTTTATGGGGATCTCCTCCCAAGTGTGAGGGGCAGCATGGGAGAAAGCACAAAGGTGCTTATTTGAAAGTTTTACAAGTGGATGATGGAGGCTGGCATTGTGGACCAATCAGAGGTGAGCATTTACTGCTCAATAGCAAATGAAAGAAGATAGCAAGGGTGGGAAATGTCTGTGAAGGGCCTTAAAAGTGAAAACAAGCAGCATATTTGTTTGATGCAGAAGAGACATGGAAGCCAGTGGAGGGATCTAAAGAGAGGGTGCTTGACAAGGTCAAAGCAACAGGCTAGAAACATGATCTTTGCAGCATCATTCTGAATGGATATGAGGATGGCAAGATTGCATTTGTCAATGCCAGGGAGAAGGACATTGAGGTAATCAAGAAGCTAGAGCATGGACAAGAGTTTTAGCTGTGTGGATGGATAGAAAAGGCTGTATCTTAGAAATGTTATTCAGAAAGAATCAGCAGGATTTAGATATAGCCCAGACATAAGAACCTAGAGGGAGATCCAAACGAATCTGAGGCCAAGTTAACAGGCCTGAGTAACAGGCAGGATAATGGTGTGGTCTACAGTGATCAAGAAAAGAGTCAGCAGGGAAGGCTTGAATGGGAAGGAAGGTTAGGAGCTCTGTTTTGCCATGTGGACCTTGAGCTGACAATTGGACATCCTAGAGGAGATGTCAGAGGGACAGGACAAGATTTTAGTATGGACAAAAGGAGACAGGTCTGGAGTCAAGAGGTAGATCTGTGAGCTGTCATCAGAGAGAGGCTAGCTGAATTTGTATTTGTGGATGAGATTACCCAAAGATAAGATGC
This sequence comes from Gopherus evgoodei, assembly GCF_007399415.2. NCBI lineage: Eukaryota > Metazoa > Chordata > Testudines > Testudinidae > Gopherus > Gopherus evgoodei. The sequence goes on from NC_044324.1 coordinate 73,268,137, forward strand.
AGGAGGCAGAGAAAGGAGAACCAAGGGCAAAACTCTAGGGAACTCCCACAGGAAGTTGGAAGGCACATGAGGCAGATCTTCTGAAGGACATGCTGAATGAGCAATTAGAGAGGAAAAAGGAGAACTGAGAGAGGACAAAATTTAAGGAAGAACATAGTCGACTGCATCAAAGGCAGTGGACAGATCAATGAGGATGAGGATGGAGTACTGGTTATGAGCTTTGGCTAGGAAGAGGCTATTAGAGACTTTGGCAAGAATGGTTTCAGTTGAGTGCAAGGGGCGGAAGTCAGACTGGAGAGGAACTACAGACAGAGATTGTAGGCTTAGAAGCACAAGTCCCATTTTCACAGTATGCAGAATAAGAACATTTTCCATTCAGGTGGGATAAGGCAAAAGCTAAATATTAATAAAAATCCCAGTAAACTTACTGCACATTTAATATTAAAGAACATATTGCAAACTGAAAACAGTAAGTTTTGTTTTGTTAATGACTCATTGACTGATATGGGATGCAAGAGCCAATTCAGATTACATGTTTTGACAGTGATTTTATAAGTGCAGAATGGAAAACAATGGGACAGTAGGAAACATGTTTGATATGATCTTCATAAATTTTGTCAAGCAACTTCATCAGCTCTAATAATTCTCTCCTCCCTTTGGAAAAGCCCAGTTTCTGACAGGGGTGTGCATTTTTAATATGTAACATCTCTAAAGGTCTGCCCCAGTGAGGTGTTAATCATCTGCTGGAAGGTAATGAATGCCTTCAACTCCTACACATTTTACTGGCAGTTAAGGGACTGGTCAACACTTTGCAGCATCTGGTTCTAAATGTATAAATCAAAAGTGCAAATTTAAGTAGCCTGGAGAAATACTAGTTTTTCACATTGGGCATATCAATATGATATAGAAAAATATATAAGAAAATTAGTAAGAAAGCATGTACAATGTATTAAGATCTACACACTATCCTCGGACATGCACTTTTGCTTTCAATTGATGAGTGTCCCACAGGCATAGTATTTTATCCTGAAAAAAAATCACATAAGGTCAATATTTAACTGATGGAAGAAATTATATTTTCTAGCCCGATGACCAAAATGAAGAATGAGGGCCAAGATATCAGACACTGGGCACCAAATCAGTGTACATTGGAGTGTGACTTCCTCATACATTTTCTAACTACATATTTTTCATTTATTTAAATCAAATCCTGCCACCACAGTTGAAAGCACCAGAGACACATGAGATTGATCTTCCTGCTTCCCATCACTGTGCAGGAGGAAGTTCTGGAATTCCTTTCCACCCACTCAACATTTAGATAGAAATTGCATAAAATTTGTCAGCCTCCAGCTAGGGGGACACTAACTGGAAGGGGCTGTAACAATAATCATAATACATTTTATTTATTTATTTATTATAATTACGGATTCTGGGTTAAGCAAAAGGTGTGGGCCTTTAAACAGGGTGGCCTGAGCTGAGGTTTTGTTGCCATGCTAACTGGCTGGTGGGTGCACCTTTCTGACTGCAGTGTGGCACTCAGGAAAATTTGTATTGATTTTTTTGCTAATTGTTCTCAGCTCAACCACAACTTATGTATAGACTTTTTTTTTTTTTACATTTTGTCATAACAAAAGGATAAATACTTTTTTTTTTTTTAAGAAAAAACCCACCTTTTTTAAAGGGATTAGCATTCTTTTTTGTTTCTTTAATCAGGGTGTTGATCTTTTGCATACAGCACAAGAGCAGTAGTGAAATATGGCACACCACTGTTCAGAAAACATCGTCCAGTAGTGGAAGAACATTAGTATTGTCATGCTGCCATTTTGTCCAGTTAAGTCAGAGTGGAGGAGCCTATAGCACTACTTAGCCTACAAGCAACATTAAGAAGCATAGTGAAGAGAAAAGTCAGGTACGACCTCACATAAAAGCCATCCAATTTTATACTCCCCTACTTGTCTATTGACTCGATACACCTTTAATAACTGTGCTATTTTCACTGACCTGATAAGAACCTCTAAATCTTTTGAGTCTTGTTATCCCTAATGGAAATCCTAAAGTAATGGAAAACCTAAAAGTGTTATGTACCTTTAACTTTTCTCCTTGAAGCTGGCTTGGTTCTCTTACTGCCATTAGACCATATCATCAGTGCAGCTTTCTAATCACTACAACAAGCAAAACTATGTAATGAAGATGAATTGCCTCTGCAGATCATTGAAAATAGAGAAGTGCCAAACTGTCTTCCCTTCACCTCATTCTTTTGTGCCAGAAATATTAAATTGGATATTCAATTAGTTAAGTACCCTGGACTTTTTTGTTTAGGTTAATGAGTATATTTTGTGGTAAAGTAACACCTTAATTAAATGAGCCATCTGCATCATTTTCTGGACAGACTTACTTGTCCTGTATATATATCCAAAGCCTTCTTTAAGAAGTGATTCTTCCACCCCATAGTCATGTTACGTGCTACCATATAAGTAGTTAGGTTACTTCAATGGGTTTATTCCCATAATAAGATACTATCAGGGGTGTAGAGCAGGGGTGACAAATTGGGTCTCATTTTGGGAAGCAAAGCTTAGGCCAAGGATCAGCAACCTTTGGCCCATGGCAGGCTGGGCCAGTTTGTTTACCTGCCTTGTCCACAGGTTCGGCCAATCATGGCTCCCGCTGGCTTTGGTTTGCTGCTCCAGGCCAATGGGGGCTGTGGGAAGTGGTGTGGGCTGAGGGATGTGCTGACCGCCGCTTCCCGCTGCTCCCATTGGCCCGGTGTGGTGAACCGTGGCCAGTGGGAGCTGCAAATCGGCCGAACCTGTGGACGCAGCAGGTAAACAAACCTGCCCAGCCCATTAGGGTGCTTGCCCTGGCGGGCCATGTGCCAAAGGTTGCCAATCCCTGGCTTAGGCTATGTCTACACTACCACGATAAGTCAACCTATGCTATGCAACTCCAGCTACGTGAATAACGTATCTGGAGCCGACGTACCTTAGGTCAAGTTACCACGGGGTCTACACCACGAGGGTCTATGGAAGAAATTCTCCCATCAACTTATTTTACTCTTCTCATAGGGGGTAGAGTACAGGGATCAACTGGAGAGCAATTTGCTGTCAATTTAGTGGGTCTTCACTAGACCCGCTAAATCGACCACTGGTGGATCAATCTTAGAGCATTGATCCTGGCTGTAGTGTAGAAGTAGCCTTAGTCTACTTTTAAAAATTCTGCTACCAGCACTAAACTTACAATGAACAGTGATTTCTCCATTTAATTTGATCATCATCTTAAATCTACCATATGAGTTGCAGCATTTACATTAAAATACAGAATTCTCAAACCTCCAGTTATGTGGACAGTTAATTCTCTTGGAATCTTTATGTCCAAAGGAGAGATGTCAGAGAAGCACGTGTTGGCCTTAATATGCAGTTATTTCTTCCACATCCAGAATCTTCTCTTCCAAAAGTAATCTTTTGGGAGACCAAATGAGATCAGGCTCATACACTTCTGATATTACAACTCCAGTTTGCCTTTCATCCTGATTTAATGACAGCCTCATAGACATTAGGCTCACATTGGCATATTCGCCACACCCAACTGGTGGTGTTGGGCAAAAACTTTGTAACAAGTTGGTGAATAAATTTTAATGAACTCTTTGAGAAGTGTATATGGGATTACTAGTTTTCTTGAGTTTATCCAGTATTATTGCCAAATAATTCCTAGTCTTATTTCTGAGGAAAACCTTGCAACTATTTGACCTGTTCTCATTGGAAAGATAGGTCACATGGTATGTTTGTGCTCTCTGACTGAGGGAACACGTTCTTAGTTTCCCACTGGGAATTCTCAATCACAGATTCAGCATTTAATTTCTAAAACTGCAATATTTATCTCACTTTTCTTGTATCTGTGAATGTTCCTGCCTGTAAATTTGCTTTTGGCAAATACACAAGAGAGGAAAATAGACAAAGTCAATTTGTTTAAAAATGTGAGAAAATATTCATGGATTTTTTTTTCTTTTCTTCTATCCTCCCACCTCAATTTTTAACCAACTAATACAAAATCCTTTTTCCTGCTTTTCACATCTGACTCTGAATTATTCAGATATGGTAATACAATGTCTGATTGGTATTGTGCCATTTAATACAATGGAGACTGCCAGATCATTTTTTTGTGCTTCAGAAAGCTTGAGAAGAAAGAATAGTTTTTTCTTCCCACATCTGTCATATAGTTAAATCAAGTGATCTCCTATAGAGAGGTCGCCTTTCTCTCTGCTCCCCAGAGCTGCAGCTGCGAATGGCAAGGCCTACCAAAGAATATACATAGCAGAGAACTTTCAGCTGTAGAATTTCCTCTTACTGTGGTTCCACCTCTGCCTGAATCTTGTCTGCTTTACAAAATAATGCACAACTCATCTTAGTTCTGGCTTTCCATTAACAGTGCTGTGGCATTCTCCTGGAAACTTTCTTCAGGACACCTAATCTATTTTTGCCTTAAAATGGGGAGGAAAGTCTTTTTCTTCATATTCTAATCTCTGTGAAAGAGGTTTTTTATTTCTGACTTATGCAAAGGGGATCCCAGATATTAGGGTGCTTAATATATCAGAAATGGAGACAAAATTAAGGTTATTTTTATTGTATAACATAGCTTCTAAAAACCGAATTAGTCAAGTTTTCGGTATTCAAGTAAGTCCTATTCTAAACCCACGGAAGTCTTAATACTCGTTCCTTTTGGATCCATTTTTTTCTGCCATGTACCTGTGATGATATAAAAACTATTAATGAGAGTTTTTTTGTTAAGAAGATGAAAGAATTATAACTTTATTCACTGCAGCCATACTCTGACATACAGTTGTAACAGCATTGTCTACTAAATGGCCTTACAATGATGAGTTGTAAAGTATGTTCAGAATTTCATGTTGCCATAACGTTCTTTTGCTTTAAATTAGCCCAATCAAGATCTGCTGCCATTCTTCTGAGTTCCAAAATCGATTAGAATTAATTTGGGCCAAGAAGCTATTTCAAGTGCTCTGCTTATATCCACCTACACAGCCATTGGAAAAGCTTTTGTCAATATTAAGAATGCAGTTTGACCTCATCTTTCTATATATATTCTGTTGGATATTCTGGGATGTTACAGATTAATCCAGCATTCTTATGAGCAAGAAGACAACAACAACTTCAGGAGAGGAAAAAAACCAAATCCTGCAGCATTTCAGATATTTCTGTTTCAGACCTACATCAAAGTTCTTCCAACACCTCAGTTCAACTTCCAAGGAACTGAGGATCATACCCTTTACACAAAGCTGCTTAAAACAGAAAGATTTTCTACTATATCGGTTGCCCCAATGGGATAGTGTCATGCTACCAAATGAGGGACAACTTCAATATCTGAACTCATTTCCTGTGTTCTTGAATGGACTAGTTAGTGATCCTGAGTGTTGATTCAAGAGTAGCATTAACAGACTGGAAGAGCTATCAGCCCCCAATATTGGTGGGCCTGACTGGATACTGGGACTTGGACTTAGCAAAAATAGTGGAATTTCATACGGCTCTGAGAGGGTGCATGCAACCTGGGCCATGAGGAATACCATCAGCTCAGCATAGAACTGGTGACAGAATAATCAGAAATAGAGTAAGAAAAGACCTATTAGGCCAGGCAGTCCATCCCAAGCCACTGAAAGTTTTCTCCCAAAGAGGCATTTTCTAATGCTTTGTCCCATCTAGTTGTGTGTGTCTACAGAGATAGGGATTTCATCACTTCTATTAGCAGACAATTCCACACTTCCATATAGTAGAATTTACTGTCAGGAAGGTTTTCCTAATGTTTCATCCATATTTTCCCTTTCCTAATATTAGCCTATTGCTCCTAGTTCTGTTCCATAGTAATGGAACAACACTCTCCTTAGTTTTTACATGCTTCAAATACCTGTAGATGTTTATCTTATCCACCTTTGTCACTTAAATTCACAAAGCAGTACATATTTAGCTTTCTTAATTCTTCCTCACAAATCAACCCCTCAGTTTTGTTGTTCCTCTCAGAACTCTCTCCAGTTTGCATATATCTTTTTGGCAATGAGATGCACAGGACTGGATCATCACTTCCCTATTCAGAGACGCGGTAACTCTGTGTATACAGCCTCTAATCACATTGGCTTCTTTAGAGCTAGATCACATTGCAAATTCATATCCAATGTGCTGTCCTCTATCCCCCTGGGTCTCTTTTGACATTACTGCTTTCCAGGTTTCTCCTTCACACTGTATATCTGTGTTTAAGTTAATTTTCCCCTGGAGCACTCTGGCCACATTTTTCCAAATTGAATCTAATTTTGTTGTTTCCTGCTCACATTTCTAACCTCTCCATGTTCCTTATTATTTCTCTGGCCTCATTGTTGTTCATTTACAGCACCTCCCAGTTTAGTGTTATCTGGGAATGCAATTAACATGTTTTTACCCATTCTTCTTCGCTCGCTAATGACAATGATAAATAAGAAGAGACCTCCAGATACTGTCCCAACACAACATTTGGCTCTTTATCACTCACATTTCTTTACAACTTGTTTGCAATTCATGTCACTGAGCTCACATGCAAGCCAGCTTGATTCCATTTTATAAGTAAGATTTCACCAGACTTGGTTCTCAAATCAAAATATACTGCATCCTCTGTACTTCCTGCATCTTTACATAGGCTTCTTAAACTTTGAACTGTTCAAATATCTTTGGTTGAAAAATAATAAATAATAATTGATGAGCAGCAAAAAGGGTGCTTGGCATTGTACAGAACAGCAGTATAAAGACAGTCCCAACCTTTGGTAAATTATTGTCCAAAAGATAGACACAGATAAGGAAGCCCACATTCTAGGAAACTCACAAAAAGCAACTGTATAGAGTTCTTTGGTTTTGGTTCCCTAATCTAACTTTCTTTGGGGTGTACAAAACATTTGATGTGGGTTTAGGTTTGTGAGCACCTCAGAAGAAGCAAGTCTTTAGAAAGGATCTGAGCAAGGAGAGGGTAAGAACTTGGCTTTTAATGGGAAATCCTTTCCATACAGTGTGAAAAAAAAAAACTGAATATCAGAGAGAGAGAGAGAGAGAGAGAGAGAGAGAAAAGGAAATTAAAGGAGCAACAAGGCTGAAGTTACATGTGAAAGCCGTATGGTAAGAAGTTGAATGTGAGATGAGGACTGGTGTCAGAGATCCCAGAGAAGGAGATGATGGCAGCAGGATGGAAGATGACTAGGCATGGGAGAAAGGGAGAAAAGTCTGGTTTTCAAAATGAAAGGGGAGGAAGTTTTGGAGACAGCCTTCATGTACAGAGGGAAGGGTAGTAGAGTTGAAGATGACCCAGTGGCTGCAAGTCTGCGTGACAGTGAGGATGGTGGTGTTTCCAAAGGCCGTACAGACAGGAGGAAATGCAAGTGGAACTATAGCAGTTGAGTCATGTCTCTGTTTAGCCTGAGCTGGTGGTGGAGCCATTAAAGGCAGTCTGTTAGATATTCAGCATGAGAAACATGAGGAAAATTGATGTGTGTGTTATCAGAAAAAGAGGCGATATCTGAAGATGTGAAAGGGACAAGGTGTAGAGGGAGAAGAGAAGAGATCAAGGACAGAGTCCTGTCAGACTCACACAGAGCTGAGTTGAGAAGTGGAAAAGGGCCACCAAAGATGACACTAAAAAAGCCATCAAAAACAGAAGAATTCAGAAGGGATATGAAAGTCAATGGAGAACAAGAATACAAGAGAGTAAGAGTGACCAACAGTCAGGGCCGGTGCAAGGAAGTTTCATGCCCTAGGCGAAACTTCCACCTTGCACCCGCCCCCAGCTAACCCTGCCCCGCCCCAGCAACTAACTCAGCCCCCTACCCGGGGAGCCCCCCCCCGCAGCAGCTACCCCCACCACCACGACAGCTAACCCCTCTCCCCCCCGTCTCCCCATGGCAGCTAACCCTGCCTGGGGAGACTTCCCCCCTTCCCCCAGCAGCTAACCCTGCCTGGGGAGACTTCCCCACTTCCCCTGGCAGCTAACCCTGCCTGGGGAGACCTCCTGCGAAAACTAAGCCTGCCTGAGCAGCCCGCCCCAGCTCAGTTCGGCTCCGCCTCCTCCACTGAGCACATCTGTGCTGCTCTAATTCTCCTCCCCGCCCAGGCTTGCTGCGCTGATTGGAGGAGACTTAGAGCTGGGCTGTGTGCTCAGCGGAGGAGGCAGAGCGGAGGTGAGCTGGTGCAGGGAGCAGTTCCCCCTGTGCGCCCCCCCCTCGTTATTGCAGGCAACCCTCTCCACGCGCCCCCCACACCCAGCTCACCTCCACCTCCTCGCCTGAGGAGGCTTTTAGGCCACCTAGTTTGCCTAAATGGTTGCACCAGCCCTGTCAACAGTATCAAAGGATGGAGAAATAAAGAAGGAGGAAGGCAGAGTAGAATGTTTTGCCACATAAAAGTTTCTGAAGACCTTAGTGTGTGTATTTTCAATGGAGTGGAGTGATCAGAAGTCAGACTTGAGTGGATCCAGGAGTGAGAGAGGAGAGAATCAAAGCATAGGCATAAATGGCCCACTCCTAGATTTCAGATCTATTCACATTAACATTAACTTAACATTCACAGGAAGTGGACAGGGATTATGCTGAATCCCAGAAAGGGGAGTAGCAGTGTGCATAATTGATTCCTTACATACAAAGGTCTCAAGTAGGCATTCTGGCTCCCTGAATGCTTCCCCTGGGCAGCATAGCTTCGCCCCAACCCAAATGTAAGGCTGTGCCCTAAAAGCACAATGAAATCTCTAGTGTTTGGACTAAGAATGGAGAAGTTATCACCTCTGTCATTTGGGACACTGTTAAGAGTTGCTTATATTTAAGTAAAATACTTTTTGTTAATTTATTCAACTGCTTACCCTCAAAAGAAACAGAGTCAGAGGAAATGTAGGAAGATCTGAGAAGTTAATCACAGTATCTCCTGTTATTCTTACAGATAAATTTTACTATAGATAATTTAGTCACTACATCACAGTTGGAGTAAATGAGAAAACTGGCAGTTAGTATTCAAATAGCAGATACACAGCATTTGTATGTGAACATATGAGAAGAAGGACATTATCTCAAAGGGAAAACATTTGCCAATTAAGGTCTGCTTACCACTGCTAAGAAAGTGTGGATTGAGCTGACAGGAGGAAATGGAGAAAAATCAACAGTCACAGGAAACTGTTAGAAATCTCCAGGGCAGGAATAGGAGGCAGAACAGGAAGCATTATGTATAAAAAAGGAGACTTGTAAAAAGACCAGGACATTGATTATGGAGTTTCAGTTATGTTGACATTTATTTGAACACAAATGACAAAAGTATGTTCTCAACACACACAAGATCTTGCCATACAGTTTCCTGTTAGGGCAACCTAAACCTCTTAAAAACTACAGGGTCCTAGATACTGCAGTAACTGGAACATTACAAATGCCATAGACTGATGGCTTTAGTGTACATGAATCTGAAAACTGGGCATGGTTATCATATTGAACAATAGGACAACATTACTTAGCAGCACCTAGGAGTCCCTTTTCAACATACTACTTTGGATATTCTGCACTCAATAGTTCCCTGTAATAAAATAAATAAATAATAATAATAATAATAGTGGTAAGCTATGTTTAGTGCCCCCACAAACCCAGACCCTCTATGGTGCCAAGAAACCACATCCTCCAGCCCCAGTAATGGGGTCATGGCTGGATATAACCTGGAGAGCAAGCTCCCCAAACAGATCCCTCACAGTTCTTCTGTAATACTGCATGAAAGGGCACTCATACAATTCATATTGCCTACCAATACTGGATAAGGGGCAATCCTCGACTGGCAGACAGACTGACATCTCTGGTTCTGTGGCACATTTCAGCATAACCAGATAAAACATTGGCTATTAAGCATTTTCCTCATTATTAATGTTGCCACTGTGTTATTTAAATTAGCTTGGATCATAGGGCCAGGAACTCAGGTGGTGTAAATTGGCATAGTTCCACTAAAGTCAATGGAGCAGTTCACCCCAGCTAGGATCTGCCTCATAATTCCATATGAATTGAATATTGGCCAAAAGAGAATAAACAGCAATGTTTCCATGTTCCTTTGGGGAGGAACATAGAAGGGTATTGTGAAACTGGCAGATCAAGTACCAGGAGTTGTTAAAGAGAGCAAATAGGACAAAAATATGTAAGGGATTAGAAATATGGGTGAAATAAAAGGAGATTCATTTTGGAATAATGCAAACTAACACTATCTTGGGAAGAACAAAGATACACAGTGTAAAATAGAAACTAGGGAAGCAGTAATACTGAGAGAGGCCTGGCAGTGACAGTCAGTTAGAGATGGCAGTAAAAGCAGTTAATGTAATTTTTGACTGCATACAAAGGCATCATATGTCATAGGACAAGGAGATAACATGTCCACCTCTATGGGCCTGGTGCAACCCCGCTGAAGTCAATAGAAAGACTTCTATGAACTTCAATGGGCATTGGTTTTTGAGTCCTAGATAGGCTTTGGGGCAACTACATCTACAATATGGTATGGAATTCTGGGCATCTCGGTACCAAAAGGATATTGGCAAATTGGAGAGAAGTTCAGAGAAGAGCAACTAAACTAACAATAGAGATGAAGAAGTTCTTTTACGTGAAGAAAAAGTTAATGCATTATTTGGCTGAAAGATGACTAAGGAGGGATCATGATAACAGTCTATAAATGTTCGTAAGATGGAAACTCCAAGGATGGAGGAAAACTTGGATGGGATAGAATTAAGGGACTCATCAACTCCTGATGCTGGAAAACTCATAGGAGAGCTGCTGGAGGAGGAAAAGTTGATGAGGGGAGATTCCCCTTATGGATCTTTTCCAGAGAGAGAGAGAGAGAGAATGCACTGAAAAGAGAAGATGTCTACCATGCAACCCTGATGCCCCAACCCTGTGGCTCTCGCAGGATCCATAGGTAAGGGAAGATGAAAAGAGTGAAGGCCATGCCATCTGCATGGACACTCCATACCTCTGTCCTGAGTTTACCCCTGCCTCTGTAACTTTACCCCACTCCCTGGCTAGAGCTACACTGCCAGAGTTTTCCTCTGGTAACCACTGTCCAAAATACCCACTTCTTTCATAAAGGAGGGCTCTAGCCTAAGTTTGGAGTCTTGGAAAAGGAGACCACCTGAGGCTATAGGGCTTTCTTGGCTTATCTGTCTCTGAGTACCAGGGGAAAGCATGTCCCTTTACTCTCCCATCTGTCTATGGAAGGTCACAGAGTTCTGCATCTGCATATCTTTGAAAACATAACTCCAATCTGTTTATTCATTGATTTGCACTGTGTTGATTAGTTACATAAATTATCCATTCAGGAGACAAAAGTCATGTCATATGACAACTAACACACTGCAAATTTTGATGTTTGAACATTTGCAACAAACCTTGGCATGCTATTCATATTGGGGAAAAAATAAGAAATTAATGAATAACTTCAGTGCATTAATAAATTAGAGAACCTTGTGATCTGCTTATGAAATAGAAAAAAAAAGAGTAAAAACTCAACAAGTCAGTTATAAATTATTCACTCAACATCATTCACAATCTATTACTGACTCTGTTAACAGTGCTCAGTAATGACAATCAGATAGAATCAGCAAAGGGCTGATGAGATCACATATCTTGTGTGCCATGCAACAGAAAAAAACCACTTCCTTCTCATTATTATTTATATACATGCAAAAGTGCTTTTCATTTAAAAGTTTCAAGAGGTCACTCCAGATAATGCTCATTTCTATGGGGGCAGAGGGTAGGAAGAGGCTGTGTACATGATAATAAGATCTGTCTGTATTCTTTTATCACTCCATTTCATCATGGTATCTGAGCACCTGAAATGCTCGATTCCTAGACTAATACTTGTTCCCTTTCGTAGAATACTCCCCTCATGACTCTGTTGTACAGAGCACAGCTTACCTTTTCTTTGCAGCAAGTAGCTCCCCTCCTGTCATCTGAGCTCCCAATAAAAAAGAGAGCTTGAAAACTTGTTTAAAGCAATCTTGTGTTAAATTAAAATGCAGTGCTTGCATCTAGAGAATGTGCACTGCCCAATCCTATACTTTCTATAGAACTCCTTCCTAACTTGCCTCTGATCCAGTTACATTATAACACCAGTTTGTCTTTTACAGAAGGGATTGGAGAATGGTTTCTGAATTAACTGCATCAGCCTGCTATCTACTGCAGAGCAAATGAAACTGGTTGATGCAAACAGGCATTGTGCAAAAAAAAAAAAAAAAAAAAAGCAGGAGCATGAGAGTTATGGATTCAGAATTGTATTCACAGACATACTGCGAGTCTCCAGATACTTAAATTTGTTCCTTGTATTTTTGCCACATGATTACTTTGCAGTGCTGATTCTGCTATTTTGAGTAACTAATACATTCCAGTCACTTTTCAGTGATAAATAAAATAATTTCAAATGTGTCATTAAAAATGCCTTTCCATAATCTTATCATCTCAAAGATTGAGCTTCCTCGTTAGTATTAGAAATGGTATCTTTACCAGTTTGATTCTACTCTCAGGATCAAGATTGTTTCATAGTAAGAAATTTGATCTCATGTCCTTGATAACTTTACCATTATCAAGTTAAAAAGCCAGTTATGTCAAAGACCCTCAAACAATTAGTAAATTAAAATACACTCTTACTGCTCTAAACAGACAAGCTTTAGCTTTTTGTGTCTCTCTCCAAATAGAGATTGACTTTTAGCTTGTGAATTTACTATCTCTTGCATACAGGCTTCATCATTTCTCTCTTACAGGCCTACTGCCACCTGACTCAGAACCTTGATGATGGTGCAGTTTATCCCACTACTGTGTGTTCTCACTTCATTGAAAGACTCACTCATTATTTCCATAACATCTGTTTATAGATCAGAGCTTGCTACATTTTAAAATGAGATCGAAAAGGAAAATCCTTGGTTGTGAGCACAGGTGCTGCTTAAAACTCTCTAATATAGGCTGCTCATTGCTAGTTTGTGGTGTCATTTGTGCTGAAAGATTGCTCATGTTTTTCTAAATGATGTATACCTTGAATAAAGAGAGATGATTTTTATAGGTTAAACATCCCTATGAATTTCCTTTAATTCTGGGTTGGGTGAGGGAAAAGGGGTTTTTCAGTCTTTGTCTTATAATGCCATTTAACCACAAAATGCCAAAATCCTACAACTGTTTTTGTCTTCCTTTCCACAAATTCTGAACTTACAAGTAAACACCAGATAAGTTTTTGCACTTTCCTTCTTTCTTGTTTTTTCCTGTTTATACATTCAGCTGTATGTTCTATCTGTAATTTCTCTTTTCCTTTATTTGGGCTGTAGATGTAAATCAGGAAAAATGGTAATGGGAGGCAACTCTTCCTTTTACGGAACAGCTGGTAGACAAGCCAATGGATGGATTGAAAGTACCTGCACAGGGGCTATTTTCTCAGGTCTACTGACCAGGGTCTGATTCAAAGCCCACCAAATTCAATGGAAGTCATTTCAGTTACCTCAGTGGATTTTGGATCAGGCCCCAGAGCAGACAGGAAATACTTCCTCCAATTTATGGATCGCATTGGTTGGGAAGTCAGGTAAATTCTGGACTCCCACACCAGGGCCCAACTTCTGGGGTCTCGGTTACACACATTTCAACAAAGTTATTCCACATTTACACCAGTGTAACTGAAAGGAGAACTGGAATCCTACACTCAAGTAATGAGTAAAAGTTAACTAGTAAGTGCAGGGCGCTTACTGTATTTACCCAAGCCAGTCCCTTCTCTCCTTTGCAGACTGATCTATTTTCTTGTTTATGGGAAGCTTTCTAAATAAATACCCCTTTTTCACCACATATTTACATTTTGATCATCATTTTAGATCCTCTAACCAGCATACTGGGAATTTGCTTTCTTCTTGAGCAATAAAAGGCACTGGCTTCTGATTAATTTCTGGGTGTAATTTAAGATGTTTGTTTTGACTTACAGAATCCTAAATAACTCAGGAGCTGCCTACCCAAGAAGCTGTTTCTCTCCCCTTGTGCTATCACTACAGCTGCGATCAGTGGATGTATTCACACTGACTGTAAACTGGCTTTACATGGACAGGGCTGGTAGCACATTGTTTTTCATGAGGCATCCTCTTCTCTGGAACACACTTCTGTTGTTCCTATTGAGCCTGGATTTGCTGACTTACAGGATATAAATGAAAACCTCATCTATTTTCCTGGGCCTTTGCAAAGAGTGGGATGAGGGATATAGAATAGTCTGAGAAGGGAGGCTGTTCTTAATGGTGGGTTGATTAAATGAAAACAGTTGTAATTTAAGAAATTGGGTTGGCTTTGAGGAGTCTGAGGAAGCTTCTGCACTATCTGTTCATTTTGTTTAATTTCCATGTTTATAAAGAGCCTAGAGCCTTGTACAGACACTTTTGGGAGAAAGAATCAAAATAAACAAAATACAGAGCAATATATATAATGAATACTAATAAGATTGTGAATTAAGTCAAGGGGGTCTCTTCTGAGGTAAACGAGACTCAGACCCCAAAGCTGTCTGACTATAGTTAGCTTTCACTTGAAAAGTTAATTCTAATTTCATGTGTCAATTATCTTGATACCCAGATTGGGAGGGATTCCATTGTTCTTCCACTATGCCCTTAGATTTCAAGTTTCATCAAATATATAGTTTTCTGTTGTGCATTCCATCGCTCCACTCTGCATTAATTAGTGTCAGCCTATAACATTTTTAGCTCAGGTACAGTAGTAAACTTTTCCCATTTCCATTCATATTTCCCCAGGTATTTGGCTCTTTGATAATTTTTAAGAAAATATAAGAGACTTTCTGGAAGGATTTGATGCAAGTAAATTAATTCCTAACAAAGGTAATCCCATCATATTAAAGGGTTTCACAAATATTAACAGAGATTTTGCCATTATTATTCTAGTGATTGGTCTCCTAGAAAAACTGCCATGATCTGCACTGTGAGATGAGACTCCTGAGTTTGATTCACGACTTAGTTATATGCTGTGTAGGTAGCAGAGTCAGCCACAGGATGAGATATGTAGTCTGTAAACAATAACTACCGCCATTACCTGAACTGATTCAATTCCTACAACACCTAAATCCTACAACTGATTCATTTCCTCAAAGTCTCTTTTATCTAACTGTATATGCACTGGATCATGTCATGTGGCTGAAGATGTGGTATTGGCCAAAGAATAGAAGAGAATTTCCAGCTGGATCTATGGAAGACACCCTATTCATCAGGAAGTGCAGTGTGGTTTAAACAAATTAACAAAGCACTGTAGCTGACTTGTAATAATAAGATGAGGAACATTAGCTATACATGTTACTCAGACTTCCCAATACAACTCCCTGCTTCCCATTCCAATTGTCTAGATACATCATACCAAGTATTCATAGAATATGAAAGAGTAAACAGACTCCAACAAACAAGTAAAAGCCTCCAGAGTGGTTACAATTTAATAAAGGTGGTTAAACTACTTCCCCCTTTCCCTGAAGATAAAGCTATGTCATGGAATTGAAACTCTCTTGGCAAAACAAGGTAAAATTAGGCTGATTGTCAGTTCCATGAAGCTAAAAAGCTTTTGGAAGACATAAGAAGCAAAGGGGGAAAAAAAGGTTTTATTAGTCAAATCATTAGTTTAGGGGAAAGCATTGATCAAACCCAATCATTTTTCTGGTTGTTGTAAAAGACTAAGTGGGCAGAGCTTAGCTAGCTATTCATGTGAGGCAGGGATACAAGATTGTGCCAATACACATGTTCCAGCTGTCTATACCTTACAGTTTCAGGTCACCATGTATATAGAGAGGAAATGAAAGCTGTGGATCTCAAGCCTGGTCACTGAAAACGTACTTGAAAGCCCGTATAGGTTCCACTGTCACATCACATTGGGAAGAAAATGCATATTAGGGAGTTGAGTAAAGAGGCTGCGTTGCAGACTGCTATAAAAGTTTATTTCTCAGAACAGTGGAAAAAGTTCAGATTGGATGGGGGATGGGAAGATAAATGGTACAAATAGCTAAAAGAGCTGGCTCAGATCCTTTTGAACTCCGGCCATAAATAATGTCTGGGAATGGCTAGAGGCTCCTCCAGCGTCAAACTTGTGCCTGTTCCAATGGCAGAAAATTGGAATTTCCAGTGAGAGTTCTGCATGAATTAAAGCAAGGTCAGACATTATAGACCTGGTTCTTTCTAAAGAACAAGAAACAATAGAATGGAAACGCCCACAAGTTCTGTTTTGTTTTCCAATCTCAGCAAAGGCTGGAGGAGCTTACTGAGTAAGTCAAATAGATCTTCCTTAAATCAGGCTGGAGCACGGTGGAGGGCAGGGTATGTCCAGATAAATACATCCTTTCAAGTTTCACCACACTGAAGTAACCCTGATTGTTTGTCTCCACTATTCAGCACAGCTTAGTGTCTCTTCTATTATTTTACTGCATCTGTGATAGTATTGAAGCGACAGCTCAATTTGCTCTTAATACAGTATTTGAAAATATCAAGAACAAGACAACAGCATAAAGATGATGATTTTAAAATCTTGAATAAAGATGAGTGGCAAATTACTATTCAGATGAAGTGGGGTTTTGTTTAGGGTTTGTTTTTTTAAAAATTAATAACGTCTCAGGTTCTCTTTGTTAAAATTATGTCCAAGTGATAGGAGTAAAGATTAAGAACTAAATTCTGTTCTCAGTTCCACTAATATAAATAATGGAAAACTCCATAAACTTCAATAAAGTGACTCCAGATTTACACCACTGCAACTAAGAGCAGGACTAGGTCCTTTGCGTTTACTCATAACATTTGGATATAATTTTATAGGGAAAAATTAACAAGTAAACAGGAAACCATCATTTTTCAGAGTCTCATGAGGCAGTTAAGGAATGAGAGAATTCTGGTCTGAGCTATATCTCCACACACTTGTCCATAATAAAATATAGATTATATTAATATTTATATGAGCACATGTGTATGAGAAGAGGGTTTAGCTAGAGAATTTCTATCTCTTTTTTAAATATTCCATACAAAAATCTACACTTAAAGAACATTACGGTTGCAAAGACAAGCATTCAGAAGTTAGGAAACACTAGAATTAGGGTTGCCCATGCAACCATATTTTGGTCCCCTTGTGCAAATGCATTGTGAGACGAGCTTTACTTACATGATCACAGAGTGATTTTTTCCCCACAGAATTCCTGTCTCATTTAGTGCACAGCATTGTTGGAGCTCACTGAACTGAGCAGCTAAGCAGTATTCTGTTCTAACATCATTGTTAAAGATGTGGTCTCATGGCTTATTTACTGTAAACTGCTCGAACCTTGCTCTTCACAGTTTCAGAGTAATCGCACCTGTATCTCCCCACTTCATGGTCTACTCCTGGAGTCCTAGTTTCCAGCTATTACCTGTCTCTAGGCAGAGACCCTTGTCCCACTTCCTTGGAGGTCAAGTTAATTCCTGCTTCTCTCTCTTTGTTCACCACACTTTTCCCTGAAAACTTTACAAGACCCTTTTTTCTCCATGCTTGTTCCTTCTATAGCATTTACTCATGCTGTTGTTGGTAATTTATGGCAATTCGCAATTGTCATAGAACCCACACATGCTGCCACCATATTGTTACAGTTTCAGGGTTAACTGTAATTTTGCCCCCTACCAGTCTTCCCTTCCACTCTCTTAAGGTTGCCCAGGAGATGGGAGGGCTAGGAGCTGGAAGAGAACCATGTCTCTGTACCTCCAGACCAGGGGTTTAGGCCTATAGTCCTTTGCACCTATCAGTGGTTTCACCAGCAGGTCTGACCAGGGTCCAACACCTATGGCTAACCTCTCTCCAGAGGCTGAAACAGTGTATAAGAGTTATCCACCAGTCTTTGCAAAGTAAACTGCATTTATTCATCAAATAAAAAGCATTACAGAAAAAAGATATAAAGAATAGGGCTGTTGACTAATCACAGTTAACTCACGCAATTAACTCAAAAAAATTAATCGTTATTCATTGCAGTTTTAATCACACTGTTAAACAATAGAATACTAATTGAAATTTATTAAATATTTTAGATGATTTTTCTATATTCTCATATATATTATATTCTGAAATTGAAATCAAAGCATATATTATTTTTATTACAAATATTTCCACTTCAAAAATGAAAAATAGTATTTTTTAATTCACCTCATACAAGTACTGTAGTGCAATATCTGTTGTGAAAGTGCAACTTACAAATGTAGATTTTTTTGTTACATAACTGCACTCAGAACCAAAGCAATGTAAAACTTCAAAGCCTAGATGTCCATTCAGTCCTACTACTTGTTCAGACAATCATCAAGACAAACAAATTTGTTACATTTTCAGGAGATAATGCTGCCCTCTTCTTATTTACAATGTCACCTGAAAGTGAGAACAGGCATTTGCATGGCAGTTTTGTAGCCGGCATTGCAAGGTATTTATGTGCCAGATATGCTAAACATTGTTATGCCCCTTCATGCTTCGGCCACCATTCCAGAAGACATGCTTCCATGCTAATGCTCCTCGTTAAAAAAAAAAGCGTTAATTAAATTTGTGACTGAACTCCTTGGGGGAGAATTGTATGTCCCCATCCCTGTTTTACCCACATTTTGCCAAATATTTCATATTATAGCAGTCTTGGATGATGACCCAGCACATGTTGTTCACTTTAAGAATACTTTCACTGCAGATTTGACAAAACGCAAAGACGGTACCAATGTGAGATTTCTAAAGATAGCTACAGCACTCGACCCAAGTTTTAAGAGTCTGAAGTTGTTATAAACATATAGCTAAGGGTTAATGTCTCTTTCACCTGAAAAAAAGTAACCTGAAGCACCTGACCAGAGGACCAATCAGGAAATCAGACTTTTTCAGGTCTCGGTGGTGGGAAGTTTGTGTCTGAGTTCTTTGTCTTGAATCTGTCCCTCTCGGCTATGGGAAGGATTTTTCTATTTCCTGCTGTCTAATCTTCTGTTTCCAAGTTGTGAGTACAAAGATAGGTTTGGTTTTTTGTATTTACATGTATGTGTTGCTGGAATGTTTTGAATTGTATTCTTTTTGAATAAGGCTGTTTATTCATATTTCTTTTAAGCAATTGATCCTGTATTTGTCACCTTAATACAGAGAGACCATTTTTATGTATTTTTCTTTCTTTTTATATAAAGCTTTCTTTTAAGACCTGTTGGAGTTTTTCTTTAGTGGGGAACTCCAGTGAATTGAGTCTGTGCTCACCTGGGAATTGGTGGGAGGAAGAAGTCAGGGGGAAATCTGTGTGTGTTAGATTTACTAGCCTGACTTTGCATTCCCTCTGGGTGAGGGGGGAAGAGAGATTAGCTCTCGGTACTTCTGTTTTCCAAGGCTGGAAACGGGGAGGGTGGAATCCCTCTGTTTAGATTCACGGAGCTTGCTTCTGTGCATCTCTCCAGGAACACTTGGAGGGGAGAAGGGAAAAGGTTTATTTCCCTTTGTTGGGAGACTCAAGGGATTTGGGTCTTGGGGACCCCAGGGAAGGTTTTTGGGGGGACCAGAGTGCCCCAAAACACTCTAATTTTTTGGGTGGTGGCAGCTTTACCAGGTCCAAGCTGGTAACTAAGCTTGGAGGTTTTCATGCTAACCCCCATATTTTGGGACGCTAAGGTCCAAATCTGGGACTAGGTTATGATATGAGTGGCAGCGTTGTGGGAAAGATAGAATCCAGAAGCCAGTAGGAATATTATATTTTTCTTTTCTCTGCTAGGGGCTTTTAAGCAAAGAGAAACAGTTTGGTTTTAAAAGGGAACCAGAGAGAATTTTTTTTTCTCTCTGCTCTCTCTTGCAGTTTTTGGCTTGCATATTAAGCAAGGAACCATTAAGGGACTATTACGGGTCTTTTGTCACACAATAGCACTCCCATTGTGAGACAAGTATCCAGCAATACACATGCAAATAAAGTGGTTTTTCTGGTTTACTTTACATTGAAAAGATTAGCTAGAGGAAGAAAGGGAAAAAGACACTGTTGCTAGGCAGACCCCAGGAGGCAACAGAGCCTGCAGTTCGAACAATAAACACCAGAGGGCACCCCAACACAAGAAAACAGGAACCATGACTTCCAAGGAAAAAAGGAAGGCAGAAGAACAAATCAAAGAAGCTGAACACAGGCGACAACTGGAGCTGAAAGAAAAGGAAGAAAGCATCAAACTGGCAGCCTACAAAAGAGAACAAGCAGACAAAGAGGCAGCCCACAAAAGAAAACTAGAAGAAGAAGAGGTGGCCCACAGAAGGAAACAAGAAGAAGACATGGCCCACCGCCAAGAAATGGAAAAACAACAAAAAGAAAGTGAAGAGAAGGAAAAACAGAGAAAACATGAACTAGACTTAGCGCAAGCTGGGCTGCATGCGCCAGCCAATCCTAACAACCCTTCGCCAATTATGGTTCCACATCACAGGAAATTTCCCACCTACAGGGCAGGTGATGACACTGAGGCCTTCTTGGAAAATTTGAAAGAGCCTGTCTTGGGTACAGCATCTCTGAAGACCAGTACATGGTAGAATTGAGGCCACAGCTCAGTGGACCTTTAGCAGAGGTGGCAGCTGAAATGCCTAAGCAGCAAATGAACGACTATAAACTTTTTCAAACCAAGGCCAGATACAGAATGGGGATAACCCCGGATCATGCCCGTCGGCATTTCAGAGCCCAAAAGTGGAAACCAGATGTGTCATTTCCCAAACACGCCTACTACGTTGGGAAAAATTATGAGGCCTGGATATCAGGACACAATGTTAAATCCTTGGAAGAACTGCACCTCCTCATACAAATGGAGCAGTTCTTGGATGGTGTTCCTGAGGACATAACACGGTACATACAAGATGGAAAACCCAAAAATCTCACCGAGGCGGGGGAGATTGGAGCCAGATGGATGGAAGTGGCAGAAAGCAAGAAAGCTACTGTCAAGGGGAACGAATACCCCAGAGGGCACACCGACAATAAACCCTACAACCGAGGGCAGCCAAAAACCCCACCTACAACCCAAGTAAAGCCACAGACACACTATTCTTCAACCTCACCACTCTCCAGTAACTCACCTCGACACAGTGACCCATCAGATGGAAGATGCTTTAAGTGTAATGAACTGGGACATATCAAGGCCAACTGTCCAAAGAACGCCATCCGAGTGCAGTTCATTACACCACCATCACCCAAAAGATCCCCAGGCCCAGATGCCTCTCAAATACCCTTGGAGCGAAGGGAAAATTTGAGAGTGGGCGGAAAGAAGGTTACTGCGTGGAGACACACGGGGGCACAAGTGTCAGCTATCCACCAATCCTTTGTAGACACCAAATTCATCAACCCAAAGGCCCAAGTGACAATTTACCCCTTCATGTCACAAGCTGTAGACTTGCCTATAGTGAACTGCCTGTCCAGTACAAAGGCTGGTCAGGAATGTGGACTTTTGCAGTCTATGACAATTATCCTATCCCCATGCTACTGGGGGAAGACTTGGCCAACCAGGTGAAGCGAGCCAAGAGAGTGGGAATGGTTACACGTAGCCAAACCAGACAAGCTTCCAGACCCATTCCTGTTCCTGAGCCGTCCACAGACGCCCTGTCTGTGTTACCAGAGACCCAGACAGAGGTAGTGGACCCGGATTCCATGCCAACCACTGAAACAACCACAGCGCCTCCAGTCCCAGGCCCAGAACTGGAACAGCAACCAGCACCAGCAATTGCAACCACATCTTCAAACTCAACGCCAGAGGGCGCCAGTGAGCCAGAACTGGCAGAAGCAACAGACAGCCATACCCAAAAGACTCAGCCAGAGCCTGAAATACCCTCTGGTGCACCAGCGGAGAGCGGTTCCCCAGCAACGGAAACAACCCCATCACCTACATCGCTTCCAGAGGGACCAAGCCCAAGTCCACAGTCTGAGGAAGAACTGGTGACCCCAGCCTAAAAGAGAACAGTTCCAGACTGAGCAGGAAGCAGATGACAGCCTGCAGAAAGCTTGGGCGGCGGCACGAAGCACCCCACTGCCTCTCAGCTCTTCTAATTGATCCCGGTTTGTTATAGACCAAGGACTTTTATACAAGGAGATTCTTTCTGGTGGACACCGGGAAGAATGGCAGCCGCAAAAACAGTTGGTGGTTCCAACTAAGTACCGCGGGAAGCTCTTAAGCTTAGCCCATGATCATCCCAGTGGCCATGCTGGGGTGAACAGAACCAAGGACCGGTTGGGGAAGTCCTTCCACTGGGAGGTGATGGGCAAGGATGTTGCCAAGTATATCCGGTCTTGTGAGGTATGCCAAAGAGTGGGAAAACCCCAAGACCAGGCCAAGGCCCCTCTCCAGCCACTCCCCATAATTGAGGTCCCATTTCAGCGAGTAGCTGTGGATATTCTGGGTCCTTTCCCAAAAAAGACACCCAGAGGAAAGCAGTACGTACTGACTTTCATGGACTTTGCTACCCGATGGCCGGAAGCAGTAGCTCTAGGCAACACCAGGGCTAACACTGTATGCCTGGCCCTAACAGACATTTTTGCCAGGGTAGGTTGGCCCTCAGACATCCTTACTGATTCAGGATCTAATTTCCTGGCAGGGACCATGCAAAAACTGTGGGAAACTCATGGGGTGAACCACTTGGTTGCCACCCCGTACCACCATCAAACCAATGGCCTGGTGGAAAGGTTTAATGGAACTTTGGGGGCCATGATACGTAAATTCATCAACAAATACTCCAATAATTGGGACCTAGTGTTGCAGCAGTTGCTGTTTGCCTACAGGGCTGTACCACATCCCAGTTTAGGGTTTTCACCTTTTGAATTTGTGTATGTCACGAGGTTAAGGGGCCATTACAGTTGGTGAAGCAGCAATGGGAGGGGTTTACGCCTTCTTCAGGAACTAACATTCTGGACTTTGTAAGCAACCTACAAATCACCCTCCGACACTCTTTAGCCCTTGCTAAAGAGAACCTAAAGGATGCTCAGGAAGAGCAAAAGGCCTGGTATGACAAACTTACCAGAGAACGTTCCTTCAAAGTAGGAGACCAGGTTATGGTCTTGAAGGCGCAACAGGCCCATAAGATGGAAGCATCATGGGAAGGGCCATTCACGGTCCAAGAGCACCTGGGAACTGTGAACTACCTCATAGCATTTCCCAATTCCTCACTAAAGCCCAGAGTGTACCATGTTAATTCTCTCAAGCCTTTCTATTCCAGAGACTTACAGGTTTGTCAGTTTACAGTCCAGGGAGATGATGCTGAGTGGCCTGACGGTGTCTACTACGAAGGGAAAAAAGACGGGGGCGTGGAAGAGGTGAACCTCTCAACCACCCTGGAACGTCTGCAGCGGCAACAAATCAAGGAGCTGTGCACTAGCTTCGCCCCATTGTTCTCAGCCACCCCAGGACGGACTGAATGGGCATACCACTCCATTGACACAGGTAATGCTCATCCCATTAGAACCCCACCCTACCAGGTGTCTCCTCATGCCCAAGCTGCTATAGAATGGGCGATCCAGAACATGCTACAGATGGGTATAATCCGCTCATCTACCAGTGCATGGGAATCTCCAGAGGTTCTGGTACCAAAACCAGATGGGGAAATACGCTTTTGCGTGGACTACCGTAAGCTAAATGCGGTAACTCGTCCGGACAACTATCCAATGCCACACACCGATGAGCTATTGGAGAAGTTGGGACGTGCCCAGTTCATCTCTACAATAGACTTAACCAAGGGATACTGGCAAGTACCGCTAGACGAACCTGCCAAGGAGAGGTCAGCATTCGTCACCCATGCGGGTGTGTATGAATTTAATGTCCTTCCTTTTGGCCTTCGAAATGCACCCGCCACCTTCCAGAGGCTGGTAGATGGTCTACTAGCAGGACTGGGAGAATATGCAGTTGCCTACCTCGATGATGTGGCCATTTTTTCAGACTCCTGGCCCGAATACCTACTACACCTGAAAAAGGTCTTTGAGCGCATCAGGCAGGCCGGACTAACTGTTAAGGCCAAAAAGTGTCAAATAGGCCAAAACAGAGTGACTTACCTGGGGCACCAGGTGGGTCGAGGAACCATAAACCCCCTACAGGCCAAGGTGGATGCTATCCAAAAGTGGCCTGTCCCAAGGTCAAAGAAACAGGTCCAATCTACTACAGGCGATTTGTACCACACTACAGCCAAATCGCTGCCCCACTGACCGACCTGACCAAAAAGACCCAGCCAAATGCAGTTAACTGGACTGATGAGTGTCAAAAGGCCTTTACCCAACTTAAGGCGACGCTCATGTCTGACCCTGTGCTCAGGGCCCAGGATTTTGACAAGCCATTCCTAGTAACCACGGATGCATCTGAGCGTGGTATAGGAGCAGTTCTCATGCAGGAAGCAACAGATCACAACTTCCATCCTGTCATGTTTCTCAGCAAGAAACTGTCTGAGAGGGAAAGTCACTGGTCAGTCAGTGAAAAGGAATGCTACGCCATTGTGTACGCCCTGGAAAAGCTACGCCCATATGTTTGGGGACGGCGGTTCCAGCTACAAACTGACCATGCTGCGCTCAAGTGGCTTCATACTGCCAAGGGGAACAACAAGAAACTTCTTTGTTGGAGTTTAGCTCTCCAAGATTTTGATTTTGAAATTCAGCACATCTCAGGAGCTTCTAACAAAGTAGCGGATGCACTCTCCCGTGAGAGTTTCCCAGAATCCAGTAGTTAAAAAGTGTTCTTAAACTGTAGAAGTCTGTTAGTTATATACTTAGTGGTATATGTAACGGTGCATGTGTTGTATTAATCTGTTTAGTTTAAAGTTCTAGGAGGAAATCGCCACCAGTGACCTTCCCCACTGTCTGCAATTTGGGGGGCTGTTATAAACAGATAGCTAAGGGTTAATGTCTCTTTCACCTGAAAAAAAGTAACCTGAAGCACCTGACCAGAGGACCAATCAGGAAACCAGACTTTTTCAGGTCTGGGTGGAGGGAAGTTTGTGTCTGAGTTCTTTGTCTTGAATCTGTCCCTCTCGGCTATGGGAAGGATTTTTCTATTTCCTGCTGTCTAATCTTCTGTTTCCAAGTTGTGAGTACAAAGATAGGTTTGGTTTTTTGTATTTACATGTATGTGTTGCTGGAATGTTTTGAATTGTATTCTTTTTGAATAAGGCTGTTTATTCATATTTCTTTTAAGCAATTGATCCTGTATTTGTCACCTTAATACAGAGAGACCATTTTTATGTATTTTTCTTTCTTTTTATATAAAGCTTTCTTTTTAAGACCTGTTGGAGTTTTTCTTTAGTGGGGAACTCCAGGGAATTGAGTCTGTGCTCACCAGGGAATTGGTGGGAGGAAGAAGTCAAGGGGAAATCTGTGTGTGTTAGATTTACTAGCCTGACTTTGCATTCCCTCTGGGTGAGGGGAGAAGAGAGATTAGCTCTCGGTACTTCTGTTTTCCAAGGCTGGAAACGGGGAGGGTGGAATCCTTCTGTTTAGATTCACGGAGCTTGCTTCTGTGCATCTCTCCAGGAACACCTGGAAGGGGGAAGGGAAAAGGTTTATTTCCCTTTGTTGGGAGACTCAAGGGATTTGGGTCTTGGGGTCCCCAAGGAAGGTTTTTGGGGGGACCAGAGTGTCCCAAAACACTCTAATTTTTTGGGTGGTGCCAGCTTTACCAGGTCCAAGCTGGTAACTAAGCTTGGAGGTTTTCATGCTAACCCCCATATTTTGGGACGCTAAGGTCCAAATCTGGGTCTAGGTTATGATAGAAGTGTCTTCCAAAATCGGATCAGGACAAGTGTGGAGCATGCTTTCAGAAGTCTTAAAAAAGTGTTAAAAGAGAAAGACAAACTACAGAACCCAAACCACCAAAAAAGAAAATCAGCCTTCTACCAGTGGCATCGGTTCGCACTACTTTGGATTGTTATCAAGCAGAACTCAGCAGCATGAACGCACAACCCCTGGAATGGCGATTGAAGCATGAAGGGACATATGAATAGTTAGCACATCTGGCATGTAAATAATTTGCGATGCTAGCTACAACAATGCCATGCCAATGCCTGTTCTCACTTTCAGGTGACATTGTAAACAAGAAGTGGGCAGCATTATCTCCTGCAAATGTGAACAAACTTGTTTGTCTGAGCGATTGGCTGAACAAGAAGTAGGACTGGGTGGACTTGCAGGCTCTAAAATCTAATATTGTTTTATTTTTGAATGCAGGGGTTTTTGTATATAATTCTACATTTGTAAGTTCAACTTTCATGATAAAGCAATTGCACTACAGTACTTGTATTAGGTGAATTGAAAAATACAATTTCTTTTGTTTTTTTACAGTGCAAATACTTGTAATCAAAAATAAATATAACGTGAGCACTGTACACTTGTATTCTGTGTTGTAACTGAAATCAATATATTTGAAAATGTAGAACACATCCACCAATGTTTAAATAAATGGTATGCTATTATTGTTTAACAGTGCGATTAATCACACGATTAATTTTTTTAATCGCTTGACAAGCCTAATTAAGAATAATAAAAACCTGCATGTATTTTAAAAGCTTACAAGAGATCACCCCCAACACCAACACAGGGCTCTTATAGGTGTCAGTCTTTCAAATCCCGCAGTAGAGTTTGTCCCCTTGTTTACAAGTTCATGTCAGTTTTTAGATCAGGAACCAGCTGTCACAGATATGCCACACAAGCAGTGCTTCAAAGGTCAGGAGGCAGGAGCTACTGCTCTCAATAGCACCATTCCCTCTACCCTCACAAGAACGGAGAGATCTACAACAACACCGACCTGTGATTTTGTTGATACCCCTCTGCACAATGAACACCTTTCCAAGAAATTTTTTTTGGAGGGGAAGAGGGAAGCAACCTCTGTTTTGGACAGCCGAGGCAAGAGCTGTGCTGCTATGGGAGCTGTTTAGAGGCACTGGGCCTCTGCAGGGATCCCAAAACCTGTGTGGCTCTTGAGGCACTGACTGATTTAGGGGACCAAATCTCTTTCCTGCAGCACAGCAGGGTGACTCAGTGGTTCAAGCCATGGGCAGTGTTTATGTTCAGAGAAGTACAAGAACTGCAGTTGTACTCTGTCTCTGCATGAAGAGCATTGGGAAGGAGGAGACCTGTGCCCTTTCTCCCTTGTGCAAAGACTAGATACTATTTGCCCCTTGACAAGAAAAATATAAATAAGAAATAGTCCATCAGTGCAGTGTGGCTGAATTAACATGGTTGTAGGAACATGAGCATTTGCCCTTCCTAAATTAATCATATATATTACCATACGAGTTGCCCTGCCTTTTTTCATATTTATACATTCTTATTTACATTCAAATTCTCACTTTGTTACCTCCGATAGTTACTCACTGTAGTTTCCCTTAAAAATAAACACTTTAAAAAACATATCCTCTGACTAAATTCTCTCTCTCTTTCATTCACTTTGGTATTTATCAACTGCTTCTTTTGGAGATTGATCGTCATCCAAGATATCACAGCTAAGACTGGTTTAGTTTTTATCACTAAAGAGAAATAAGGTTCCCACCAGTGGCAACACCCAAAGCTTTTATATATTCAGGGCCGCCCTGGGGAGGGGGGCAAGTGGGGCAATTTGCCCCAGGCCCTGGGCCCAACAGGGGCCCCCACAAGAATATAGTATTCTATAGTATTGCAACTTCTTTTTTATGGAAGGGGCCTCTGAAATTGCTTTGCCCCAGGCACCCTGAATCCTCTGGGTGGCCCTGTTTGTATCAAAGAGCTTTCTGAAGGAAACTGACAGAAATAAAGTGGCTGCTAATTTTGCAATCAGTTCTTCTAGAAAAATGTCCTCAGTACCCTGCCAGTGACTAAGAAATCTGATAACATTTTTTTAAATCCCAGAGACCCATTAACAGCTCCATGAACAGAAAGGTGAACAGCCAAAATCCATCATCCCAGAAAAATTGGAGGACACTCAGATTATTTTCATGAATCAGAAACATGATATAGGTGTCCTTCAAACAGGGACACATCGTCCATTTAATTAAGAAAAGTGAGTCCCTTTGCAGGAGAGTCTGAATCATCTTAAACTGAAAACAAACTTAAGCTGTGTAGAAAAAGTTTTCAAAAAGGCATGCCTCATTGCACTGCTAGCACAGGCAACTGTGGGTTTAGCTGAGCATCAATTTGCATGTCCTTTAATATTTTCAACAGGTTGCACAGAAAAAC
Organism: Gopherus evgoodei; assembly: GCF_007399415.2. Lineage (NCBI taxonomy): Eukaryota > Metazoa > Chordata > Testudines > Testudinidae > Gopherus > Gopherus evgoodei. Next base: position 73,296,297 of record NC_044324.1, read on the forward strand.
TATAACATGCCTAAACGACAGGCAAAAGTGATGAAGGCCTACACAGGAGCACAGAAGTTAAGTTACTGAGCTTGTGGTGGGGCCAATTATTTAAACACACAAATTCATATTTGGTATAGTGTTAGGCCAGACTGGACTCCTGAATTTAGCTAACCAAAGGTACTGCCATGTGTACGCTGTGGTTTATTTTGAAGTACTCTGCATGCAGTCCCATTTCATATGCTTGAAATTCCTCTAGGATATATTTGGGTTTGGAAGTAAATGTGGGAGATTTTTTTTTGGGGGGGGGGGAATCCTGTGCAGGTGCCGAGAGTGTACAGTGAAGTTTTCAGCCCCTTATACCTTTTTTTTTTCCTTATACTCCTGGGAGACTTCAGTGCCAGAAGCATAGTTGTGCTCCCTAGAGAGGGTGGAGAGGGGCAGGAATAACGTTGAACTAAAGCCCCAATCACTTCCTGTTGGCCAGCACAACTGGATGGCATGGGGCAACAAGCGCTGTAGCCTGTAAAAAAGTACCACAGCAGCTATGTGTGACTGCCAGTGCCTGCATGCAATGCCTTGAGGGGTTGCTGTACATGCACAGCATCCCTTCTTGACATCCCATCACTACTGGCTACGTCTTAAAGTCATGACGTAGGCCAGTGGTGTCCAACCTTTTCAGCCTGCCAGACATGTTATTTCAAAAAGGTTACAATCAATATTTAGGGGTAGGTTCTATGCCCCATTCTGCTGCCTTCATCTTCAAAGAAAGTATTGGGCCTGATTCATCATTACCTTGCACCTAGTCATGTACACCAGTGTAAAGCAATCATACTCCCTTTGTACTGCGTTCCCCCAATTTTTTCAATAAATCAAGATTGGATATCGTTCTAAAACAGTTCAGTTAGAAGTTTTGGGCTTGATGCTGGAATCATTTGGTGAAATTCTGTGGCCCGTGCAGTGCAGCAGGTCCAACTAGATGATCACATGGTCCCTGCTGGTCCCTTAACATCTATGAGCCTAAACTTTTCATACTTACTTTGCACTGATGTAAATGACTGAACAAGGAGCCAGGCAACAATGAATCAGGCTCGTTGACAGGATTCAAGAAAGAAGGAAGAATGGCAACATCGAATGAAGTGAAGATAAAGAGTTCACTGCAAATGTCACCTGACTAAACGTTTGGTAATCTACGCAAATCATAGTGCTTAGCTTAAAATAGTGTGCAAAATTCTAAATATGCTACATTATGCGATTCCAGAATGAACAATATAGTATTCAGTCCTCATGCAAGAGAACTTGAAGGGCAAACAAGCATATCCCTGAGGGTTAATCCACAAGCACAGCTGTATTTTCCTCTGCATGCGATTATCCCATATTAACTTGACCTAACACACCACTGTATGCAATTGCTCACTGAAGGCTCCCCTGCCCTCCTGTTCCCTACCTGGACCCAGACCAGATGGGGAAGGGGACAACAGGCACCATGCTGCCCCTTCCCACAGCCACATGGCGCCAAGCGGGAGGTAGAAGCATTAGTACTGGGGCAGAAGCAGCCTTGAAGAGTACAGAAATTCCCCCAGCAAAGGCAACTGTAGCAGAAACAGCACAAGGGTACAGGTGGGAGGCCCACGCAGGCCCCCCTGCTCCCCAGATAGCTCTGGAAAAGGTGAGGTCAGACTGACCTTTTTCACTAAAGACTTGGTTGATTATGTTCTGTTCGCTGATTGGCTGTTTGCTTTGACCTCCTCCCACACATTTCCCTCACAGTCCCTTGGCTCCCAGCTCATTCCTCCAGGTCCCTATGCTCCACTTCGTTTTCTTTCTTCTTCCTCCCACTCTTTTCCTCTCCATAGCTCCTGTTTTCTCCCCTTGCAATCCCACCCCCCACACACCACATGAGTGTTTTGCCCACTCCTTTGTATCTATTAACTCATTCCCTCCAGCTCATCTCCCTCATCTTCCCTCCAACCCCATATTACATTTCCAAAACAAAAAATAAGAACTGGAAAAAAAATTAAAGTGGCATTGACAATATGTTTGCCATGTGTTACTGGGCTGTCTCTGCTTGCACGTTTTCATCCTCTCTCCTTCCCTCGTGTCTGTTTAGATGCTAAATGCTTGGGAAAGGGATGTCTCTTACTATAGATATGTATATAGCACATTGGGCCCTGATCTCAGCTAAGGGCTCTAAATGTTACCTTAACTCAAATAATTAATAGCTAAGGATCTGCCCACACTGCACCTACAACCATGATTTTGCATGGCTGGTTACAGGCATGATTTCATTAAATGGTTACAGATAACACTGTTTGGTTTGTGTCCACACATCAACGTTTCTGTCATTACAATTGAGTTTTTATAGGAATAGCCAGCACTCTGCCTAACTATGTTTTGATGAGCATCCCTTTAGTTATGGGATATCATTCATGGTAGTGCCGGATTCAGAGTATCAAACTGCTCAGTGGGAGGAGGGGAATTGCACTTCCCAATCCTCACATAGGCCTCCTACACAAAGCCCATTCAACGCTAAGTAATGGGGAATGAGAGTTTCATTCTCAGTCTTCATGCCTCAGAATAGCCCCACTCCATTTAAAGCAACCAGAGCCTGGATAAACATTGAAATAAATGGCAGTGATTTGAAAAACATTATGTACATCTATGGAAAAATGAAGCAATGTTTTCTACTGTAGTGTCTGAAGTGGCAGTGCTAAAGGAGGGCTATTTCCAGAGATCAATCTGTGTTTCTGTGGGAAAAAGGAGAAACCGTGGAGCAGGTGAGTCATAAGGTGCCTAAGGCTTTTTCTAAAGATGTTCCAGCCTGTTGTTTATTATTGTTTATTTCACAAGAAAGGCTACAAAGAATTTAGTGACATATGGAAGAGGAATGAAATTTTAAAACGTGCACTGACTTTTTAGGAATATGCTCACTTCCTATTAGAGAGAGACAGCTGATGCTCCCAGGCTGGTGCCTAGAAACATCATCATTTCATTATGTGAAGAGACATGTCTAATTTTTCCACAGGGAATATTTTTTTTATTTCAGTCACATCCTCGTCTCTTTTTCTTACTCACTCATGCTCATATGCATACCACACATATACCCGCAGACCTGCAAAACAGGGTAAGCGAGAGCCTGCCTCATCAGTGTAAAATCACTTCAAAATGCATATATAATCTTAGCTTAACTTAAATGAAAAATATGTCAACAGGACATGTTTTGTGGCCAGTTTAGGGCACTGAGCCCCCACTAATCTTATCATGGGTGGACCCCTACTCAAATCAGTAGAGCTCCATTGGGTTCACGTACCTGACAATGCAGATGACCTTGCAGGATCAGGGTCTATAACAGGTAAAGGGGAAAGTTCCCATGAACCAAGCCCTCAGTCAGAATCATTTTGTCTTAATGCAAATAAAAAGAAGCAGGTGGAAGAGAAATAATTAAAACTAAGTACTTTCAGGAATAGATTCAAAAAGGAAAAACTCCTAAAACTAGATTAAAGCCACTTCTTAGACTGTAAACTCATTGGGGCAGGGACTGTTTTTGTTGTGTGCACACAGGGCCTAGCACCAGGGGGTTCATGAGAGGGGCCAGTAGACACTAATGCAATAATTTTAAAACACAGGACATAGAGAGAACACTTCTTCACTTGAAGGAAGCCAAACGGGATGATCTAATCAGTCTTTCCCCATTTCTAAGGCATTGCATGGCATTAGGCTGCTTTCCCTCGACACCTCTATTCCTCCCCACTCTCCAAAAAAGCTAGTAGGCCTCTTCATACAAAAATATTTTGTGTACTACTAGGTACATTGTAGAAAATCTCTGAAAACCCATAACAGAGATATTCCCCAAATCAAAAATGCTTCAATAAGCTGCAGTTAAGGTTAAAAGTGCACATCAATGTCCTCAGAGGTAAAGACCTTGCAAGAGCCTTGGTCTTATCTAAAAACAAACAGTAAGAAACAGAGGCCTTGTCTATATAGAAAGCTTCCTCAGTTGACCCAGAGATGTGACTTTAAAACAACTTAGTTATCCTGTTGAAAAAAAACCCTTGATCAAACGGAAACCAGGTTTATAATGATTTAGCTGACCTCAGGCAGTGTCCACTCAGGGTTTTGCACCAGTTTAATTGACATGGATTTTAAAACAATTTAAAGTTAGATCATGTAACCACCCACTTGGAGTTTGCCAGCTCCTAAAGTGCCAGCCTGTGCCTGTAGGGAGTGGGACTAAATCTGTAATAGCTACCTGGGCCCTCTGGCACCATGTCCAAGCATGCTTGGAGTCACATGTTGGGACAGAATGGACTAGAAACTCCTGCTGAGGTCAATAGGGAGGTTTCTGCATGGGGTGGTCTGGACAAACAGGGCACTGGGCCATTGATCCAAAGCTGCTCAGCTCCCACAGTGGGTGAGGATAGTCTGACTCAGAGACAAAGAGATGAGTTTTTAGTTTCATACTGTTTTGAGCTTTGAGTCTGGGAGCTGAGAACTGCTCAGGGAGTTTCTGATTACCTTCCCCTCCCCTGCCCACAAAGGGAATCTTCAGACTGCTGTGGGAAAGTTGAATGGCTCAGTCAGTCCCAGCCCTCCACAGATCAGCATTCTAAGTGGAAGAGATCTCATCCTGTGCCAGCTAGAGAGAACCAGCCAAGACCTCCACAGGACTCCAGACCAGGGAACCAGCAGGCCTGGTAGGAGCCAGGAGAGGACCCTGATCCACCCAGGTCAAAGGCAAAGTAAGGGAACATCCCTTTCTGTGTAAAGCAGCTAATGTTCACAATGCTGCAGCACTCATCTCTGGCCTCACCCTCAGTGTACCCTCTGCCTGGGAAGTTGCCAGGGAGGGAGCTGATGGTTGAGAAGAATTGTGAATGTTGGGAGATGGGGAATTGGTTGATTTGTTAGTATATAATACTTGCTTAACTCTAAGCCTTTCTTTCCCCAGATCATTTTTCCTATTCCCAGTAAAGACCCTCTTTGTTATACAGTTATTTGGGGTGTGCCATTTCTTTGCTGGGGTTTGTGTTGATATACTTAACCAGTTTTCCACTGGAAAATGCAGTTTAATCAAAAACTAAACATTTTGCAGGTACTTGTTGGTTTAGATGAAATTGCTTCCTTTTGATAATGTAAATTTTCATTTAGACGTTCACATAATGTAAACGTCTATTAGTTATTTCTGCAGTTAACAGGTGTGCTAGAAAAGCATTAAAGACTGGGCTTAAAGAGACTATTCAAGCACAGCTCATTGAAGTCAGAGAAATGTACTGTAATACATACAGTACTCATGTATTCCCAAAACTACATGGTAAAGTACACAGAGTTATATATGTACTGCATTTGAGGCAAGTGTTACTGCCTAATAATGTCAGCTCTATATAGTCAGATTTTCACATTAATAATTATTTTCATGCTTCCCTTTTTTGTCACTGTGGTGTTTTCATAGAATCATAGAATTGTAGGACTGGAAGGGACCTTGAGAGGTCATCTAGTCCAGTCCCCTGCACTCACTGCAGGAGTGAGTGTTAGCTAGACCAGGGGCCAGCAACCTTTCAGAAGTGCTGTGCCGAATCTTCATTTACTCACTCTAATTTAAGGTTTCATGTGCCAGTAATACATTGTAACGTTTTTAGAAGGTCTCTTTTTATAAGTCTAGAATATATAACTAAACTATGGTGTATGTAAAGTAATAAGGCTTTTAAAATGTTTAAGAAGGTTCATTTAAAATTAAAGTAAAATGCAGAGCCCTCCGGACTGGTGGCCAGGATCTGGGCAGTGTGAGTGCCACTGAAAACCAGCTCGCATGCCGCCTTCAGCATCCGTGCCATAGGTTGCCTACCCCTGAGCTAGACCATCCCAGACAGATATTTGTAACCTGCTCTTAAAAATCTCCAGTGATGGAGATCCCACAGCCTCCCTAGGCAATTTATTCCGGTGTTTAACTACCCTGACAGTTAGGAAGTTTTTCCTAACGTCCAACCTAAACTGCCTTTGTGGAATTTAATCCCATCATAAAAAGAAATACACAAAAAGGGGAAAAGCCCTGGTTTGATTTGGGGTTTCTTTTTCTTCTTCCCCCCTCCCTTTTTTTCACCTTTAAAACCAGGTCTCCCGCATAGCAAATAAATGGAATGTTACCACCTTTGGGCCAGCCACTATTTATTTCTTTTGTGTAATATTTCACTTCCTGAGTCACCCACTGAATATTTTTTAATCTTGTTTAAGGTGAATAAGTGAGGACTCTTCAGAAAGGCTGCCAGGGCAACCCTGAGGAGCTGGCAAAGCGTTTTCAGTCACCAAAGAAAACTCATGTAATTTGCCTGAGTCATTTAGTGTTGAAATAAAATTAGAGCTATTGAGCTTCAGAGCAAAACACATCAGCAGCACTGAGCTGTCATTCTCTAAGGAGTATGAGGTAACAAACTGGTTACATTGTCATAGCATTTGGACTTTCACATCACTTTCAATTCAAAGTCAATAACTTTTACAAATCTCTGCCACTCACTTAGACGTACACTTACAAGCCGCTGTGAAATACGTTATTGAATTGAATACCTTCATTGTAAGCCTGAAGATCTCCAAATTAAGGTTCCAGCTAAAGATCAGTGCAAGCGGACTCCCCACGTGGAAGCCCATTATTTAGAAAATCCTACAACTGGGTCATTGAAAGTCCAGTGCTGGGACTTGACAGAGAGAACACTCCGGGAGATTTCACTGCCCTGATCTGGGAGAAATCTCAGACTGGACCTAGTACAAACAGAAAAGGTGACATGTATTTATGACATTATCTTCCATGAACATAGGCAAATGATTTTGTTTATTCTAATATATTATTTTGGCTCTTCTACCACACCCATCACCATAGCATTGGAGCACTTATATGCTCACTTAAAATCTCTTCCTGAGCAGGAAGTGCATCACCTGCTAGTATGCCACAATCCCTTTCTGGAGAATTATTAGCTCCAACATGGGGCCAAATCTTCAAGAGATAGATCCACAGAAGAGACTTAGGTGAGCAGTGTCTAACTTTGGGGTATCCTGCTGCCAAGTGGAATGTGAAGACCTCACTTAAGCACCCAGACTCCCTGTTCAATGCATAGAGCAGGGGTCGGCAACCTTTGAGACGTGGTGTGCCAAGTCTTCTTAAATTACAGTAAATAAATGATTTTGCATGCCAGTGATACAGTTTACATTTTCTGGGGCCAGTGGACAGAACCCCAGACTGGCAATGGGATGAGCGGGGTTGGCGGACGAAACCTCAGACCGGCAGCTGGCTGAGCCACTCAGCTCGCTGCTGGCCTGAGGTTCCATCTACCAGTCCCTGCCAGGCGTGGCCCCGGCCACTAGCCCCATTCAACCTGCTTCCGACCCAGGGTTCCATCCATCCAGGACAGCAGCTTGCTGAGTGGGGCTGGCGGCTGCGACCCCAGGCCAGCAGCAGGCTGAGTGGGGCCGGTAGCTGGGACCCCGGCTGGCAGCAGAGTGCTACTAAAAATCAGCTCACGTGCCACAAGTTGCTAACCCCTGGCATAGATAGATGTCTAAAAATGGGGCTCTCGGAAGCCAGCAAACTGAGTGGGAAGCCATCTAAACTAGCCAATAGAAAAATGTTAAGCAGAGGGGCATCTCCTAAGCCCCACCCTTCAAAAGGTAACTAAGTGTCTAACTGGAGGACAGAGGCAATCACCTATCTCTGATGTAGATTCATAGCTATGAACCCTCTCCTAGAGTTAGGCATTTAAGGCTGGTCAGGTCAGTCCTTCCTCATGAAGAACCAAAGAGACTCTCATCCCTTTATAGCTCATGGTTCAGTGGTTAGGCCATCAACTAGGATGTAGGAGACCTGTTTTCAAATCTCTGCTCTGCCTGATTTGGTCTCCCACATCCCAGCTGAGTGCTCCTAATCTCTCCTATTGAAGCTATTTCATCTTGTATAAATAATTAAATATTCATTGGAACAGGGACTGGAACCAAGTCTTCGCCTGGCAGTACAGTAAACAAGCCAGTGGGCTGTAGGCTCTTACTGGCCCAAAGTGGAACAGCTCCAACAGGAGACAGAGAGAGAAACCTGCCTGGGTTCAAGTCCCCGCTCTAGGGCAGGGATTCAACTTAGTCTCCCTCATCTTTGCTGAGTGTCCTATCACCACTGGGCTATTGGGTATAACGTAGATCGCCACTCATCTGCATGGTTTGTCTTTTGTGTGGGTTAAGTGTGATCTGAGAACACTATGGAATCACATAGGTGGGAAAACACAGTTTGAGAATCCCGCCTTTGCTTAGGTATATACCAGGTGCCACACTGCTTGGTGTGTCAGGACTCAGGAAGTTTTGTACATGTCTGTAGGCAAAAACTTAGGTGCTTAGGGACTTCAGGTGTCTGCAGAGTAAGGTAGCAGCTGAGTTGGGGTTTTGCAGATCTCAATAGCACCTAAATCTTGGACTTGGACACCTAACTACCTTTGTGGACCGAGCCCAAAGCCTTTGTTCAAATCAAACTTTCAAATGAAGTCAATACGTTTAAGTGAGAATCTCAAGATTTGGCTCATACAGTATGAGTGAATGTGTCCTACACAGTGCATTTTAAGCAGTCAAAGAAGTTGTCCTCTGAGAAGTGCTCTTTCATCTTCCGCACCCCACTTCACACTGATATCTTAAAGCTTATTAGGAGCTCATTTTATCAGATTTCATGGGGATTTTTACCGCCTAATTCCCCTCTGTGTATATGATGTGCAAAAACAGAACCTTTTAATGTAATAGCAGATATATATTATACCATCCTGTGAACTTTTGTGACACTACAGCCATTTTTGTGTAAATGTCAGGAGCTTGCAACCTCTGCTCCAGAACCCACCAGAGACCAAGCAGACAGAGCTTTTCTCATGCACTGTCTACATAGCTCATGCAGATACATAACACTACTGTTTCTGTTTCACTTCTGGGATTATAATGATCAGGGAAAGTGCTATTATGCAGAATATAGTCATTAAACTGGCCTCAATGCTTGCTGATATTGACACGCTTCTTTTTTTTAATGAAGAAATACCAGCAAACTAAAGCAGCCAGTATTTCAGCAGATCTCGGACAGCCCCTAATTTGACAGACTGTGATTAGAAAGTAGGTCTCTTGTTGCCATATATATCCTTCCTTTTGCATGGTCGGAACTATTCAAAATAAAATAAAATAGCAGTTGCCAAACTACATTTTCTACAAAACTATTTATTTTGTGGTGTTCATTTTTAAAGCATATCTGACTACACCAAAGATCCAAAAAACTATACAAGAAAAATGGAGTGGGTTTTTTTTTGTTTTGCTTTTGTTTTTTCATTTTCATTTTATTTGTAACAGAGATAAAGACTTCCTGGTTTTCCTCAGCAGGGTAAATAGAAAAATGTGTCCTCTCAGAAGGGCTATTCATTGGTGCATATTGGTGTGAGCTATTCTTTAGCTGCCCATTTGTGCGTAGCTCATCAGAGTTGTACACAAAAATGACACATATTCCTAGTATTTCAAATTCACAAAGGATTTCAAAACCACCATGTTCAATCAATGTCATATATCATTCCATCCCATGCGATGGCGTACAGTAAAATGAAACAGAACTAGCCTAAAATCAGGGCCGTCCTTAGCCATAGACAGAATAGGCAGCCGCCTAGGGCACCACTAGGTCTGGGGGCACTGCTCTGCTGGGATCCTGGAGAGACGGAAAGCAGTGGAGCATGTAAGAGCAGGGCTACTGGGTCCTAGAGAGAGCCGAATGCAGCACAATCTGAGGGAAGGGATTGGCTGCTATGGTCTCTGGGAAGGGGTGGGGAAAGGAACTCACCTGTAGGGTGACCAGATGTCCCAATTGTATAGGGACAGTCCAGATTTTTGAGGTTTTTTCTTATATAGGCTCCTATTCCCCCCAACCCTGTCCTGATTTTTCACACTTGCTGTCTGGTCACCCTAGGTGGGGGTAAATGGTATGTATATGAGACAAAGCCCCAAATATCAGGACTGGCCCTATAAAATCAGGACATCTGGATCTGGTCACCCTAGCTGGGGAGCGTGTCTGTCTCCCGGGCTGGCAGCGATCCATCTCATCCAGGGGGGAGCTGCACAGGGCAGGATGAGCTGCTGTGGCTCCATGGGTGTCCCGTCCCTGAGATCAGATGCTGTGCTAACTTCACCATGGTCTGTTGGGCTGGCAGTGGTGCCCATTGGCGTGTGATCGGACCTAAGGGTTTGCTCCTGCTGTTGCCACTCTGCACCCAAAGAGGTGGATTTTGGGGTCCTGCAGTTTTCCACCTATCGCCTCCTCTACTGCAGCTGTTGGACCAGCAGGTTGGGGGGTGAGCCAAGCATGAAAGCAGTACTGCATTGCCATTTAACAAATTTGTTCACAAAAATGCTTGCTAACAATCCTGAATTCAATTTCAATATTTTGTTAAAAAAAATCAATATCTTAAAACAGAAAATTAAGTTGTTGATAATTTTATTTGTGACAAGTTTGTTGTGGGGAAGGGAGTGGGCCAGTTTTCATCAGAGAAACAAAAAATGTTGACTGACTTTCCTATAGCCCTGTTAGTGCTAAATAGAGCCCTCCAACAACTGTAATATGCTCATCTCCTTACTAATGTATAGAGCAGGGGTCAGCAACCTACAGCACATGTGCCAAAGGTGGCAAGCAAGCTGATTTTTGGTGGCACGCAGCGGTGGGCTGAGCGGCTCAGCCCGCCACTGCTCTGGGATTCCGGCTGCTGCCCCATTGCCACCCAGGGTCCCAGCCACCGGCCCCATTCAGCAGCCACTGCTGGCCTGGGGACCCCCAAGGAACCCCAGGCTGGCAGCAGGCTGAGCAGGCCGGTGGCTGATACCCTGGCTGAGCCACTCATCCCGCTATTGGCCTGGGGTTCCATTCACTCAGCTGGTAGGTAGGCTGAGCAGGACTAAATTCAACCAAATATGAAAACAAGAGCAACTAATGACAAAGTGCAAGAACCTAGAGCAGTGGTCCCCAACCTTTCTCGTCTGGCGGGCACCAGATGAAGGACCATGGGGGTGGACGAGCATCTGCCAAAATGCCACCAAAATTCAATGGCATTTCAGCGGTGATGCTTCTGCATGGTGCTGCTTGTTGGCGGCAAGCGGAGTCATCCAGAGGCATTGCTGCTGAAATGCCACCGAATTTCGGTGGCATTTCAGCGGATGCTCGTCCGCCGGCCAGTATGCGGGTGCACTGAGAGGCCCCAGTGGGCGCCATGGCACCCTCGGGCACCACGTTGGGGACCCCTGACCTAGAGAACCTCCTGAAGCACAGTGATCATTTTGATTTAAATGGACTTGAACTGTATGAAGAATTGAGTACACTGTCATCAATGGTGCCACATGCAAAAATGATGATGGACATTGTACAGTTTACTCACACCAGCAAACTTGTTGACATATATCCTAATGTTTACATTGCCACTTGTATTCTACTGACAATTTCTGTAACAGTAGCATCAGGAGAAAGGAGTTTCTCAAAACTAAAGCTCATTAAAAACTATCTCCGCTCTACAAGGAGTCAGGAACAGTTGATTGGTCTTTCTATTCTTGCAATCAAAAAATACATCACTTTGTCTTTGTCATACAATGACATTATTACTGATTTTGCAGCCAAAAAAGCCAGAAAGATTGCTTTTAATTAAAAACAAATCCTTGTTTCAATACCTCTTCATATAAATTTCCAATAAAATGTTGACAAATTAAAAAAATTATATTATTTGCATCATTCTGTCAAATGAGATTTTTTTCTGTAGTGCTGCCTCTTTAGTGCTAGTCCATCTGCATTACAGTGTGCTTAATTAAGTTAAACTAGTTTTAATAACATGCATGTGGCAAGTTTTCCAATAGTGTAAGCTTATGTTTGTGTTGCTAAGAGCAAGACAGGCACAGGGGCACCAGCTTAATAATCCCGCCTAGGGCACCGTTCATCCTAAGGACGGCCCTGCCTAAAATCATTTGTTTTCATTAGAGTGAGATGGAGTTTTTGTATTTTCAGACAAACTAGCTATTACTTCAGACAAACTAGCTATTACTTCAGTCAATAGGCCACAATCATAATGCAGATTATTCTTCCCAACCATCTCTGGAAGAAAAGGAGTGTCTTCATACAAGAGTTTTGTGTTGCTTCATGAACCACTCCTTCTGTTATGTGAGCTCCTTGAATTGGCACCATTTTGGATTAGTCTAGAATGAGAAAGCAGCAATTTTGCAGCCGTGATAGCAGGTGCAAAAGGAGTAATATAACATCTCCCAAAACCTTGTTGGAACATTATGAAAAATTCTAAAAGGTGTTAGCAGTTATTCAAGTATTTTAAAGAATTTTAGGATATTCTAGACACATCAGCAGAATATAGGTGAAAACTATTCCCTCCCTCAAAGATTCTTAGCAAGCCATCTTCCTGAAAAGAAACACATCTCTAAAAATTATTAAGTGTCCTGTTTTTGTTTCATTGTTTCATTTTTCTGCTAGGCCTCTGGATTTGGTGAAATATATTCTGGCTGACAGACTAAAGAGAAATACATATGCTTTTGGTTGTAACAGACAGGCATATGGGCAGACATTCCATTGGTCTACTACACCACAAAACAGAGTGACAGCTACAAAGATGCACAACTTTGACACAAAACAATGAAGAAATATGTACAGTAAAAACACCGTTTTTAAGCTCTGTCTGGAAATGCTATACAAGTTGTCTTGTATATTATCTTTTTTCACAACAGGAGATGGGTGAAAGTGTAACCCACAGGTCAGCGTGTTCTTCCAATCCACAGAGGAGAGGAGTTACTGCCCCTAAGTGCAAAGCCTTGAGCCTTCAGCTCAGCAGTAGCAGTATATGATTTTAGCTTTGGAAGTCTCCAGTTCAATTCCTGTTTTGCTGGCCACGAGGGTAGCCATCACACAAGCCACAAAGGTCAGATTTGAAAGTCTTTGGATCCCGGGTTTTGGTTTGACCTAACACAAAGACAACAGCAAAGTTTAGATCCAGATCAGAGCTTCAGAAAATGAAAGTGTACAGATCCCCATTTTTAAATAAATCTAAAGGAAACAACACTGATTCTTCTTGGAGGGCTTTAAAAATGGTAATTCTAATTCCTAATAAAGGTTCCAGAGAGAAGCACAAAGCATCCCCATGGAGCAGAAATGGTCGGTGGATTTAGGTTAACAAAGATGCCCATTTGTCTTTTGTGTGAGCTAAAGGATGCAATAATATACATTTGGCTGACCTAATTTCCCAGAGTTTTTAAAGTTACTCATACTGTGGCGTGTCTCCAGACTCCTGAATAAAGGTAACAGAAAGCCTATCTCCTTTTTAAAACATGTTTAATTGAGTGCTGGAAACCTCTGGTATGATGATTAGCCTCTTTATTTAACACTGCAGTTGACATCAGATTCAAAGTACCTCTATTAAACACAGCCCTACTGGGATGCCACAAAGAGTGAGAAATTGCTGTTATCCTAAATAATTCAGTAACAATCATCTCTTCAATTAATTCTTTTCTTTAGAAAAAACTATTTATTTATTATACAGCCATGAGAAGAGAACTCCCTGGAACAAGGCACATATTATTAAACAAAACTTCCCTATCATCTGGCTTTCCCTGGACTTATTATAGAGCTCTTAACTATGTGTTGGATCTTCCTGTGGCTATGCAACAGTAGCCACTGACAGAACATTGGATTTAATATAGCTTTAGTCTAGCAACATCTGACTCAGTTTCCATATGCCCAGTCCCCGGCTTGAACACAAATGCTCAGAGAACCCCAGCCTCACAGAGCACAGATGGAGGAGCACCCATCTGAGTTCCAGGGATGGTAACTGGACAGTGCCATGGAAAATGTTACTGCCTCCTTTCACATGGGCCAGGCAAAAGCAATGGAACCCTGCAGAAGGGCACCTGTCTCGGTCCTCCACAGACATAAGGAGGTCCCTTCCCCAGGGATCTTGCATGACATGGTGTTGTTCAGTGAATGAAGTAGCCTATGTCAGTCTGAGTTTTTCATTTGAGAATGTCAAATGTTGCTTTGGTAATGGGTAGTACGTGAGCCATATTTATTTCTAACTCTTCATCCTGCAGCTCCTTGCCTTCACTATGTAGTGTGCCCTCTGCGGAGAGCCTTACCAGGTCTGCATTTCACGTATAGCTAGCCCCACTGGTGCAATTTCATGAGCATTTTCTGAAGTGGAGGAAGTGCTTTGCACAATGATTTCTTTTAATATGGTTTCCAGCATGTAAAGATCTAGTTCTGCCTCCACCTATTTCTGCCCATAAACATAGTCATGAAACTATTCAGAGCCAAACAATGGTTAGAATTTCTTTTTAAAAGTGATAAACAGTTCAATTGTGCATTAGTCTATGTTTTGGGCAACAAACTTGTACTGAGTCTGTGTCCTACATAGCTGCCCTCACCCAGGCCCACACAGCAATTGCTCCTGTTAAATTTGTGGCTCTTTCCTTTACCATGTCACAGAACAAGATACAGTCCCCAACTGTGGTGTTGACCATTTTCACCCCAAACCAACATACCAACAAGTACTTCAACCTCATCCAGCTCCTCAAAGCTCGGGACATAGTATTTTTGTTAAATTTCAGATGCTGAGGAACTCTCCAAAGGATTCCTTTAACATTCACTGAAATTCCCTTTAACATATCTCTACTGAAAGGGAAGTTGAAGATGTAAACTTTTACTCTCTCTATTAGGTTGGAGCTGCCAAATGCTTGGCTGGCATCCAACATGGAAAACACTCTTGCCTTTTGAAGTCTAGTCATGACTCCCACAACTGTTGGTATAAAGTAGCACTCAAGTTTGATGGCCTTATTTAAAATCTTTTGGATCTGTATAAATCCTAAGCTTATTTGGTTTTATTACAGTGACCATATTATTAACCCAGTCAGCTGACTTATTCAGTGACATTTAATTATGTGATTTGATCCAGTTCAGCTTTTACTGTCTCTCTGGTGCTAATAAAAATGTATGTGGTACATGACCTTTGGTGACCCACTGGCATTGATAGCAAGGTGATGTATTATATCCTTAATGAATCCCATCATTAGCTGTAACCACGTGGGCTGAAGGGGTTTCCCTCCCCTCAACTTTTGATTATCCTGTTAATTGTTGCTCTGTGTGGTGGCAGATCTTATATATTTTCACCTCTAGTTCCCCCCCCCCAACATTTTTTCATATACCATATGTCTTTTCCTCTCCACGAAATGACCATGCTTAGCTTGTGGGAACTCTAACAAGGCCATAACTCAAGAGACTATAGTTGCAAGCAATGATATAGGTTCTCCTTTCTGCTTTTATTTTCACTCCATCTTAGGCATCAGTAGTCATGCATCACCTACCCTTCTGTGCAAAGGAGAACTAAAACATTTGATAGCAGACAATGCAATATCTTTAAAATCTATATTAAAACTAAGAAATATTCCAGAATCAGTTGGCCTGTTAGAGTCAACATCCATGAGTTATTGAAGTGAAGGTGGAGGTAATAATATGCAGAACTCAATTAACAAAGTTTGGAGGTCTTTCTAAACAATATGTTCCAGTTCAATCACATGTTAATTTGGTTATTATGAGGTGAAGTTCCATAGCCTATGTTAAGCAGAAAATCAATCCAGATGATCACAACGGTCTTTTCTGGACATAAAAAGAATCCCTATGAATCTGTGAAGATAATTGGATAGCACACTTTAAAAGACTGGGTGGTCTGATAAAACTGGGTACTTTAAAAAAAATACAGTATACTAGATTTCTGAACAAAGTGGGCCTTCAGTTAGCCAATCACTGACTTGTTCCTTGCATTAGGCAGGGCATCAACCTCCCCAAAATTTGAACTGTAGTTCACTGTAATAAAGTTCTGCTTGTCACTGAAGGTAAATCTCCACTTTCTCTCATGGCTGGGTGGACAGTAACAGAATCTGTTTCTGCTGGTGGTTATCACACAACTGGTAGGTATCACACCCTTCTATCAAGGAATGGAGCTGTGCGTTCATTCCTGGCCTGGGAAATACTCTCTCAAGTCTGTCAAAACAACTATCAATGCCAGTTGTGAGGTGTTTATTTTTTGCACGACTTCCTTACATAATGAGGTAGAGACAACAGCTGTCTGTCCTTGAAATATGATTCCATCCTATGAACACCCAGTTCATCTTTAATTTGAAAGTATTTGGTTCTGCTCCTACTGGTACCTGGATTTTATCTTCTGGTCACCCTGCTCATAGCGCTTTCTTGTCTGCCTACCATTTAATGTCCTTTTCCATATCCTCTTTGATTCCCATCAGCTTTGCTGTTGAAACAGGGAGACTGAATACATTAAAATGCTTCACTGTGTCCTTATTCCCTTCCCCTAGTTTGCTGATGCTAGGCATATATGCCTTGCTCAGCGTGTCAGCTAGCATCTATATACATCCTGGACAATATCTGATCTCTACCTGTGACCCCTGGGAGGTATATCAACATACTCTGCAGTCTTTTGGAGAAGGGGCTTTGCCTTGAGTGTCACTAGGTGTTTGTGGTCTGATTGCATTGTTATTGAATGACCACAGGCGTACTGATAAAATCACTCTACTCCAAATGCCAGCATCTCTTTTTCTATTTGGCCGTCTCCTATTCAGAGTCTGATAGGTCTCTGCTGGCACAAGCGACCAGCAGAAAAGCAGTTCCTGCAAAAGAGCTATACCCATTTCTCACGCTGCCAGTCACTGCACTGCAGACTCTGCCATGATGGTTCATTAGCACAGAGTGAAGCTGAACCCAGGTTAAGTTGAACAAGTGACAATTTATTAAACCCTGTTAAATGCTCTGTGCATGTGGCTGTATTGCTTCTAGCTTCACTTGAGTACCATTAGTGTCCTGTCAACAACAGCTCCTCCAGGGAACATGCGCCCTCTGACTCCAGTTCCACTGATCATGATAGTTAGGGTCTTCCCTGTAGGCTTCTTTCTCTCCCAGTCTCTCTACAGCTTCTTGAGCATTCCAAGTCCCCTCTTTTTAACTTCCTAATGCCCTCTGTAGGGGAATCAGGTGATCTCTGTTGAGGTGTGCCTTAATAACTAGGGTTGACTAGCCCCAGGCCTCTAGCCATTAAGGGGCAAGCCACCCTGTTACGCCCCCTCAGCTCTACGCCATCTTGTAGTAAGAGGAATGGTGCTTAGTTTGTCCATACCAGTGTGGTATTGTGATATGCTGACATTGATAATAAACTTTGCCAGTATGATCATAGGCACACAGCACTTTTCAATCCATTGCCCATGCTAACTAGCCTTGTTTTCATGTTAACCACTTATGCTAAAAGCAACAAAGAATCCTGTGGCACCTTATTGACTAACAGACGTTTTGAAGCATGAGCTTTCGTGGGTGAATACTCACTTCGTCGGATGCATGTAGTGGAAATTTCCATGGGCAGGTATATATATGCAAGCAAGCTAGAGATAATGAGGTTAGTTCAGTCAGGGAGGATGAGGCCCTGTTCTAGCAGTTGAAGTGTGAAAACCAAGGGAGGAGAAATTGGTTTTGTAGTTGGCAAACCATTCACAGTCTTTGTTTAATCCTGAGCCGATGGTGTCAAATTTGCAGATGAACTGAAGCTCAGCAGTTTCTCTTTGAAGTCAGGTCCTGAAGTTTTTTTGCTGCAGGATGGCCACCTTAAGATCTGCTATAGTATGGCCTGGGAGGTTGAAGTGTTCTCCCACAGGTTTTTGTATATTGCCATTCCTAATATCTGATTTGTGTCCATTTATCCTTTTCCATAGAGACTGTCCAGTTTGGCTGATGTACATAGCAGAGGGGCACTGCTAGCATATGATGGCGTATATTACATTGGTGGACGTGCAGGTGAATGAACCAGTGATGGTATGGCTGATCTGGTTAGGTCCTGTGATGGTGTTGCTGTTGTAGATATGTGGGCAGAGTTGGCATCGAGGTTTGTTGCATGGATTGGTTCCTGAGCTAGAGTTACTACGGTGCGGAGTGCAGTTACTGGTGAGAATATGTTTCAAGTTGGCAGGTTGTCTGTGAGCAAGGACTGGCCTGCCACCCAAGGCCTGTGAAAGTGTGGGATCATTGTCCAGGATGGGTTGTAGATCCCTGATGATGCGTTGGAGGGGTTTTAGCTGGGGACTGTATGTGATGGCCAGTGGAGTCCTGTTGGTTTCTTTCTTGGGTTTGTCTTGCAGTAGGAGGCTTCTGGGTACTCGTCTGGCTGCGTTGATCTGTTTCCTTATTTCCTCGTGCAGGTATTGTAGTTTTGAGAATGCTTGGTGGAGATTTTGTAGGTGTTGGTCTCTGTCTGAGGGGTTAGAGCAGATGCAGTTGTACCTCAATGCTTGGCTGTAGACAATGGATCGTGTGATGTGCCCGGAATGGAAGCTGGAGGCATACAGGTAGGCATAGCGGTCGGTAGGTTTTCGGTATAGGGTGGTGTTAATGTGACCATCACTTATTTGCACCATGGTGTCTAAGAAGTGGACCTCCCGTGTAGATTGGTCAAGGGTGAGGTTGATGGTGGGGTGGAAGCTGTTGAAATCATGGTGGAATTTTTCCAGAGTCTCCTTCCTGTGGGTCCAGATGATGAAGATGTCATCAAAGTAGTGTAAGTAGAGAAGGGGCGTGAGTGGACGAGAGCTGAAGCAGCGTTGTTCCAGGTCGGCCATAAAAATGTTGGTATACTGTGGGGCCATGCGGGTGCCCATAGCGGTGCCACTGATCTGGAGATATATATTGTCATCAAATTTGAAATAGTTGTGTGTGAGGATAAAGGTACAGAGCTCAGCAGCCAGTTATGCTGTGGTATCATCAGGGATACTGTTCCTGACAGCTTGTATTCCATGTGTGTGGGATGTTTGTGTAGAGAGCCTCTACATCCATGGTGGCTAGGATTGTATTTTCTGGAAGGTCACCAATGCATTGTAGTTTCCTCAGGAAATCAGTGGTGTCACAGAGATAGCTGGGAGTGCTGGTGGCATGGGGCCTGAGTAGAGAGTCCACATATCCAGACTGTCCTTCAGTGAGAGTGCCAATGCCCAAGATGATGGGGCATCCAGGATTTCCGGGTTTCTGGATCTTGGGTAGTAAATAGAATAACCCTGGTTGGGGCTCTAAGGGTATGTTGATTTGTTCCGGTGTTAGTGTAGGGAGTGTCTTGAGTAGATGGTGCAGTTTCTTAATGTATTCCTCAGTGGGATCTGAGGGAAGTGGCCTGTAGAATTTGGTATTGGAGAATTGTCTGGCGGCTTCCTTTTGGTAGTCAGACCTGTTCATGATGACAACAGCACCTCCTTTATCAGCTTCTTTGATGATAATGTCAGGGTGGTTTCTGAGGCTGTGGATGGCATTGCGTTCTGCACGACTTAGGTTATGAGGCAAGCAGTGTTGTTTTTCCACAATTTCTGCCTGTGCACTTCGGCGGAAGCATTCAATGTATAGATCCAGACTGTCATTTCGACCCTCAGGAGGAGTCTATGTGGAGTTCTTCTTCTTGTGCTGTTGGTGGGAGAGTACCTGTGTATCAGTGCGCTGTTCACTGTTGTCCTGAAAGTATTCTTTGAGTTGGAGACAGCGAAAGTAGGCTTCCAGATCGCAGCAGAACTGGATCATATTGGTGGGGGTGGCAGGACAGAAAAAGAATCCCCGAGATAGCCCAGAAGAGAAGTCTGTCCTGAGTGTGTAGCTGGATAAATTGAAGATATTGCTGGGTGGGTTTGGGGTATCTCAGCTGTGGCCCCGTGTGGCAGGTAGGAGTTTAGTCAGTTTATAATCCTTTTTCCTTTGTAGAGAGGTGAAGTGAGTCATGTAGATCTCCTGTCTTATTTTAGTGAAGTCCGTTCGTATGGAAGTTTGGTTATTAATGAGAGTCTCCAGGTTGGAGAGCTCTTTTTTGATGTTTTCCTGTTTGCTGTATAGGATGCTGATCAGGTGCTTCCTCAGTTTCTTTGATAGAGTATGGCATAATCTCTCACTGTGGTCTGTGCAGTACATACACTTATGCTAGCAATTTTGACTGGCAATGCTGTATAATTTCAGCTAAGAGGGGGAGCAGAGCTAAAATTATCATCATCATCGTTCCAGCAATAAAGTTTGCAAAACAAAATAGACCAGAATTATGGCTGCAAGCTACAAGTAAGAGAAACACACTCAGTGTGACAACAACCTGCTTCACCAATGGGCACTGATCACTCAGTAAGACCTCTACTCAGATCTAACATCCCAGCACCAACCAAAGCTAAATGACCAGTTTTGAGCAATGTGAAACTTCTATAATGTATGCAAGACAAATTCTGCAATAATTTTGGGTCACTGTAATTTATAATGTTTCATATTTCTATTATAGATTAGATGTCTCAGACACATTATAAAATTCTCTATATAGGCAGCAGTGTTGAATTGATTGCCTGCTGGGAAATTAGAGCTGGACTGGGTATGTTCGTACTTATTGAGCAATTTTTTTTAAAGTGATAACATCCAATAAGTTTCATATAACCTATATCTCATGTCAGAAAAACTAATTCCTGATTAGACTACCCAAAAGCAAAATATAAATGTGTTATCTAAATATGGCAAGAAACTGTCTATTGCAATTGAACTGTTCATTGTATTCCTGGAGGTTTTATGTTTCAAACCCTTAAAAATTCCCATGATAAGTACAATTAAATATTCCCAGATATGTAATATTTTTCAGTACCAATAAAAACAGAGCATGAATATTTGAAACTATGAACAAAATCCAACTCTGCTCCAGTTAAATCTTCTAATTTACAATAAACTAATGTCTCAGCAGTAAATTGTATTTGAGACAAAGGAAGCAGATCTCATTCATTAACTCATAACCACTTAAAAAAACATTAAGTACATTCAGGGCATAACGATCATAGGTAGCAGGGGTCTGGCAGGCCTTAAAAACCATGAATCTTTGCTCAAAAAAACACCGCTGATCTCGAGCACTGAAGAGTGCAATGTTCCCTGCTCTCTGTGCCTTCTTCTGCTATGGGATTGTTTGCTGCCATTCCTCATTTTCCTCTCTGTTTGCTTCACTTTCTTATACTGAATATTGTGCTATTTGAGAATCCTGATTTCTAAACTTTCATCATCATAAGCACAAGCAAACACCAACGCAACCTTCCGCTCAGCTAGTGGACAGAAAATTGATAGCAGAATATGGTCATCTGTTGTAAGGCAAATAAAAAACTGATGTAATGTTCATGCAATTATTATTTTTATTATTATAGAGGAATTGTGAACCAAATTTATATTTCAGGCTACAAGAGGCAACTGTGTCTCCAGTGGGCATGATCATCCCTAATCTGTCTGATGAAGGCCCTCAAGAACAATTGGATATCATCTTCCCTCCTTAAGACTAACTTATACTACTTCATCAATGCTAGCTAGAAATTAGAGAGCTCTTTGCATATTCTCTAAATTGATATTTAACTAATATTATTTGTGGAGACTTCTGCTGCAAAGTCTGGGGAAAAAAGCCTCTATATTTTCATTGCGAGTGGGAGGGATCCTCTGTACTGGACCCTACTAATTTCCTTTGAGCAGAGCATACAAGCACAGGTTAATTCTATAGCATTTCCCTTTCATACTTGGATTCCTGTATGCCAGTGAATGGCTTTATTTTGAACACTGCTTGATAAATATTATTTATATTTAGTCATTACTATGAGGTATTAAAATAATCTGATATACATCGATCCCACTAAAATCTAATAATATGAGGCTTTGGTTACATTGGTGGAGCGCAAGGATATTCTTCTGAATATCAGTGAACAATACAACTTAGTAGGTATCCCATTCTTGACAGATCCCTATATAAACCCATTTTAAAGATCCATATATTTAATACTGTGCATAAATTGAAGTCACATGAAGCTTCAGGGACTCAGTGTCTCTGAAAATCAGGCCCCTTGGTTTAGGTGCCCAATGTTGGGTACCCAAAATCGAAAATGTTGGTCTAAGCCTACAAGTTATTTTGTATCTCTCAACGCTGGCATTCAGTAAATATACATTTCCCCCACCCATTTTCTAGAATAGATATGTTGTTGATTTCTGGCAGGACAGATAAGTAGTTGCATTGACAATTCATATTTCTGATCATGTTTCCAAGTCAATCTTAAAGATTGATGCTTTCTGACAAAACTCCTTTCTAAGGATTCACATCTTTAAAGTTGGTGAGTTTATTATAAAGATCAAGAAATAAATGAATAAAAACAAGTATCCTATGATCTTGCCAGATATATTACAGGACTCCCTGAAGGCTTACTGGGGTATGGGAGGGGGGAAAGAGAGAGAATCATTTACTTTTTCCCTCATCAGGAGCCAAAACAACACTTCAAATTCTAAAAACAGAGGAGAAGGAAAGGAAAGGAATTGTTTAGAGAGAGCATCAATGATGACAATTGTAGCACATTAATCAAATTCAGATTTAAACTACATAATTTAAATCACTCCAGAGAGCAACTCTTGACAAGAAAATGATGCCGTAGTGACAGAACCAAAAAATAAACAAAACATTCCAAATTATGAAACAAACCCCAGTTCACAAGTGCAGGTGCTGAAGAAGTCCATGACACCTTGTAGTTGTCATTGAGAATATTCTTTTAAAGAACTTGAATTAAAAAGATAAACTTGAATTGGAGACTCCACTAACTTTAGAATAAATAAAACAAGCAATTAAAAGTCTCCCCTCAGATCAAAACTTCTCTTTTTATAGAAAAGCCTGATAGAATTAGGCTCCAAAACACTTGATTGGCAAACACACTATGTTTATATCATTTATATTTTATATTTATCATTTATATTTATTTACATGAAAGTGCCTAAATAAAGTCTAAGTGCTTTGACAATTATTAAAGACACAATTCATCCAAAACTAACTGATCACCTGGAGCATCCTCCTGTAAATTAATGGTGTCAAGTATCAGAGGGGTAGCCGTGTTAGTCTGGATCTGTAAAAGCAGCAAAGAATCCTGTGGCACCTTATAGACTAACAGACGTTTTGGAGCATGAGCTTTCGTGGGTGAATACCCACTTCCTCAGATGCATATAGTGGAAATTTCCAGGGGCAGGTATATATATGCTAGCAAGCAAGCTAGAGATAACGAGGTCAGTTCAATCAGGGAGGATGGGCCCTGTTCTAACAGTTGAGGTGTGAAAACCAAGAGAGGAGAAACTGGTTCTGTAGTTGGTAAGCCATTCACAGTCTTTGTTCAATCCTGAGCTGATGGTGTCAAATTTGCAGATGAACTGAAGCTCAGCAGTTTCTCTCTGAAGTCTGGTCCTGAAGTTTTTTTGCTGCAGGATGGCCACCTTAAGGTCTGCTATAGTGTGGCCAGGGAGGTTGAAGTGCTCTCCTACAGGTTTTTGTATATTGCCATTCCTAATGTCTGATTTGTGTCCATTTATCCTTTTCCATAGAGACTGTCCAGTTTGGCCGATGTACATAGCAGAGGGGCATTGTTGGCATATGATGGCATATATTACATTGGTGGATGTGCAGGTGAATGAACCAGTGATGGTGTGGCTGATCTGGTTAGGACCTGTGATGGTGTCGCTGGTGTAGATATGTGGGCAGAGTTGGCATCGAGGTTTGTTGCATGGATTGGTTCCTGAGCTAGAGTTATTATGGTGCGGTGTGCAGTTACTGGTGAGAATATGTTTCAGGTTGGCAGGTTGTCTGTGGGCAAGGACTGGCCTGCCACCCAAGGCCTGTGAAAGTGTGGGATCATTGTCCAGGATGGGTTGTAGATCCTTGATGATGCGTTGGAGGGGTTTTAGCTGGGGACTGTATGTGATGGCCAGTGGAGTCCTGTTGGTTTCTTTCTTGGGTTTATCTTGCAGTAGGAGGCTTCTGGGTACTCGTCTGGCTGTGCTGATCTGTTTCCTTATTTCCTCGTGCGGGTATTGTAGTTTTGAGAATGCTTGGTGGAGATTTTGTAGGTGTTGGTCTCTGTCTGAGGGGTTAGAGCAGATGCGGTTGTACCTCAGTGCTTGGCTGTAGACAATGGATCGTGTGATGTGTCCGGGATGGAAGCTGGAGGCATGAAGGTAGGCAACCCGGACACATCACACGCTCCATTGTCTACAGCCAAGCACTGAGGTACAACCGCATCTGCTCTAACCCCTCAGACAGAGACCAACACCTACAAAATCTCCACCAAGCATTCTCAAAACTACAATACCCGCACGAGGAAATAAGGAAACAGATCAACACAGCCAGACGAGTACCCAGAAGCCTCCTACTGCAAGACAAACCCAAGAAAGAAACCAACAGGACTCCACTGGCCATCACATACAGTCCCCTGCTAAAACCCCTCCAACGCATCATCAAGGATCTACAACCCATCCTGGACAATGATCCCACACTTTCACAGGCCTTGGGTGGCAGGCCAGTCCTTGCCCACAGACAACCTGCCAACCTGAAACATATTCTCACCAGTAACTGCACACCGCACCATAATATCTCTAGCTCAGGAACCAATCCATGCAACAAACCTCGATGCCAACTCTGCCCACATATCTACACCAGCGACACCATCTCAGGACCTAACCAGATCAGCCACACCATCACTGGTTCACTCACCTGCACATCCACCAATGTAATATATGCCATCATATGCCAACAATGCCCCTCTGCTATGTACATCGGCCAAACTGGACAGTCTCTACGGAAAAGGATAAATGGACACAAATCAGACATTAGGAATGGCAATATACAAAAACCTGTAGGAAAGCACTTCAACCTCCCTGGCCACACTATAGCAGACCTTAAGGTGGCCATCCTGCAGCAAAAAAACTTCAGGACCAGACTTCAGAGAGAAACTGCTGAGCTTCAGTTCATCTGCAAATTTGACACCATCAGCTCAGGATTGAACAAAGACTGTGAATGGCTTGCCAACTACAGAACCAGTTTCTCCTCTCTTGGTTTTCACACCTCAACTGTTAGAACAGGGCCCATCCTCCCTGATTGAACTGACCTCGTTATCTCTAGCTTGCTTGCTAGCATATATATACCTGCCCCTGGAAATTTCCACTATATGCATCTGAGGAAGTGGGTATTCACTCACGAAAGCTCATGCTCCAAAACGTCTGTTAGTCTATAAGGTGCCACAGGATTCTTTGCTGTAAATTAATGGGTTTCACAACCCCCTGTTGCTTCCATACTTGATTCTTTCTTAGTGCAATCCCACTAGTTCTGGCCTACTAAGCAAAGCATATATGCTGCCTTTTTCCACAGATAAGCCCAGATATCCAGAGAAATATTCAGAGTTCCTGCTTCAGATGATACAAGCTTCAAAATATATACATACTTGTCAACATCATCTTATGAAATAAAAGGTAGATTCTTAATTTGCACAAATGTGATATCTAGCTCTTCTCATACAGCACTTTTCATCCACAGATCTCAAAGCACTTCACAAAAGTAATAAGCATAATTACGGAAGGTTACAGACATTTGCATAAAATGCTGCCTGATAATACAGAGTTCCAGTCTCTCCCAAACCTGATTTAGTTAATACTGTACCCCTCCAGCCCATATCTGACTATTCCTTGGCTCCACATCAATTGTGCATCCCTTTGCACCCCAGCATCAATTAGTGTGCATCTCCTTTCCCCTCATGAATTAATTTTGGCCTCATCAACCCAACTTCAGTTATTTTTGTCCACCCTGCCACCAATCAGTTATGTCTTTCTCTTCTCCAATTGTACATACAAATTCTTGGAATAGTCTTGAAGTAAGATGTCAGCATCCTAGTACAGGGATCTCAATCCACTGTTACCATCTGCCATGGGCCAGTCCACAAATAACCCTCATATGCACATCAGGAATAAGTCGTACCATGGTCATAGAATCATAGGACTGGAAGGGACCTTGAGAGATCATCTAGTCCAGTCCTCTGCGCTCATGGCAGGACTAAATATTATCTAGACCATTCCTGACAAGTATTTGTATAACCTGATATTAAAAACCTCCAATGATGGAAATTCCACAACCTCCCTAGGCAATTTATTCCAGTACTTACCCACTCTTGACAGTTAGGAAATTTTTCCTAATGTCCAACATAAACCTCTCTTGCTGCAGTTTAAGCCCATTGCTTCTTGTCCTATCCTCTGAGGTCAAGAAGAACAATTTTTCTCCCTCCCCCTTATAACAAACCTTTTTGTATTTGAAGATTTATGTCCCCTCTCAGTCTTCTCTTTTCCAGACTAAACAAACTCATTTTTTTTCATTTTTCCCTCAAAGGTCATGTTTTCTAGACCTTTAATTATTTTTGTTGCTCTCCTCTGGACTCTTTCCAATTTATCCACATCCTTCTGAAATGTGGCATCCAAAACTGGACGCAATACTCCAGCTGAGGCCTAATCAGCGCAAAGTAGAGTGGATGAATTACCTCTCATGTCTTGCTTATAACACACCTGTTAATACATCCCAGAATGATGTTCGCTTTTTTTTGCAACAGCATTACACTGTTGACTGATACTTAGCTTATGGTCCACTATGACCCTCAGATCCCTTTCCACAGTACTCCTTCCTAGGCAGTCATTTCCCATTTTGTATGTGTCCAACTGATTGTCCTTCCTAAATCAAGTACTTTACATTTGTCCTTCTTGAATTTCATCATATTTACTACAGACCATTTCTCCAGTTTGTCCAGATCATTTTCAATTATAATCCTACTCTCCAAAACACTTGCAACCCCTCCCAACTTGGTATCATCCACAAATTTAAAAGTGTACTCTCTATGCCATTATCTAAATCATTGATGAAGAAATTGAACAAACCCAGAACTGATTCCTGCGGGACCCCACTCATTATATCCTTCCAGTATGACTGTGAACCACTGATAACTACTCTCTGGGAACAGTTTCCAACCAGTTTTTCACCCACCTTATAGTAGCTCCATCTTGGTTGCATTTCCCTAGTTTGTTTATGAGAAGGTCATGTGAGATAGTATCAAAAGCTTTACTAAGGTCAAGATATAGCATGATGATCTCATTCCCCTTTTATTATTAATAATACATAAATACTCATCTAGGCACTCTACAAAACTATAGACAATGACTCAGAGCTTTTATATGAATTACTGGTAAATGTAATTTAAAATATTTAACTAACTAACATGCAACAACTGTATAACCATGTAAGTGTAATCTCTTTGCAGACATTCTAGACACTCACCACTGCAGCATTTTGGCCCCTCCTCATCAACAGGTGCTCCTTTACAGCCGGGATGCAAATACTACCTATACTTCCCTGAAATAGTTGGGTCTGATCAAGAAAAGCAAGCACTGGATTCCATTCTAGTCAGCAGTATCGGCACCCTTTTTGCTTGAATGTGTCAACAGGGCCCTGCAACTCTGAATGTGCACTGTGTACAGCAGAGCTTGGCAAAGCTAGCCTAGCTCAATAAGAACGCTTGATTCAAAAAAGATTCCTATTTTGCATTTTGTAAAATAGAAAAAGCAAAGTCCTCGCAATTTTTTTTTTTATTCTGAAAAATGTGTACACATATTTCGAGTTGTTGATTTATATATTTGTCAATCTAATGCCAGGAAGAAAATGTGATCACTTACAAAAAACAGATGCAACAGTTAATGCTATTCAACGAATGTGCGTAAGAGTTACAAATCCTTTTTTCCTTCTTCTTTTGGTCAGTCGTGTTTGTTTTTAAGCCATCAAAAGTACTGGTTTAACATACAGTGGTGAGAAATAAAAGATTATAAAGAGTATCTGTAAGGAGAGTGGGGTTGTGGTAAATGCATATTTTATAGAAAAAAATTCATGTAATATGGTAAATTTTAGCGTCTGTGCGTGCATGTCTCTTTGGCTCTTATATAGAAAAGTCTAACTGGGGCTCCACATTGATTAAAATTTTGAAGAAAACAGTATAGACATTATTTAGGGAGTATATGAGCTGTCCATTTTGTTTGCTCCTGTCAAATATACTGTAACGAAAATTGAACATTGTCTATGACTTGAATATCAGTTTTTTCTCCCGTAATGGCAGTGATGGCCCTTTAAAACTGCTGTTCCCTTTGTATTTTTTATGCATTGGATTTCTGAAGGTATCAGGATGGAGTTCATAAGGGGGAAAAAAAGAAGTTATCCTTGGAGTCCACAGAACATTAATCAGAGGGATTTATTTCAGACAACCCCATGGTGTGAAATATCTATTTTCAGGGACTTTGATTTATGTTTATTTTAATTGCTTTTTTGTTGAACTTGAAACCATTTCTCCATCCTTTCCCTTTGGGCTTGCTCCCACCGACATCGCTGAAAATTCTGGCACTGTTCTACAGGTAGTAAAATTTCAGAGAAATGGTACAGAAAGGGTGTTTGGCAGAAGAATTTAGCTGCCTCTCTGTGAAGGACTAGATAAATACCACCTTTGCATTTCAGTTTCCAAAACTGTTCCCCAAGCTCTTCCCAATCTTGGCTCTGAACAAAAGTGAAAATAAGCTGGGTGGTCTTGACCTACTCTCCATTTAGTCCATGTTACAGAATTAGCACACAGTATGGCAGAATGAATGACAGCTTTTGCTGACGGGAATCCGAGACCTGGAATAAAGGTACGTGTAGGTCAGGAATGAGGTACATCTGCTGTCAAGAGAGTATTTGTAAAGTTCACACAATATCTGTCCCCATTGCATTGGTGTAAAAGAGCCAAGGGATTCTACAAAGTTTTGCTGGTTCAAAAAGAGCCCAGCTTTTGTACCAGCTTTTCCCAATCACTCTTGAGTTTTGTCACAATCAGAAATTTGCTCAGTAAGTTCAATGGCCTCCAAATCAGCCTAGATCTCCATCTCTCACATGAAGCTTCCTTTGCTAAAATATAATAAATAAATAATAATAATAATAATATGCAATTCTAACAGGAAAGTGAAGTCCAGAATATTCATTTTATATACTAACAGTAACTTTAAACCACTGTACAGAATTTTACACTGCTAAAAGGGATTAAATCATGCAGATTGCAAACAGGCTTTAATGGACACATTCATACCCCTGAATTTAATCTATTAGGAGCCCAAATGACAACATAGTAATCTTTAGAGGAGTTGACCCATTGACCACACCAGTAAGGACCCCATGATCAGGCTATATATAAATATCTGCTAGGAGAAGAGGATAGAACATATGATAGTAATAGTAATGCACAAAAATCCTATTTATAAGCTTACTTTGTATAGCACTGTTTACCCTGAAGGATACCACAGGTGTTTTACAATTCTCTGCATACGAGACCACTGAAATGCAGCTGCATTGTGAGTGAAGGATAACAACCATCCAAAACACTGCACAACTTCTCAGACTCTTAAGAACATCTCATATCTTCCTTAACTTTCCTGGATGAAGAAAGAAAGAAAGAAAGAAAGAAAGAAAGAAAGAAAGAAAGAAAGAAAGAAAGAAAGAAACCCTTGTCAGGATCAGGGCACTATACAAATATGTATGAAGACATGTTCCCTGCTCCAAAGATCTCATAACCTAAACAGTATATTGTGTGAGAGTGCGCCAGAACAGGGTATGCGCAAATGAGAGTCTGTTACAGAAAATAGAGTCTATCTGCAAGATTCTGCCTAGCAATTCCTTTACTTTCCACTTCCATTGTATTTAAATTCACTTCAGCAGACAGAAGAAATGATATTTGTTTTGAAAACTACACATTACTTAAGATACAGTGAGCAACTAGGTGCCTTATCATTCCATAAAACATTGCTGCCTGATGCGCCAAGATTTTCCAGTTACCATCCAAAAAGGTGCCTGAAAAATATGTGCATCTATTTGTGTGGGGGGGAAACTCATGCATTTCCACATGCATTTAGAGTAATTAAGAGGCCAAGTCAGTAATCACTTACTATGATCTTTTCAAGGTCAAGTGGTTATTGAACACTCAGACATCACATCACTCTTACTGCCCAGTGACTTGCCCTCTATTTTTAATATATCAGAATATCCACATTTTTAACATGAGTATTCAAATGAAAAATATGAATTCTTGCCTTTTAGATTATTCAGCTAATCAAAAAACAAGAAGGAGGCTTCTTTTTTTTTTACGTTTACGTTAGAGTAATATGTGACTGTTCCTTCTCTAGCTCACATTTCCCCATCAGCTCTCCAACTATCTAATCTATCTATAGATTCATTGATTTTAAGGCCAAAAGGCAACTAGTCTGCAATCATATAGTCTGACCTCTGTAGCAAAGGTCATAGAACCTCACCCAGTAATTAAACTCCATATCATGGTGAAGAGCGTAGGGAATCTGAGTATAGGTACCCTTGCTGTCAAGAGGATCCTGAATTAACTCCTGCTACAGGATACTTGTTTGTTATCCTCTGTTAGGTAGGAAGTACATGTCTTGATTTTGCTTCTTTGTTTTGAATTTCTCCTGAATTACTAAAGTTCCTTAAGAGCCTAACTAGAAAGGCTTGTAACTATGCCTACCTTTCTCCCTCACCACACTCACCAGTGCTGCCTGAAGCAACACCTTCGGTCATGCTCAGACAAACTGATTCAACATGGAGGGAAATAAAGTTACAGCGGGAATAAAAATTGCAATGGGAGGGGGGGAAATTCTCAAGTTTTTGATGTATTGGAGACTTACTAGAAATCAGAGAGGGCTCCTTCATTCCAGAGGAACTCAAATATTGATCACAGAGAAGACACAAGCCTAATTTCATGTATTCTTCATCTTCACATTGGCATGTAAGCTAAAAACATACTTCACATTAGTAGCGTTACTACTGAATTTAAATCCACCTTAAGGCTGATCCCAAGGGTCTGGCCGCTCTCAGTGGGATCTCAATCATCTTGCACTGCTAACATTGTGAGTTATAGTCTTCTCCAAGGCAAGAACATTTAGGGTCTGATTCTGAAGTGTTGAAGGGCCACATGAGATGTATAGTGCCCTCATCTCCCATTAACAGAATGTTGCAGAACTGGGCCCCTAAAGGAACCCAGAACCAGCTCAATATGACAAATTAAAATTCAACTTTTCTATCACAATCCTACTTGCCTGATTTATAGTGTGCTGGCCAATCCTGTTTTTAAACCAGTCTGTCTCCTCCTTTCACTCTGTGAATTGCATTAGCCCTAATGGTGTCATTAAGCAGGTTTAGTCATTCAGCAGCAATCCTGGCTAGCAACGATCATCAGAAACTTATAAGTGCAAGCGCTAAGATTTATCCCTGTTACTTAATTTAAAATCTGGCTGAGCAAATTTATGCTATTAAATAAATTTAAGAATTTTTAGTGAAAAGGGTGCTTTTCTTTTATTTAAAAGAAGAGATCAGCTGGGGGGGGGGGTGCATTTTAGTTTCTTCTCCACTGATCTCCATTTTCACCATATTGCTTCTCTCCCAATAACTGATCTGTTTGATACATTGGGAAAAGTTATTTCCTCACAGGTCACCTCCCTTCCCCTGAATTTTCTAATAAAAATTCTGATCCCTTACATTATTTTCTCACTTAATCCTCTTCTACCTCTCACCCATCTTTTCAGTTATTCTATTTGAATAAGGCACTTTTACATGAACTGAAATAATCCAAAATTTATTAATGCCACAATTTTAAGACCTTGAGGGTATGTCTTCACTGCAACTGGGAGTGAGCCTCCCAGCCAGGGCAGACAGACCAGCGCTAGCCCACTAAAAATATCAGGGGTGTGTGTGTTGCGTTCCAGCAGAGACTCAGGCTAGCCACCTGAGCTCAGAGCTATGGGGTGGAGAGGGCTTGAGAGCCCGTGCTTCTACACTCGGAGTACTAGCTCAAGCCCCTCTAGCACCAGCCTGTCTACTCAGACTGGGGGACTCATTCCTAACTGCAGTGTAGACATAGCCTAAGGCTTCAGACTGCAGCCTCAGCTTTTGTATCATCCCCTATGTTACTACAAACAACTGCTCCCAACACAAAACCAGAGGCAAACGGTGGTGTCACTGCAAACCAACACGAAACCTTAACAAATTATAATTCATCAGTTAGCCTACAGAAGATTGCTCTCCTTCTAGACAGAAACTCTATACACTGCCATTTCTCTTGACCATTCATAATGCTTTGCAATAAGTTTCCATTATAGAATGGGATAAATAATCCACCCCTTTAAGAACAAACATTGATGAAACATTAATTAAAGTTATATTATTAAGTCATACATACACCAGGTATAGCTCTGTAGATATTAGGATTTCTATAGACACACATTACAGAGATATAACTATATGTAATACATGAGGGTATTATATAAAGACTTACAAGAACGTGCCATCTCCTTCGCAGTATGAAAATTTAAAACCAGGTGATAGCATAACAGGAGTTAAGAAGATTATCAGCTACAAAAAAGTGAAAGCAGCAAGTATCAATCAGCTACAACATGGCTACTTTAGGACTGCAGCTGTGTGTTTCTGCCAAATTTAAAGGGCCAGCCCCAGAAAGACAAGCTGGAACAAAGTTCCTATAAGAGAGCAACCCTACACTAAAGAGTCAGTAGAGACAAAACAATATGAAGGAAGGTGTTCTCGGGGGAATGTTTCATTATCATACCCCCAAAGCTTTGCCAGCATAAGTTTGGAATGCATTACTCATCAACAGTGAACTGAGGAACAAATTAGACAGATTACCTCGCTGACTGTAACTGTGATATTATTATTAGTATTTATGATTACTTATACCGTGATAGTGCCCTGGGGCCCAAATCGTAGGCTATGACTGTTGTGCTAAGCATAAAAAGCTGAACAAAAAGACATTCCCTGTCCTGATAATGTACCCTTAGGGCAGGGGATGGCAAACTTTTTGGCCTGAGGGACACATCTGGAAATAGAAATTGTATGGCGGGCCATGCGTGCTCACAAAATTGGGGTTGGAGTGTGGGAGGGGGTGAGGTCTCTGGCTGGGGATGTGGGCTCTGAGTGGGGCCAGAAATAAGGAGTTCAGGGTGCAGGAGGGGGCTCTGGGCTGGGGCAGAGGAGTGAGGGGTGAGGGCTCTGGCTAGGGGTGCGGGCTCTAGGGTGGGCTGGGGATAAGGAGTTTGGGGTGCAGGAGGGTGCTCCGGGTTGGGACCTAGGAGTTCGGAGGGCAGGAAGGGGATCTGGGCTGGGGCAGGGGGTTGGGGAATGGGGAGATGCTCAGGGGTGCAGGCTCCAGGCAGTGCTTACCTCAAGCAGCTCCTAGAAGTAACGGTATGTCCCTTCTCCGGCTCCTACATGAAGACACGGCCAGGCAGCTCTGCACACTGCCCCATCCACAGGAACTGCCCCCGCAGCTCCCATTAGCTGCATTTCCCTGCCAAAGGGAGCTGCAGGGGTGACACTTGAGGCAGAGGAAGCATGCAGCGTGGAGGGCCCTAGCTGCCCCTATGCACAGGAACCAAACGGGGGGCCATGACACTGCTTCTGGGAACCACATGGTGCACCCCCCGACCCTGATCCCTGGCTGGAATGCCGGAACTGGGTAAACCCCAGACCCCACTCCCCAGTGGGAGCTTCAGGCCCGGATTAAAACAGCTGGTGAGCTGGATCTGGCCCGCAGGCCAGTTTGCACACCCCTGCCTTAGGGCTTTATAGATCAAAATCAACACCTTAAACTCTACTCCAAACAAATATCAGGTAATGTATTCAATTAGAGCAGTTAGATATTTCTGAATAAATACATTTCCCCACACCTCTACTCTAGTATCAAAGATTTAAATGCATCCCTGTCTTCCAAAGGCAGTATTCTATCAATCCCCAATTTCCACATTCACAAACTGTTTTTATTCTGAAGGCCACTCGTGGTACCCTTGCTAAAATGATGGCAATTGCACTTTCTCTCCCTTCCTTTCCAGCCCCTCTTAAATCACATTCAGTGGCTGCTGGCTCATGGAACTTTTTTGCTAAAAAGTGAGTGATGATTCACACAGCAAGGAGCATGACATCCTTGCACCTGAAAAATGCAAATTCTGGTGGAATAGTTTGTTTTAAAGAAAGAAATGGAACTGAATGAAGTATTTCAGCCTCACAACCTGGACCTGCAAATTGTCTTTGGGTATTGATTGCTACTTAGGCCTACATGGTGTTCTTGTCCAACAAGACCATGTGGGAGAGTGAGGCCCCACTCCACCTCCTGCATGGCTATGTAGGATCATGTCCCTGCAGCTCTGAGCATGGGAGTAGGGGTAGAAAGAATGCAGGAAGGCATATCTGATATTCCACCCTTTTCACTCAAGGAGGAAGGGGAAGGTGAGGAGAAGAAAATGAGAGGGAGACATGGCTTTATCTCCCTACCCCCTCACATGTTGGTCAGTAGAGCTGGCTGAACGTGATGAGAGGAGGTATGCTGCCACTTGGTTTGTAAGGGCTAATACAACATACTCCATCAACAGTAGAAAAGGGGAGCTCTGGAGGTATTATAACGCAGAGGGGTGTTTTTCTGGCAGTCCCGCTGTGTTACTCACTGGTCCTGTCCTCATCCTCTTGTCTACATCACAGAAACCTCTCTAACAAGAGGCAGCTTTGTTGGCAGTCCTGACATGGAGGACAAAAAGGGAATGGGAATGAAGCCTGAAGCTCCTTCCCACACAGAGGTGTTGTGTGCAGTACAATTCCCTGTGCTAGCAGTCTGACATCTTTCCACAGTGCTAAGTGCACTGTAGAATAAAAGCAGAAAAGAAGAACCACACTCCCTTGCTGTGTAACATACACACAATTGGACTTTCTGGGAAAACAGATTTTTTAAAAGCCAGTAGATTTTCCCAATTTTACCGACACGTTAAATAAAATTCTTACAGGTTAAACCAATTTTTGGTGGCATTTCAGAACTTTTTACATGTAAATATTTTACATGTAAAGAGAATATTACTGGCTGTTGATAAAATGGAGGAGAGTGATAGGAACAAGTGCATCTGACGAAGTGGGTATTCACCCAAGAAAGCTCATGCTCCAAAACGTCTGTTAGTCTATAAGGTGCCACAGGACTCTTTGCTGCTTTTTCAGATCCAGACTAACACGGCTACCCCTCTGATATAGGAACAAGTGTGGTATGACTGATAACAATTGTCAGTATCCCTCTGCCTTTGCTTATTATTGCAAGGACCATGAAGCAAAAGTCACTATGGGCTAGATTCACCAGTGAGATTTGGGTACCTAATTGCCCCTGTAGGCACTAGCGGCATTCACAAAACTACCTCAGCTGCCACCTAACTCACTAGGTGCCTAATAGCCTTAGGCATTTACATTTCCACTGGTGAAGTCCAGTAGGCACCTGACTTTCTGCAGATGGGCACATGCATAGCCATCTAAGTCCTGACACCACCAAGCAGCTCCATGTCAAGCTCATCCCTAGGCCCTAGCTTGATTCACAGACTAGGTGTTCCCCTGCCTGCTCTACTTTGGAGCAGAGACTTGAACTTGTGTCTTCCACCTCTTAGTTGAGTGTCCTAAGCACCAGGCAACAGGAACTCCTGGGGTCAAGCACTCTCCATCTCGCCTGTTGAAGCTGTTCCACTTTGTATCAATAATTAAATATTCATTGGGCCAAAGCATGAGCCTGACTCTCTAGGTCACCCATCTGGATGACGGGAAAGACCCAGGTCCCTACTACAATTCAAGCAGAGCAGCAATCTGAGCCTGGGTCTTTCACAGCCCAGGTGAGTCCCCTAACCAGTAAGTTATTGAGTATAAAGGGTGGGACTGTCACCATTACTTCCTTTTGTGAGAAAGGGCTGACATAGCTTAGGTGACCAGCTCCAGCACAGGGTTCATATCTGTGAATCTGGAGTGGAGGGAGGCACCCCTTCCTACCTGGCATTAGGCATCTGATGCTCCTTTAAGGAGATGGGACTTGGCCATGTCCCTTTTTACAGCATGTCCTACTGGCTAACTTTGGCGTCTCCCTGCTCAGTGAATTCCATTCTTTAGGCACCTAGCTCTCCTCGTGCATTAAAGAGGAGCCTGGGTCACCAGCTCAGGGTTGTGAGTTCCAGTGGTGACCATACACCTAAAAGTTAGGCATTACAATGCTCAGAGTGGCAATGCATATGCCCTCCTTGAGAATCTAGCCCCATGGGACTGTTCCTGCCTCCATTATGGTTTTGCCATAGATTTCAATGGGACCAGGTTTGTGTCCCCTTGAGTAGCAAAAATTCACACAGATCCTTTTTCAGTCTTATGAGCAGAAAAAAGGATGTTAGTTCATGTCTGAATTTAATCTCTGTTCACTTTTAACTTATATATATATCCCAGCACAAAAGTACCCCATTCTTCCTTTTTAAGCAGGTGAAAAATCCCCACCTTGACTCAAGTGTAAAGGATGAAATGCATCAAACACATCTTGAGTACATTTTAATAAATTGGGTCCTTTATCCAACAATAGATGAAGTTTTCCTTTTGATAAAATAATAAAAACTGCTCTGTTCTTCTTTTTGAATTAATTTCAAAAAGTTTCTTCATGCATTTGAGAGATTTCTTTTAGCTTTTCATTTGCAATTTCTCTATTTTTGTAAATAAACTTTTTGTAATTTTTAAATGATTCATTTTTTACTTTTCCTTTCTAATTTCCATTAGGAGGAAGATTATCTATTGTAAAAGCTCTGGCACTACAGCCAGAAATTATTACCAGTGTTTATTTTCACTTGTATATACTTGGAA
The DNA here is from genome assembly GCF_007399415.2 of Gopherus evgoodei. Taxonomy (NCBI): domain Eukaryota; kingdom Metazoa; phylum Chordata; order Testudines; family Testudinidae; genus Gopherus; species Gopherus evgoodei. The sequence continues at coordinate 73,332,920 of NC_044324.1, forward strand.
GGCGCATAGAAGGTAATGAACTTAGTTTGTCCTGGCATGAAGTGTACAAACTGAGGAGTTCTGTCCATGAGCTCTAGTCTGGCTTGTTTGACCTAGCTGAGCATACCATATTTTCCTTCAGCAGATCTTTGGCACAGTGTGATATGAGGCCATTGGTATCACAACAGTCTCCCAAGGAACATCCAAATATGGCTTTGGTTTGACCTCCTTTCAAATATGGACACACTGGATTCCATGTTCTTTGCCATGTCGAACAACACAAATCCTAATACACATGGTCCATTTTATATGGCATTCTATGGGCAATTGACACAAACTGCATAGCTTTATGGGGAAATGACTGGCAACAGAGTTGTAACTTCATCTGAAAAATCAGACCTCTTTTAAGTAAGTCCACTGTAACAAAACTTCCATTTTTCCCTCACCCTGTCACACCCCTCAAAGTCTCACCTCATGACAAATTCCTTCATCTCTTTTTCATCACATTTGGATATTTCTGTTTCTTTGCCCACCCAGTGCCAGACTCTGATCTCAGTTCTGATGGTAGCAAAGAATCCTGTGGCATCTTATAGACTAACAGACGTTTTGGAGCATGAGCTTTCATGGGTGAATACCCACTTTGTCGGATGCATGTAGCAGAAATTTCCAGTGGCAGGTATATATATGCAAGCCAGAAGCAAGCTAGAGATAACAAGGTTAGTTCAATCAGAGAGGATGAGGCCCTGTTCTAGCAGTTGAGGTGTGAAAACCAAGGGACGAGAAACTGGTTTTGTAGTTGACAAGCCATTCACAGTCTTTGTTCAATCCTGAGCCGATGGTGTCAAATTTGCAGATGAACTGAAGCTCAGCAGTTTCTCTTTGAAATCTGGTCCTGAAGTTTTTTTGCTGCAGTATGGCCAACTTAAGATCTGCTATTGTGTGGCCTAATCCTAATACACATGGTTCATTTTATATGGCATTCTATGGGCAATTGACACAAACTGCATAGCTTTATGGGGAAATGACTTGCAAAAGAGTTGCCACTTGAAGTGTTCTCCTACAGGTTTTTGTATATTGCCATTCCTAATATCTGATTTGTGTCCATTTATCCTTTCCCGTAGAGATTGTCCAGTTTGGCCGATGTACATAGCAGAGGGGCACTGCTGGCATATGATGGCATATATTACATTGGTGAACGTGCAGGTGAATGAACCGTTGGTGGTGTGGCTGATCTGGTTAGGTCCTGTAATGGTGTCACTGGTGTAGATATGTGGGCAGAATTGGCATCGAGGTTTGTTGCATGGATTGGTTCCTGAGCTAGAGTTACTATGGTGCGGTGTGCAGTTACTGGTGAGAATATGCTTCAGGTTGGCAGGTTGTCTGTGGGCGAGGACTGGCCTGCCACCCAAGGCCTGTGAAAATGTGGGATCATTGTCCAGGATGGGTTGTAGATCCCTGATGATGCGTTGGAGGGGTTTTAGCTGGGGACTGTATGTGATGGCCAGTGGAATCCTGTTGGTTTCTTTCTTGGGGTTGCCTTGCAGTAGGAGGCTTCTGGGTACACATCTGGCTCTGTTGATCTGTTTCCTTATTTCCTCGTGCAGGTATTGTAGTTTTGAGAATGCTTGGTGGAGATCTTGTAGGTGTTGGTCTCTGTCTGAGGGGTTAGAGCAGATGCGGTTGTACCTCAGTGCTTGGCTATAGACAATGGATCATGTGGTGTGCTTGGGATGGAAGCTGGAGGCATGAAGGTAGGCATAGCGGTTGGTAGGTTTTCAGTATAGGGTGATGTTAATGTGACCATCACTTATTTGCACCTTGGTGTCTAGGAAGTGGACGTCCCGTGTAGATTGGTCCAGGCTGAGGTTGATGGTGGGGTGGAAACTGTTGAAATCATGGTGCAATTTTTTCAGAGTCTCCTTCCCGATGATGAAGATATCATCAATGTAGTGTAGATAGAGAAGGGGCGTGAGTGGACGAGAGCTAAGGAAGCGTTGTTCCAGGTCGGCCTTAAAAATATTGGCATATTGTGGGGCCATGCGGGTGCCCATAGCGGTGTCACTGATCTGAAGATATATATTGTCATTAAATTTGAAATAGTTTTGTGTGAGGATAAAGGCACAGAGCTCAGTAACCATTTGTGCTGTGGCATCATCAGGGATACTGTTCCTGACAGCTTGTATTCCATCTGTGTGTGGGATGATGGGGTAGAGAGCCTCTACATCCATGGTGGCTAGGATGGTGTTTTCTGGAAGGTCACCAATGCATTGTAGTTTCCTCAGGAAATCAGTGGTGTCACGGAGATAGCTGGGAGTGCTGGTGGCATAGGGTCTGAGTAGAGAGTTCACATATCCAGACAGTCCTTCAGTGATATCTGCCCCTGGAAATTTCTACTACATGGATTCGACAAAGTGGGTATTCACCCATGAAAGCTCATGCTCCAAAACGTCTGTTAAGCTATAAGGTGCCACAGGATTCTTTGCTGCTTTTACAGATCCAGACTAACACGGCTACCCCTCTGATACTTGAGTCCTGCTGGTGTAATTTCAGAGTAACTCCAGAGTGACCCCCAACATCTGGATGAAAGCTTGATGCTCTTGGTTCAATCCAGAAAAAACAGTAGTAATGCTTGTTGGCAGGAGGCAACAGTTTTGGATTTGACAAGAACTGCAACCAGATGTCAAACTGTGGGCTAACATATATATCCACCTGTTGCCAAGCCAAAGGTGCAATCTCATGGTCCATTGCAACTGGCTGTGGTGGGTCTGTTGGCAATCCCTAGGGTGAAATTTGTGGTATATATTTGCAGGATATTCTCAGGGTCCTGTACTCTAGCATTCACTCTCCCTGGCTGTCTATTGGATCCTGGAGTTTTACCACTTAAATAAGGCATCTCTTTAGACAGTATTTCTCCCCCCCACCCCACCCCCACTCCCCAGCTGGGTATGGTCAATAGTCTCTTTCAGAAAGTATTCTACAAGGGGTTTGTTTGTTCTTGGAGGATGGGATATTTTCCAGAACAGTGCAGGGCATTGTATAGTAGTCACATATTCCCCATTTGGGATCTCATTCCTTATTTTAATTACATAAATTATTCATAAACACTACAGTAATGGACACTTTTTAAAATGCATAATTAATTAATTGCATTAAAACCAAGTTATGTGTGTATAAGCAAAGAAAGGTATAATATGGTCCAATAGCTGAAGTTGAAGCTAGACAAATTTAGAAATAAGCCGTACATTTTTAACAGTGAGAGTAATTAGCCAAGGGGACAATTTACCAAGGATTGTGGTGGATTCTCCATCACTGACCATTTTTAAATCAAGGTTGGATGTTTTTCTAAAAGCTCTGCTCTAGGGATTATTGTGGGGAAATTCCATGGTCTTTGTGAGACAGGTCAGACTAGATGATCACAATGGACCCTTCTGGCCTCGGAACGTATGATTCCTAACAGATGCTGCTATCACATCATCTGCTACTGAGACCAATGTGTGTATTGGAGGAAACGGCTGAAGAGGCACAAGCTGGGTTGCCATATTGATAAGGAGTTCCCTTCAAAGATGGCATTACTGATGAAGAAGAGCAACATAATTCAAGAGTTGCTTTATAAATCTGCATGAGCCTGGGGCTTGGGTGAGGGCTAATGGGTTGAGGCTGAAGACTGATTACATGTTGGTAGGCTGGAGGAAGCCACTGAATGCACTGGCCACAATTATAATTAAAATCACCAGCTTACAGAATGACTCCTTCAGCGTAGCTTGCCAAAATGCATACGTTAATACAAAGAATATTTTTGCTTCTGTGAGGCTAGCTAGTACTACTTCCACAGTTTTAATTAGGTAGTGTTCAGGCTGCATTGCTTGATTTGAGATCACTTGGATCTAGATGTACCCATACTCAATTTAGCTTTTCAGTTACAATTAACCCAGCCTGCAGATTGTTTTACCTTTTCAGTGACTCACAGTTTTTCCATAGTAAGCCTGCACTTACTTTATCTTAAAGGAAAATGGACGCTTCCTTCATGGATATATCAATGGGGGTACTGATTGGTCTTTTTTCATGTGGCATTCTCCTTTAATACATCTGACATTTCTTCTCCTATGTTGTTTATGCTCCATAGATGATTCTGTAGCATTTAGAACAAATGTCTCTTTTACTCATTTAGTAGCAAGTTTTCAGTCCTAACACAGGAAAGGTTTATTACTCCTTATTATTTAGAAGGGAATGAAATTATAGTAATACTTAAAATAAATTGTAATAGTTACACTTGCCATTGTACTGGTGTTTTATGTGCTGAATATGAGAGAACTTTTGCTGTAGATTTCTGTTCCCTTTCTTTAGCTATAGTATTAACTTTTTTGTTCAAATGACATTTCATGGTGATCCAGTTTCCAGGCTACAGCTCTGCACGTTCATATTTAGCTGTATTTACCATTTCACGTGTGTACTATGGTACCTACAAGATGGCCATCCTTCCTTCTCCTCCCTTAAGTTGATCTACAAGATATATTTTCAAAATTATATTTCCATTCCCTCTATAGCATAGTAGACCAAATGCTGGACCATGTCTTGGCTTGTATGCTCCCTGACTACTTCTCTTGTTATTGCATGTGTTGATGCCTAGTAAAAGTAATTCAAATTAATAAAACAATGCATAACTAACATGGCAGAAGACCAGATGCATTGAAACATTCCCCCAGCTTCAGGGCTCTGACCTAGTACAAATATAAGAGCAAAGCTTGGACATTGAAACTATTACCGATCCTTCCAAAGAGGACCTAGAAAAACACTGATACCACAATTACTAATACGTTTGTGGCAGTCACTATGGTGAAAAGTGGTAGTTGATAAACACTGGAGACCAATAAATTCAATATACACACTTGCTACAATATACCTGGTGAAATCTCCTATTGAATTTAATGGAGCCAGGACTTCACCTGTGAAATATGAGGGATTGTGTTTAAGTACTGTGTTCCACAGCAGCTGATGAGTTTACAATATCCCAGAGCAGAGCTCTGTCCGGCACAAACATAGTTTAAATGAGACTGACAAGGGTAGGTGAATTGCGCAGCTAGTAATGCACAGAACTCCTGGCCAGAGTCAGAATTCAATAAATCAGACAAGCATCTGGCTGTAATCTTCACAACAGGAACCATCTGTGCATACCCAATGCAAAAGTTGTGTAAACGTGACAAGAGAAAATTGATCTGACATAAGATCCCAGGGCTTCTCTCTCTATATATATATAGTTTCTCACACTTAAAGAATATTAGCAGAAGCTCAATCAAGTTAAGGCGTATACCTGCCACTGTTGTTGAGGGTATGATTGACCCTGAATTATTGCTGGACCTGTGCTACTCTCAGGCAATCTATATCAATAGGGTCCAGGAAAGCCTTTTTTTTCATTGCTGGTTGGTCAGGAGATTGAAACAGTTTCCTGTGACTGCTGATCTTGCTGCCGTAACCGTGGTCTTTGTCACCTCCAGATTAGGATACTGCAATGTGCTCTACACCTTAAATGGCTTGTGTGTGATTGTGAACAACTCATTAGGGGTAAGTGATGTATCACCCTGGGGTTACATGATACAAGTGTTCTGTGACCTGCATGGAATGCCAGTTCGTTTCTGGAGACAGTTTTTTATCTATAAAAGAAATGTCCTGGGACCTGGCTTGGGACCTGGCTTCCTGGCAGATTGCCTCTCTGACTGTATGATACTACAACCATTGTGGGCAGCACAGGCACTAGAATCCCCACGGTTTAGATTAAAGCCACCAGTGTGCTGTTCTCCAGGACGGACCCCTGACTTTTCAATTTACTCCCCTCTCTTGCTCTGCAATAGCTCAGATCTGTTCCCTTTCAGGGCATTCTGTAAGGTCCATTTAGGACTGGGAGGGTTATATGTATGGCTGAAGCAAGGTCCTGTTGGGTTGATTCTATTTCTGTTTGCTTATTTTCTGAATATGAAGGACATGAAAGCATCTGGCTTATTTCTTATGTGATTGTATTTTTAATTTACATCAAAGCACCTAAAAACCAGGATAGACATTTTAAAAATATTTATACTTATTAGAAATCAAAATTAATATTGCAGAGGCCAAAGTTTCCTAGCAAGGGCTGATTATGTACCCTAGAAAGAAAAAGTCCTAATAATTCCCTAGCCCTGCCAGCCAAGCTGCTAACTCTCCAACTTCTCCCACCCTTGATTAGAGAAAGTCAGAACAATGATTTGATCATGCCTGCCTCTTCTTAAGGCTTCCTGTTCTGGAAAGCACAACTTTCCCTGAGCACAGATGGGCTCAACCATGCCCTTAAGTGCTGTCCTGAAACAGGGCCTACTGCATTTACACTCATCCAGTCAGGTAACAGAAATAATTCTGAGTGCCTAAAGTGATCAGTCGTATCACCGAGGCAGTGCAGTAACAAGTAGCAAGTAAACATACTGAACACAGATCCTATAACCTGAAATAGGTTCACATATAACATTTAAGCATTACTAAGACTCTACTTAATTTGTGGTATTGCAAAAATTGTGGATCCTGCAATATTAGGCTTCCCCAGCAATTTTGATTTTAATTAGCTTACTTACACAGTTCACAATTTTGCATAGATTTTGAGGTTTGCAACACACACTTAGTACAGTAGAACCACATTTATCCAAGCTGATAGTGGCTGGGGCTCAAACTGTCAGGTCTGCGCATTAATGACTGTAATATAGTTGCAGCAAAATGTCCGGTTATTGTCCGAGACCAATACAGGTTCGAGTAAGTTTTTGATCATGTGAGGAAAATCAAAACGTGACAGATTTGAAGTTCAAAACCACGTGGCTGTTTATTGATAGGGGATACATTGCAACTTGGGCTGGGGAGGAGCGCTTTTACCAACTAACAATACTATTAGAACAAGAATATTTACACAACTTGAAACAATCTATTTACACCCAACAACAGGAAACCAAATGATCTGTGATTAACTGCTCACCAGAAATTAGAGCAGATATACCAAACTGAGTAAACTATATACATTAACCAAATATTGTAAAGTACAACAATTAACCACAATAACAATCAATACAACAATTTAACTTTCATATACTATATACACAACTTGGTACCAAGTAAAAGAGGGGAAAAAGGACGAAGCTAAGCAGACGGAGTATTTACAGCAAATAGAATGCATATACCACACTCTAGGCGCAGCTGACCAGCACTATAGACACCAAGGACATGACAAATTGGCAGAAAATAATCCGTAATGACAAGACCGGAGCCGGCTAAATCCGCAGGAGATCCTTCTGGTTGAAAGGGTGAACAGACCTTTCAGCTAACGTGGATACTCCTGCAGATTTTGGTGCAAGACATGGTTTTATTCGAAGGCTCTTACTCATGTCAGCATCTGATTGGTCCCTAGCTCCTTCGCCTTCCAGATTCCGAGCTGGAGCCCTCCACGTAAACAAGATCTGCACACGGCACACTACCCTTATGCACACGGCACACTGGTATTTTTGCACAAGGCGCTAGCTTGACCCCTAGGTGTCCAGGCAAAAAGAGTGGGAAAATGCACACAGCACTATAATATAGCACACCGCACTACGGTGTTGCACACGGTACCAATGTGACCTTTTGACCGACAATTGGCCAAACAGACGCCGTGTTTGAGCATAGGATTAGGGCTGCGAGTTATCAAAAAATGTAGCAGGCATATTATAATACTTGAGTGTTTATATTGTTCCAGCAAATTTTTCTTAAACAAAAAGATCTTCTCTGGCTTTTCCAAATTACTGCAATTAATAAATGTCCATTATTGCTTTTCCATGATTTTCCATATCTTGTCCGCAACTCAGCTGTAATTATTTGACAATCATCCCACAATTCAAGTAGAGCCTTGAGCGCTACAAATAAACAAATTAATAATCAAAATATGTTTGTAACCAACAGACAGAAAAAGCCAGCTTTACACCAGTGGGAAGAGAGCAGGAGCAGCGCAAGGGTTTTTGGGGCCCTAGGTGGGGGTCCTTCCGCGCTCCCGGTCGGCGGCAATTCGGCAGTGGGAGGGTCCTTCCACGCAGCAGAGTTGCCGCCTAGGACCCGGAGTGCGGAAGGACCCCTCGCTGCCAAATTGCTGCCCCCCAAATCCTGGTGCCCTAGGCGACCACCTAGGTCACCTAAATGGAAGTGCTGGCCCTGGAAGAGAGAATGCCTTCATAAGGATTAGCAGTAGAAGATGAAAAATGATCTGTGAGACAAAATATGAACAAAAGATTCTAAATGAGGCTTAAGTAGATTTAAGATAAACCTTATAAAAGTGCATAAGTGATTAGGAGCCTGGAAACACATTTCAGCCTACCAGTTATAATATATAATCTGGGTTCATTTGCTATTAGTTATTGCCACTGTATAGTCTGATTGCTGACTACTGATCTCTTTAATCATATTTAATCATACCATATCGGTCAATGAGACTCATGCTCTTAAAAGTGCCTAATCCACTTGAAATGTTTTGCCTGTCATCTAATTATTTCAGTCTGCACCAATAGCTACAGTGAAGCAGGCAAGGGCTTTGTTGCATTTTGCTTTCTGCCAGACAAACTATTATTCTGGATGCTAATGGATTATCGTTAAGTATTCCATTGCTTTGCCATTGAACTAAGCCAGGACTAGTCTTGCCTGAAGGTTTCTGACTTTGCCTAGTTTAATCAGGCGCAGAAGCCAGCTAAGAAAAGTTAATTTTCTAATTTTTTCAGAGGATGTAATTTATCCTATAAACTCATCAAGACTAATGCACTGCTTTTTTATTATTTAACATATCATTTGTATGCATAAATGTTCTTCATCTGATATTTTAAAGATAGAGAGCTATACTCAGTTCAAAACTTACTAGACCTAGGGGCCTTAACTGTGAAGCATCACAAGAGGAACTAAAGGCCAGATTTTAAAAGGTATTTAGGAGACTGAAGATTCAGGTAGGTGTCTAGAAGAAGTTTCAAAAGCACCTAACCTGTTTAGGTGCCTTTGAAACTTCCAGTGAGCATCTGTCTGAATCTTTGGCCTCCTGAATACCTTTGAAAATCTGCTCCAAATTGCTTAAACTGCATCCTCTCATAATGCTGAAATCAGACATAATGTAAGTTATATGTAACATCTGATTACCAGTTCTGTTCATTCCCTATGAAGCACCTGGCACTGGCCACTGTCAAAAAACAGGCCACTGGGCTGGATGGACCTTTGATGTGACCTAGTATGGCTGTTCTTATGTTCTTATATTCTTATGGATAAATCAACCTGACTAAATGTAAAATGGTGTAAATTAAAGAAAGGTGGGACTGTAGCCATAACAGCAACCAACAAGGGTGTGTAAGAAGGTAGAAACTAAGGCAGCTTGATCTTTGTCATATACCTTCTGTAATGGGATCTACAAACCCCATACTGAGCATAGACAGAGAAGGAGGAGAGTCTTTCCTGTTTACAAGGAAGCAGCTTGATCACACCCCATGCAGCTGCCAGAGCTGCGACCAACATAGGAAACAAGACCTGCTATAAAGGGGAAAGTACAGAGAGGGAAGGACAGGCTGAAAGGCCTGGAATAGCAAAGGTGTGATTCCCCTGTACCAGGCTGCCACCACAAACACAGCCAAGAGACTGAAGCAGACTGCTAAATTTAATTAGAGCCAAGGGGCCAAGAACTGCCCTGACTCAGATTAAACTAAGGTGGGCCAGTCAGGAGCAGCAAAGACCCCTTAATAGACCACACTGGGAGATGGTGATGCCTTCTTATACTTTGTTACTTTTGTTACTACAGATCTTTTCTCTTGCTTCCACATTTTGAGCCAGATCCTTTCCTGGACTCCTGCCACTTTGAGCTGCTCTGATGAGGCAAAGGGGCTGGAAAACAGCCTCATGTACATTATTAAAAAGTACCCACTGAGAAATTGTAGCACTAACATGTTGCATGATAAACTTAACTTTTCAGTTGCACTGTCTGCTATAAATGCTTTGGTGCAGGGACCTTATATTCACATAGGTCTGTAAAGCGCCTAGCAGGCAGTTGGTGCTTTAAATAAATGCTAACCTTCATAGTAGATATATAGAAGAAGGAAGGCATGTATGGACTCATGTGGGGAGATAACATACTCTGACTACATTTTTGTTTCCCGCTCATTAAGCTACAACAAACTGACTCTGGATGGTTCACCCTTGGGGATCATACATGGAGCAGAGAGAATATGAGCAGGTTTTCAAAAGCTGCTTGACTATATTGACTCAAAGGGGGCAACAATAACATAAACAAAATTGCTGTGGCTACTAAACTGAAAAACAGCTGTACAACTACCATCAAACTGACTTTTTGACAAAGGGACTTTTCCTGCAGAGTCATGTTTCCCAAGATATGGCATGACAAATGATCATCACCAGATATTGGTGCATATAAAATGATGCACTGCCCCTTAATTGAGGATCAGCTGGTGTACAGGTAGGCTTCAGTGGTGACTTTCTCCATAAATCTTTAATCCTAAACTAACACACATACCAACACATACAGTGGTCAACTACTGTTTCTAGTTTATTATTATTTATTATTAATAATTAATTTTAGGGAGGTTTAGAATTCTTTACTTATGTACAAGGAGAATACATTGAATCACACAGGGAAATCCTAAAATTCTGAACTGAAGTATAGCCAAACTTTTACTTCTTTCGTGCTGCTCTTCTTGGAGTATCTTAGTTTTTAATAATTTTTTAAATGCCAGACTTTTGGTAAAAAGAGTGGCTATTGAGCTTCTGTGTTTCAAGGTCTGTTTTATAACTAATCAGAACTGTGTACCGGAGTCTGAGTCAGTAGATGGTTATTCTCAAAAGGATTGGGTCATCAGTATAATTCAGATAAATCTTTCAGTGTTTGGATGCTTTAAATGAAGCTTATCTGAACCATCTCACCTTCTGGAATGGAATACATTTTAGGAGACAGAAAAAAATCAGCACGTTAATGCTTGATATTAAAGGAAAACTTCTACTTCCAGCTATGCCCATCAACCCTGCTAAGTTCAAACCAAACCCATGGGTTTGCATGAGTATAATTTGTGGTTAGGATTTGGACCTAAATTTTAAAAAATGGCCTCCACATTTCCACAGGCAAATCTTGCTAAAATTGTGGGTATAAATTTGAAGGCCTGCTTGAAGTTGCTTTGAAAATTGATGCCCTGAGAAATACAGACACTATGTAGGACAGAGGACTGGAGGTTTGTAGATTGATTACCAACCATCTCTGACAATAGGTGGGCCAAACTGAAGTCTGAGTATTTGTTAGGATGCTCAATAGCTGCAAATTATGCAAAAGACTTTCTCTCAGCTGCATGGAGAAGCAGAAGCCCCATGTCTTTTTGATTTCCCCAACACTCATCATTCCAATTTTTTGTTACTTCTTCTAAAATGAGATCAATTCATCTGCTCTAGAATTTGATAGGACCTTGCACTTCCAATTCACAGAATTTACATCAGGAGCTGAAGAAGAAATTATTCTCTCCACATAAGACACTGAAGAATTCACTAGGTGCATTATAGGCCTTTTTTGAATCCCAGTGAAGTCAACTGCAAAATTATTATTGACTTTAATGGGTTTTGCAGAAGGCCATGTGGGGCTGAGGAGGCTGGGGTATATGACAGAGAACAAGAGCAAGCAGAGAAGAAAGCATCAAGCATGGCACTCCTAAAGGCATCAAATGGAAGAGGTGGACCATTGGTCCAAATAGTACTAAAAATATTGAAAATAACTTGTGCAATTCCATAGATAAAAAAAAATTGTTTAAACAAAATAATGCTTCTACCTTCCCACCCTGCCGCCCAAGACTATCACTTGTTGGGGCAAGAACTGAATCAATCAGCCCTAGAACTGTGTGTGTGTGTGTGTGTCAGAAGGCTCCAAACTCAGGTTTTCCACCCCCACCGCAGCCTGCTTGGTTAGTAATAGGAGATGTGACTAAATAGTGAGGGGCAAACAGGTGAGTTTATTTAACAAAACACAGGTGTACAGATAACAAGGACCCCAACTTAACTATCAATAACAAAACAAACTCGGTTGTCAACAGATAAAATGAACTTGAAGCCAGAACCCAAAAGTCCTTACAGAAACACTAGGGGAAATATAGCAAGAAACAAACTTAATAACATTACCATATCTCGATGACAGGAGAAGCAGGTAGGTGGACACCACAGTGATCAGGAATCAGACACAGGACTCGGGACAACATCACATGATGCAGGACAAGGACTTCAGGGCCAGGTACTCAGGAACCTAGATAAGTAGATGATGATTTGTCTTCCTTCTTCTGCTTTCTATTTTTGACACACCATCGTGTGTGAGGTGTCCGGACGAGTCAAGTGATATTATAGGTGAGTGTGTGCCAGAAATCAGGTGGAACCAGTCGCTGTCTACATCTCTGATCTGTTTCTGGCTCTATCCCAGCAGCTCTGCTCTATATGGGCTACTGGACCACTCCTACTATCTGCTAATTGTACCAGATCCTCTCTCTGGCTGGAGACCACTACCATCAAGCTCCACAGTAGTAAAGAGAGCAGCCTGGCTACTGCATCTGGCACTCCAGAGCGGCAAACAGCCCTGAGGGGTGGGTGAACGCCCCTTAAATAACTTTGCTCTTGCTGGGCAGATTTTAGTCATGTGATTACTCCCTTTCCCCACACTTTCTGAAAAGGGTGTCAATAGTGGCATAAAGAAGGGACTAAACATGGAGACCAACAACAACCAGTTAAAATCCAATATGGCCAACATGGAAACTATACCTGAAATTCTTCCCCAACACACTCTATACCTCTCATAGGAGTGTGCCTAAAGAAACATTTTTTAAAAAACTTCTCTGAAGGAACTTGTGCAATTTCTGCCCCCTCTCCAGTTTTATCTAGCCTGTTTTGTGTGTCTCCAACTTTCTGGATTGATTGATTGATTGATTGATTGATTGATTGATTGATTGATTGATGAGAGGGTATCCTACGCTGGCCTTACCAGGACAAGATTTTCTAGGTTTGAAGTCAGTTGAACTGCTCTCCTGCTTAAAGTTCAGTGTGTGCTTAAAGTGCCTTGCTGAATAGGGATGAACTGCTGAATTGGACCATGATGAATTGTATTATACCTGCAGCAACCAGCTGTGCTTCGGTCTCCAAACGTTTATTCAAACAAAAGCCCTTATGTCTCTTCACTTTCATCCAACGTATTAATGGCTTTTCTGTAAGGATGTCACTAGATCTGAGTGAAATGATTGGTAGTAGCAGCCTGAAGTTATGGGGATAAACAGATTTTATTTTCCTGAATAAAAAGACAGAACATGGCTCAGATTGGCTGAACATCCAGAAATTCTTTCCATCTGATTGCTGTATTTGCCAGCCATTCTGAGATATCTCTTTTTCAGAACGATGATGTCTTGTGAAATGATTTAGCTTCAGTAATCACAGATATTGTTTCCAATAGAAGGGGTGCATTTTTAAAATGTTTTATATTTACAAGGGCTTTTTTTAATTCAAAATAATAAAAGATTCTTTATGGCTTACTAGTAGTTACCCTAGAAGATGTCTAATTTTTTAGTGGAGTATCATTGTATTCTTAGCATTTAGTCTCCTTTCTGGAGTGCATCAGAGCTTGCCCAAGTTACTGATCTTGTATATTTTAAAAATCTAAAAAAGAGTCAACCAACAGTGTGAGGGTTGATAAATAAAATATTGCCTGACTATATAGGTAAAGCAAAGTGCCATAGACACATTCAGGTCTGCCTTTTTTATGTGGGTAAAGAAAAAAAAATTGTAGTTGACTATCTTTGCAGAGGGCAACTGCTGGAACTATAATCTGCACATGTAAATAGCTCAATAATGATGAAATTGAGAGCGAAAAAATAAAAGTGATATAATGTCTATTTCATTGTAACAGCTCAAAGATTTCATTTAAAACTTAGCTGAAAATGGAAGCGGTTTAACAGTATCTTCCAAGATTCTCTAATACCTCTCTGTTTGGGGTTGGTTTTTGTTTTTTTGTTTTTGGGTTGTTGGTTTTTTTTTTGGTGATGGTGGTGGGTGGGAGGGAGTTGTGGCATAGCTGATACCAAGAGAGTGAAAACAGGTAACAGTGTTTATTTAGTATATTGGATGCTGTCTATAGTCGCTGCTGATGGTGGAGACATACCTTTGTTACAGGCTTCTGTGCAATGCTTGTAGCATCTCTTCCCAAAAATGCAGGAACAGACAGGAGCATCTGGAGAGATTTTCCCTGCGGATGTATAGCAAATCCTAAACTTTAATAATTAGAGCGGCTGTCAATGGGAATGAAAACTTCAGTATATACAGACTACATATACACTGCATTTAAGAAGCAAAAAATATTTGCCATCTGGAGAACTCATAGCTGGACAGTGTTTGCATGTTAAAATAGTCATAAAATGGAAAATCTGAAATTTTTTTAAGCCATTGGCAGCAGAATGTGTCAACGTGTCCTTTTTGGAAATTCATTTTTGTGTCAATAAACATCCCACCTTCCAGAACCCAAGGCTATTCCTGAAAATAATGGCCTGGGAGAGTCTCTTCTTCTAAATTCAGAAATGAACAAATGCAGATCTCTTCCTTTTGACTGGCAGGAAAACCACTTTTAGCCAGAGCCGCCAATAGTCTGCTTAGTCCCCAAATGATTTCTCCTGACCTCCTAGTTCAGTACACCTGTTACATTTTAATTGCTTACCTAGTGCTAACAAGATAATACCTCTAATATTTAACCACCATTAACAAGCTTTTATGAATTGTTGAGTGGCAAAAGTATACTTGCCCCTGTACTGGACACAGAAAATGACATTGGCGTCTAATTCTGATTTCTCTGTCACTAGTTGTAGAGTGGGGTACTTCCACTGACTTTAATGGAATTATTCTTGATTTGCAGCCATGTGAGCTTAGAATCAGGTCTATACTCCCTACATCAAAATGGTTTACAATCTGAATTAAACTGGCTTTGGCAAGAGACTCTTGGCTTTGATCTCAATATCCCACTGCCTCAAGGAACTTCTGGTTTGTTTTTTTTTCTCACACTGTTTTATTCCCAAATCAGAGGTGTTGGTGGCTCAGTTTGCTCATCCAGATCTCCAAATCTGTCACTTTGAAAGGAGTGGAGAAGCTGAAAGAAGAAGCGCTGAGAGACCTGGCCAACTGCAGGAGAGACCTTTCAGTTTGCCCTGCAGCTTCAGCTAAGAACAGCTGTATTCCAATTGTCTCTGTATTACAAGGGAGATTGAGGAGGAGGAGAAATCATGGAGACAGTTCCCAGAATGTCACTAATATGGTCGTGAGGCTGGGAAAGTGAGAAATCACAAAGGTCCCCAGTAGTGGCGTAACTAGGGGATAAATAAGGAAGGTCCATGTGTCCAATGCAAAACTAATGGGGAGAGGAATTGCTAGTAGGATGCCAGCACTTCACTAGACACTTTGGCACCGTTTTGTGACATCTGATTTCTATAGCTACAAAGGAAGCATACATGCAAAAGTTCCTCTTGTTTTCCTGCCTGCTTCAACTATACCATATGCTGTCAGAAAGGGAATCCAAAAGAGAAGTTTTACCTCAAAGGACCTTAAACTATATGTAACCTGTTTTCTTAATCCATGTGTCTGTAAGCTTTGTATAGGGCTAAGGATAAACAAACTAAGATATGCTCAATGATAGCCACAGGAAATCCTATCAGAAAATTATTGAAGAACTCTGCTTTATGCATAAAGAGCCCATCTAACCTGAGTACTTGAAATATACTTAAGCTGCTATGATTTAGTATTAGCAGCTTTTCCATAGGAAAGGTGATATTTCAACTGGCAATTTCCAATTACAAATAAAATTGTGAGGCTGGAAAAATATACCTACTGGAATTCACAAAATTCCCGTGAAAACAAGAGAGGAAGTCTTCTCCTAGCTTGAAACTGAATGTGGAAAAGACATTAGATATTGTCATCATCTGAATCGAAGCCCGATATCTTTACCCGATGACTAATGTGGAAAAATAGTGACTTAACGGGTAAAAATAATGTCTGTAATAGCAGTCTTCGACTTTTTATTTCTGCTCTTCAGGATTTGAAATGTTAGATACCCAAGTGAAGTGCATAAGTGGAAAACACAGCATCAAACTGTTACTGTTAAGAGAAAATAGGTTATGACTGATTTTGCTGGTCAACCTTTTACATATTCCTTGCTAATTTTGAGCAGGAAAGTGTTACTGTGTGTTAGAAAAACATAAAATCAATGTTCTATTTGCTGAGGCTAAATGGCTCTTGGGGAGACAGGTGAGCTGGTAGGGAAGGGGGAAAAGAGAGAGTGATACCACAGAGTCATATGGCCATAGTTGAGAGTCTCAAAGATTCAGGTATTTGGATAAGCTTTAGATATGCATCCACACTTTATGATGGCTATCCAAATTCAAACTTCCAAACTTTTGAGCTTTAACCATCAGGCTTGGTAAAGTTTTAATACCTTACTCAATAAATAAAAAGAGGAGAGTCCATACACTCATATAAATCTTTAATATTATTTCTGAACAGAAGAAATGCCAAGTGTTTTGAGATGCCATCATAGAGTCTATGCTTCATACAGTGAACACTGTGAATAAGTGCTGCCATCCAACTAACAATCCTAGTTTTTGATAATCCTATACCAAAGACCACTAAAATCAGGGGGAAAGACTTCCAATGACTTCAGCAGGTTTTGGGTTAGGCATTTGGAACCTAAGCAGAATGTAGTCAATGAGATTACTACCAGTTGTGGGTTAGCATATATTGGTTAAATTAAATGTACATTACACTGGAGTTTAAAAGAATACAAAAAGTATTACGGTAAATAAATAGAAATAATTGTGTACTACATTGCAGAGTTGGAATTAGGAAATGTGTGCATACTTTTTCTCACAATAGAAATTGTTGGCATCTTAGAGAGACTGAAGTTATAAAGAGTCTTTGCAAATAATCCTGCCTTGGAATTCTGAACTACTTCTCATTAATGAAGAGGAAGTTGTGGTATCTCTGGAACCTTGGAATGTTGGTCTGTTGTCACAAGTGGTTTTAATTATTCCAATTGAAGAACATGAGACAAACAAATCCTGGTCCTGCTGAAGACAAGGACAAATCACAGAGTTTGGTCCTATGAATCTACTTTTTTCTTGATTACCTCTGCCTGGCTTCTCAGAAATTGGACTGTGCTTTAGCAATATTCTTTGATTTCCCATGAAGATGATATTTTTATTTGTTATCTCTAGTTATTGTGCTAGGAATGGTACAAACATACAAGACCAGTTTTACAGAATTAAATAATGATCTCTGTATAACTTTTACTTTTGTGTTTAATAGTTAATTTTGTTTCAATTAATGTCTTTCTTGTAGTTGTAACCCCTTAGGGGTTTAGAGAGCATGGCCCCTTAAAAATCTTTTTCCTAAGGGGAGATAAAGGAGGGAAACTCTGGGGGAGTGGCTCTGGAGCTCCAGAGAGAGAAGGGCTACTGCAAGCAGGCCCTTGCAAAGTGAAGCAGTGGAAAACCTGCCAGAAGCTTGGGAAGGACAGGGTAGCCAACCGGGGACAGCCCAAGACAGGAGCCAGGAGGATCACTGTGCCAGGGTGGAATCACCCGAGAAGGACAGGCCGGAGCTGGACCCAGTATCACACCTGCCCAGAGCTGCATGGGGCTGTGAGTACTGCGGCTTGTGACTGCATTGGGAATAAGGAGGAGGCTGCTAGGTAGTTAAATGGGAAGTGGTCCCTCTGTGTGGCTTTGCAGAGAGCAGCTGAAGAGGGCACCAGAGGAGTTTGTTGGGGGACAGTTCACTGGCACTGAAGATGACCAGAAGCACCCAAGACTCTCCACTGGACTGGAACTTTGCTCAGGACTCCTGGACTCTGTGTGCAGGTACAGTGCTCAGTATCTGCCCTTTCAAACTGTGCTACCCATGGGGCCTTGGCTTGGATGCAGCCCTGTTTTACCACTTCTCCTATATTCCCCTTGTTGTTTTTCTCCTCTCATCCCTTTCTTATATCCATTGTACTTTTCCTGTGTGTGTGTGTGTGTTCACTCTAGGGGGTTGGAACATGTGCCCCTGGGATGGAAGGGATTTGTCCTGCTGCATTCCTGCGCATGCCTTCTCTTGGCTAGAGCTGCCTGCAGAGCAAACTCTGTCTCGGCCATGAGAGCTCTAAAGTTACATAGTTCTCACCTCTTTGATTTTTTATTCTGTTCTATATACACAATAAAGTGTAATGCTCAGTTATAAAAGCTCCTGTTTAACTAAACCTGAGTAATATCCATGAGGTTGTAATGTACTCTGCAATGTATTTTGATTTTCTCACGTCCCATGCAGCTGGGTTGGGGAAATCTTCACTCCAGGTTCAACAATGAAAAAGGAGGATGGGACAGTCTGTAAAGGTCCAGTAGTGGCCCTCAAAACCAGAACTACCTCAATAAACCAGGACTTTGGGTCACCCTGTGTTATTCTCTCACTACTAATGGTAGGCTCCATCTTGAATAAACATACAATTAGGGAGACATGTTTGCATTTGGGTAGGCCTGGTGCTACTTTGCCCTAAATTTAATATCTGTGCCAAGTTCTTCCTTTATTAGGTCACGAGGTTCTGCAATCCTTTCTCCTTTCATAACTAGTTGGTTGAGTTCTTGGAGCCAAAAGTGATTGGGCCAGCTGGTGCAGGAGAGAGTAGAAAACAAGTTTAGATCAAATGAGTGTTCTTCTTTTTGTATGTTAGAAATGATGGACCTGATTCTGTTCTCAGTTATACTGGTTTCAAACTGGTGTAACTCCACTGATTCCAGGCATTACTCCAACTTACACATGTCAAAGTGCGAGGAGGATCAGGCCCAATATGTGACTTTTGAAACTTGCAATGTTAATGTGAAACATAAATTCCCTGGCCGGATGTGCCTTACTAGGGCAAGTACTGTAGTACATAAAAATACTAACATAATTCTTTTCAAACTGTGGTCCAGAAAGCACTGGTGGTATGGGGAGCAGTTGTTAGTCACATGCTGCTGGCTGTGCCTCTTTCTTTATAGCCTTTTTCTACAGATTCCCTGGCTCTTGAGTGAAGCACATGTGTGCCAGCAACAGCTGTAGAAGAGGAGGTCTAACCTAGCACCTTAAACTAAGGGCTCTTGCAACCCCAAGAGGAGAATGGGACATGAATACATAGCTGTCAGGGGGGCTAAGACAGTTAGTAGACACAGTCTTGGGGCTGGAGACCAGGGCTTCATCAGTGAGACATGACAGGAGGGTGGAGGCAGAAAGCAAGGGCTGAAAAGTGATGAAGGGTAGAGCAGGTGACTGGGCAGGGAGGGGATGCTATGGAACAAGGAAGAGAAGTATAAGTGACTGGATGGCGGTGGGGGAGCATCAGGTAGTAGGGTAGAGAGGAAGTGTTGGGTAGCAGGGCAGGGAATAGCAGGAGAATGGGCAGAGAAAAGGCACTGGGAGCAGGGGAGGCTGGATTAGACATATGAAGCAGAGGAGAGAAACTTAAACAAAAGTGAGATAGTGGGGTTAGTTTGGGGGAAAAGGAAACTAACTTGATTCTGAAGTTTCTGTAAGTTCAGTAACTACCAATGCCTGTACTGGCCACACGGCCAGTGAACAGGATTGGGATGGGAATGCTGGGAGAAGATGTGATCCCTGAGACAGTTTCTCTCTGAAGAAGTGGGCCACACTATAACATGGAGTAAAGCTGGCACAGGGGACACAGAAGGGCAATTTTACACACCCATCATGTACCACCTCTGGGAAGGCCTCCAGGGGCAACTCCCATTAACCTCAATAGCAGCTCCACGTGTGGGAGGCCTGCAGGAGCCAGTTTGAAAAGAAAAAGCAAGAATGAGTCAGTCATTTGCATTCTAAATGTAAATGTCAAGGACCCACTGGTGCAGCCTGCCCCAAACCCACTGGCTGCAGAAACTCACGCTCTGTGACTCAGTTCCTATGCTTCTGGATTGCAAATCACCTTTAATGCTTGTTCTTGGCAAAAGTGAGGTCCAGGCTGCATGATCCAGCTCTGTGACCTCATGCACGTGCTAGGCCTCTCTCCAGATGCTTGCTTGCTGCCAGGCTTTAATTTGGAGCAACAAATCCAACCAGCAAAGCAGAGCGTAACAGTTCCTCATGGAGAGTCACAGGAGAATTGCGGCATAGACAAAGGCTGTGCAGTGAGATTTTTAGTTGGCTTCTCCTGCTATTTTCTAACCCGTGCCTCAAGCAGCATTTCAGTACCTGAAAACAGCCAACCCAGCTGCTGTGTGGGGCTCTCTAAGGCTCCAGTGCTACAAATGACTTCATATGGCCAGATGGAGTCTGTTGGCTTCCAGGAGCCTTCAGCAGTTACTTTCCCTTTGATTCTCAGCTGAGCAAAGCTTTTCAGAAAGAAATTTCTCCCCCTTTCACTTCCGTCCCAGCTCCTGACAAGATATACTGATCTCCTGCCTACACCAGTTCTCCTGGGGGTATTTCAATACATCAGCTCAGATTGATTTGAGATGTGAAACACTAATCATCCTTCTGCTTTTGAGTATGATAAGGTGACATCAGTGGCTGGCTAGCCCAAGAGAGATTAGATATGTATGCCTCCTAGCTAGGATTCTCCAAAAGAGCAGAGGATTTCAGAGTCAAAAGAGCTAGGGTGAATTAACTTTCTAACCTGCTTGAAGAGTTCATAGTGAGACAGTATGTTCAACATTTGCTTGTCCTGGCTTCAAATGCCCAATCAGATATTTCCAAAGATTACACAGAAATATTCCTGATTTGGTGCCCTTGAAACTTCATGTCAAACCCAATCCTGTGCATCATCCAGCGCCCTC
Source organism: Gopherus evgoodei (assembly GCF_007399415.2). NCBI lineage: Eukaryota > Metazoa > Chordata > Testudines > Testudinidae > Gopherus > Gopherus evgoodei. The sequence goes on from NC_044324.1 coordinate 73,353,763, forward strand.
AGCTTTCACTGATTTGGGTGTGGAGAGTGCTCAGTACCTTGCAGGACTGGGCCTTGTATAAGCAAACTGAGGTGGCTGCCAGTCATAGAAAGATAACAACAGGAGACACTTCTGATGCAATTTGTGTGGGTACTGTAAGCTGCCCAACACTCAGCAGTGATCAGTTGGATCATCATGAACTGTCAGGTGCCTTCATACTGGGAGGAGCTAAAGGTTTCTGAACCATCTTGGCCAATATGTCACATCTCAGGCCTGGTCTACACTATGCATTTAAACCAAATTTAGCAGCGTTAAACCGAATTAACCCTGCACCCATCCACACAATGAAGCCCTTTATATCGATATAAAGGGCTCTTTAAACTGATTTCTGTACTCTTCCCCGATGAGGGGAGTAGCGCTGAAATCAGTATTACCATGTCGGATTAGGATTAGTGTGGTCGCAAATCGACGGTATTGGCCTCCGGGCGGTATCCCACAGTGCACCATTGTGACCGCTCTGGAAAGCAATCTGAACTCGGATGCACTCGCCAGGTAGACAGGAAAAGCCCTGTAAACTTTTGAATTTCATTTCCTGTTTGCCCAGCGTGGAGCTCTGATCAGCACGAGTGGCCATGCAGTCCCAAATCCAAAAAGAGCTCCAGCATTGACCGTACGGGAGATACTGGATCTGATCGCTGTATGGGGAGACAAATCTGTTCTATCAGAGCTCCATTACAGAAGACAAAATGCCAAAGCAGTTGAAAAAATCTCCAGGCTATGATAGACAGAGTCCACAGCAGGGACTCAGCACAGTGCTATATGACAAGCGTAACAGAAAGCCAAAGAATCAAATGGATGCTCATGGAGGAAGGGTACTGAGAACTCCAGCTATGCCACAGTCCCCACAATCTACGAAAAGCATTTGCATTCTTGGCTGAGCTACCAATGCCTGAAGGGTCAAAAACATTTTCCCAGATGGTTCAGGATGTATGTCATCAATTTACACCCTTCTCCCCACCCCCGAAAGAAAAGGGAAAATTGTTTCTTGCCTTTTTTCAATGTCACCCTATGTCTACTGCATGCTGCTAGTAGACGGGGTGCTGCAGCGCTGAACACCAGCATCCCCCTCCAGGTGGCAGTTGGTGCAAAATGATTGGTATCCATTGTCATCATCAGCCTGTGAATGCTCCTGGCTGGCCTGGGTGAGGTCAGCGGGGGCACCCTGGGTGAAAATGGGAATGATTCCAGTCATTTCTGGCAGATGGTACAGAAGGCTTGGTAACCGTTCTCATCATAGCAGCTGGAGGCTGAGCTCCATCAGCCCCCCGCCCCTTTCATGTCTAAAGAAGATTCTGTATTCCCTGGACTATCATAGCAGCTGGAGGCTGCGCTCCTCTCTCCCTCACCCTTTAATGTCCTGCCTGGACTATCATAGCAGCTGGAGGCTGCCTCCCCCTCATTTTATCTCACTAAAAACTCAGTGTTTCTTATTCCTGCATTCTTATTACTTCATCACACAAATGGGTTACACTGCCATGGTAGCCCAGGACAGTTAGGGGAGGAGGGAAGCAACAGGTGGGGTTGTTGCAGGGGCACCCCCTAGAATGGCATGCAACTCATCATTTCTGCTGGATCTCTGGTTCTCTAGTAGACTTGCCCCATATTCTAGGCAGGACTGACTCTATTTTTAGACAAAACATGAAGGGAATGACCCAGGGAGTCATTCCCATTTTTGTCCATGTGCCCCCGGCCAACCTCAGTGAGGCCAGCCAGGAGCACCCATGACAGCAGCAGATGGTACAAAAGGATTGATAACCGTCATTGCCAATTTCCAAATGCAAACAGTGCAAAATGACTGATAACCATCATCTCATCGCCAATTTACAATGGTAGACGGTGCAATAGGGACAGTAAACATCTCTGCTACCTTGCAAAGGCAAATGAATGCTGCTGTATAGCACTGCAGTACCACGTCTGTCAGCAGCATCCAGTACACATACGGTGACAGTGACAAAAGGCAAAACAGTCTCCATGGTTGCCATGCTATGGGGTCTGCCAGGGCAATCCAGGGAAAAAGGGCGCGAAATGATTGTCTGCCGTTGCTTTCATGGAAGAAGGATTGAGTGACGACATTTACCCAGAATCACCTGCAACACTGTTTTTGCCCCATCATGCATTGGAATCTCAACCCAGAATTCCAATGAGAGGGGGAGACTGTAGGAACTATGGGATAGCTTTGCGATAGCTACCCATAGTGCAACGCTCCAGAAATCAACGCGAGCCTCTGTACATGGATGCACACTGCCGAATTAATGTGCTTAGTGTGACTGCATGCACTTAACTTTATACAAACTGTTTTTAAAAAAAAGTTTCTGTAAAATCAGAATAATCCCATAGTGTAGACATACTCTTAGAGAGGAGAAACACAAGCAGCTTTGTACAACAAAGATGAATAGTGCTTCTCGAGGAAGGGTTCTTATTGACAAGACCTTTTTTTCACAAAGCTAAAAACAGCAGTGCAGTCTTACTAACCTGAGAGGATTTGACAATAGGCAACAATTTGATGATCATTGCTAAGAGTCAAATGCCTTTCAGGCAACTTGAAAAAAGGTAAATCAGGGGTGAAAATCCTTCTGTCCGTTCATTGGTTATATGAAGGCTGAATAAATGGCAGTGGGAAAGCCAAAGAAAAATGAATGACTTTAATTTCTCATTTGTCAAGAGACTGGACTATTTATCCTTACATTTATTTTGATGTCAAGGCGTTCTCTTTGTTTATTGGATAAATATTTTTCCAGTAGGGCTTGTCTTTTACAGGATGAAAAATATCAGTGGTGCAAAAGTGATTGATTTATAATTAAAGACACTTTGGAAAGTTTTTGGCTTATTTTCCTTTGATTTCCTAATTCTCAAATTCAAAGGGAAAAAGCTGGGATTTGGCATGCATTTGTAAAAGGAAAAAAGACATTCAATGACGGGATCAGACTACAAAGAAAAATGTGCAGAAATCTTGGACCGTAGAGAATTAAAGAAGGTGACAGACTTGTTCTTGCTTTGCTGTTAGGCCCTGTGGGCCAAAATGTGCCTTGCTTCATTTATACCCGAAGGAGGGGAAAGGAGCAACCAAGATAGCTCCAAAAGCTTCACTTCAGTGGATCTTCTGGATCTCTCTCTCTCTCTCTCTCTCTCTCTCTCATACACACAAAGGAAATAAATAAAATAGAACTAGTGCATGCTAACTCTGCAGTTCTTGGGGCACAGCAGGGGAATTTCCAAGAGAGTCAGATGCTACACTGCTCCTCTGGCCCCACTTCCCTCCTTTCAGCATGGAATAGCTGTACAAGCCATTCTACTAGTGGTCATTTTGTGCCTGGGCCAAATCCATCACACTGATTGGATGCAGGTACAGGGCCAAAGTTAAGGGTGCTTTCAGAACCTATCCACCTACGTATCCACCTACGTATCCAGCACCTCTGAAGGAGAGGACACCATGGATGGTACCGTCCTCCTGAAGGGTGTCAGAGAAATGCACAGTGTCATTATCAGGCAATGCACATTTTTGGCTCCAGTGAGTAAAGGTAGAAGTCTCAGACCCATGGGCTACCATTAAAATTGGGATTTTGTCAGTCACATGCTAGTAATCTCTGACCTGTTCTTAGCTCCATGGTGCTACAAGCAATAATGTAACTATGCAATCCCAAGAACTGCATTCCAGAACACCATAGTGTTGCAGCTCAGCCTGTCAATAGAAGGCCCATGGAAGCACCACCTTCCCAACTCACTCCACTATCTGGTAGTTGAATTGGCAGCTGCTCAGAGCAGTACTGCTGGAAGACTCCCAGCAGCCCTGTAATATGCTCTCAGAGGCCTCACCCCCTTCAACTCCAGCAACTCCCCCTGCCAGCACTTGTGCCTGTAACTCTCTTCTCCCTCACCTACAGCTCAGGTTGCTACAAGCCAGTACAAGCTCCTTCCCTATAGACCCCTGGCCTTCCTCCCTGGCCTCCAGAGCTCCCTCCCATCCTGTAGCCCAATAGGAGCTGGATGGAGCCCTGAAAGTGTTACAGCTGTCTATTGGGGCAATGAAAAAGCTCAGACGGTTAGATTCATCTTTGTGCCAGTGCACAGCCCAGCACAGGGAGCACTGGGGAGGGCAGCTTCATTTCCCCCATCCTTGTGCTGCTTGGGCCCTGTGGCAGGTTGGACTAGAATAGCCCTAAAGGCTGCCATAACTTGTGCTCCTGCTGCAATGGCACTGCCCCTGTATCTGGAGAATCCCAGGGTATTTATGGGAGTCAAGGGCCAGCTGCATGGTGGCCCTTTGCCTGCACATCCATTCTAGCCCCAGCTCTTCTCCCTAGCCTCGTGCAGGTGCAGCTTTTTCAGAGCCCTCTTTCCAGAGATGACTTCTGCCCCCAGCCGCTTGGGGAAAAAGTGATACAGATGTAGGCTATTGTGACATGCCATACCTCAAAATAACGCCCTGTAACACCCCCAAAGTCTTCACTGGTATACGGTGGTGATGTTTCATACAAAGCATGCCTTGTAAGGTACCATATAGAAGGTCATGATCTGCTGCAACTCATTGTTCTGGGGCTGTGGGAAGCAGCAGCCAGCATATCTCTCGGCCCAAGCCACTTCTCGCAGCCCCCACTAGCCTGGAGTGGCGAACTGCGGCCAGTGGGAGCCACAATCACCTGAACCTGCAAACGCAGCAGGTAAACAAACCAGCCCGGCCTGCCAGGGTGCTTACCCTGGCGAGCCGCTTGCCAAAGGTTTCCAGTCCCTGGTGTACAAAGTGATGAGATTTTGCTGTATGGTTACTATTGAAATATATTATTAGTTTGGGAGACACTCACTGCTAGGTCTCCAGGGACAACAAAGGTGGTGACCAAATGGGCGTTAAGCGACCATCATGAGCCATTGACCAGCAGGAGAATTGTAAACAAGAGATTTACAATTTTGTAAGAAACAGTTGCACAAGCATCACACAATAGGGATTGCTCAACTCTGTGACTCAGCAAGGCCCACCAGGACATACCTGGGCCCAGTATCTTCCCTGGGACAGGAATTGAGAGTATAAAATAAGGCACAATGGCACCAGGCGATCACCTTTCACCTACTCCACCTTCGCTGAAGGCAACAAGAACGCTGGGAAGACAAAGACTTTGAACTGAGGAGACTTGTCCCAGGCTGAGAAGGAAATTCAGCCTGTGTATTAAGAATTGTAATCTACCTGCAACATCCAGCGGGATGAGAAAAGCTGTTTGATTCAAATCTTGCATAGTCTGAAAGTTTAATATTCAGGATTCATGTTTACTTTTTATTTTCTTAGGCAACTATCTCTGGCCGTTATACCTACCATTTATAATCACTTAAAATCTATCTTTCTGTAGTTAATAAACTTATTTTAATGTATCCTTACCTGTGAGTTTATCTAATGTGCTTGGGGACTCTGCTCATATTACGAAGGCTGGTGTATGTTCACTATCCTTTGATGAAGTGGCAAACTGATTAATGAGCTTGCATTGTTTAAAAGAAGACCTTGAGCAGTGCAAGACAGTACATTTCTGGGGTGCAAAGCTGGGAGCTGTGGGGGTTGCTAGTGTCTCCCTCTGTATAGTTCATGAGTGGCTTAGGCTTTATGTCGACACCCAAAATTCAACAAAACAAAAATCACCAAAGGGTGTTCACACTTGTTCTCTCTGTCGACAGATCACGTTCACACTATGGGCACCATCATCGACAGTGTGAGCAATGCACTGTGGGTATATATCCCACAGTGCAGTGTTGTGTGAAGGTGGAGCTGAACGCTGCACATCTTGGGAGGATTCCCTCCGAGTTCTCCCACAGCCTTCTCAGCTGCTGGGTGTGGCATCATAAGTAGCTCTGTGAGCTCTCTGTGCTGAGGAATGTCAAAGCAATGCAGCAGTCTCTCCTCCCCCACTCTCTGCAACACCAGTCTGCCTGCTGCTGTGTTCCTAGTGCAGGACAGAACAGGAGCATTCCAATGATTTGCTCCTTGTTCCCCAAACAGAGCAGCACACTCAACTATCAGATGCTTCCCGGAACAGAGATCAAAACACTGAGCAGAGGGATCAGGGCAGGCATTCTGGGATACTGGCGGAAGCCAGTTCTGTTGACAAAACAAATAGCAGTATCTACACTGACTCTTTGTCAGCAATAAAGGAGGGGGAGGGGAGTCTCTTGTAGGGGTGGAAGCAGGCATTTTTCCCTACAAAAGTCTCATTGCAGTGTGTACGCTCTCACTGTTCTGTCACCAAAAGGCAGTTTTTGGTTACAAGCTTGGTAATATAGACAAAGCCTAAGAGAACATTCATGCAATTTAGAGGTTTTTAAGACCAGTCTTGTCCAAGCCCTGGCTGGGATGATTTAGTTGGAGTTGAAGTTGGTCCTGCGCTGATATTCTATGAATTTAGCTGGGTGTGTCTCTGTATGTGGGTGGCTGAGTGATAATGGCATCATGAAAGACAAACCAGGTTGGAGAGTTAAGGGATCACAGCAGTCCCACAGTTCCAGGTTGTATTTCTGGGATCCTGTAGCATCTTTTCTTCAGGCTCTCACTGGATCAGAAGGGAGGGACAATGTGGGTTTCCTCAGCCCACCCATTCTTCACCCTGGCGTGTCCAGTCTCCACCCCTGGGCCAATAGAGAATGAAGCAGACCCCATCTTGTATGGGAAGGAGAGTGATCTATGGATCCAGAAAGTGGAGGAAGGCATAACAATAATCTAGGCCAATGTGAGAACTAGCTAATTTGTGACTAGATTTGACATATCTCTGATTAGCTGAGTAATTAGCTATGATACATTTTCCAATGGGTCTATACCATTGCTTTGTTAAACTTTTAGTATTTTTACTTTTGTCTACATTTAAGAAAACTGGGTCTAAATTTTTGATTCAAGATTAAATGGGCCTGATTGGATATTTTTAATAGGAAATTTCTCATTACTACACAAACCACAGCAATTACATTTGGGAAAGTCTAAAATAGACTGATTATGTCAGAATAATATTATATAAATATACTTACATTGATTTGCTTTGAACTCCGTCTGCTACCCAGAGAGCAAATACATTCTAGTTTGAATAAATTTGTACATGGGTTTCCAAATATTAAGAGCATGCCCACTCATTTTTGTCAAAACAGCAGAGATGTGGCCCAAGTTTCTGCAAATGTATTACTTTTTTTATTCATGTAATGATGAAGTTAGCATTTACCACTAATTATATTTTGTGGAACGTTCCCATTCCTATGGAATAAAGATCAACTAGAATCATCAGTCCCTCTCTGGTACAATAAAGACGTTGGCACAACAAGGGACTGAGTGAGGGAAATTCCATTCCTACCTCTGAATTGCTTGCCTTTTGTGGTTTTAAACCACATGTGGACTCACCAAGTTTCGGCCTCTATGGAACTTTTGCAACCAAACTATAAACCTGGAAAGTAAGGGTTTATAATGGAAACACAGATAGCCCCTTAACCATAGCACATAGCTTGCATGCACACAGAGGACAATCACAGGCTTGCAACAGATTTTCAAATTATTCTATTGAATTACAAAAAGGGCTATTATTAGTTCCTACCAACTTTGTTATTTATAGCAGTTTACAGTGATTAAACTCGCTAACAACTTTTATCTAGAAGCTGCTTAGCATATCAAGATTTTGCAAACATTGTAATTTGCTATATTAAAGAGATAATGTTCATGGAACAAAACAGTGTAGCAGGATAATAGTTTCCTGCTGCCAGTTTAATTCTGAGAGACTGTTGATGTTTGTGACAGTGACTTTATTTTTAGGAAGAGGTGGACTCTGGGCTGAATGGCTGATGTAGCCTCTGCAGAGTAGTTCTGTGGCTAATCTTTGCATGTGGGGAGAATTCCTGACCCTTATGCCCCCATAAATCTGGGCAGAAACTGGGCTAGTTCATATATATATGAAAATATACCACTTTTGTCAAAGTCGACATTAAACCTGGTGCCCTGGTGGTCTGACCAAATTCTACTTTAAGTAGTTTCACTCTGCCAGCCTGAATTTGCCCTAAAGTTTCCATTGAATAAAGTATTTCTCACTTACTGCTTTATAGTGCCATGCAGTGTTGCTGCACACTGCTAAGCAGTGGCTACATTTCAGTCCCAGAAATGGTTGCACTTTGGTGGAAGGAGGAAGTGAGAGAGCACTCGGTCTGTTTGTGTATTGTCTATAGTACGTGCAGAGAGAGGGAGAAGCATACTCTTCAGTTCCCAGTGCTGCAAAGATCATACTGTACACTAAACCCACAGATTTGTAGGGGAGCAAGTAGGTGGCATTACAAATGACGGGTATATTGTCAGGGATTTCAGTTATAGCCTGTCTTGGCATTTGTGAAGTTACATAATATTTTAGGAGAATTACAATTTGGGGATCCATTTTTTGCTATCAATATCAGATTTTTCTAGAAGACAGGTGTATATTTTTAAGTAAGTGAGCCAATTTTTTTATAAGAGTATGCTCTTTGACAGCCATCCAGGAAAAAGGTCTTTGGGGACTCTCATTGTATGTTTATATAGTGCCTTGTAAAATGGACCCCCAACCTGGTTGTGGCCTTTAGTTACCATCACAATATAAATGTTTAATATCAATAATAACAATCATGAGGCCAAATTCTCCCCTGGGATGTACGTGTATGCTCTGGGCACACATGAATTTTGCCTTTCTTAGCCCTCTGGTACTGCTCCTATCACCTCATCCAATGCCCACTGCAATCAAAGGAAAAGCTTCCATTGACTGCAGCGGGTTGTGGATCAGGCGGTTTACATTCATGCTGCTGTGAAATGTCACTTCCGAGGAAGTAGGACCTTCCACAGGAGAGGAAATCAGCTCATGCAAATTTCAGCACTTGTCTAATAGTAGGAATGAAGAAGACCCGTTCACGTTGGAAATATTTTTGTTAATCACATCTGTGCTGTTCAATCAGCATATCCTTTAGTCAATTAAATCCTAATTTAAAGGCAGTTCATTGGTAGTATTGTTCATTTATGTGCATTAACTACAACTAAGGTGCAAATAAGTACATTAACTGCAAGTCAAGTATATCTGAAACCGTATAGGATAGAGGATTACCTCAAACTAATGAATGACACTAATCTTTAAGAGCTTTAAATACTGCACTTTGATGTCACAAAGGATTTGGATTTTTTTATCCACACGGGATTAAGGCAAAGTGGCAAAGGCAGATCAAATACTGGGAGCACATAGTAGCACATGGAAAAGTCTGACTTGGTATCCTTTGAAGATATTTCTGTACCTTTTTTTGCTGTGTGTGTGAATAAAATAAACAACTGGAAAGCAGTTGTGCCGAGCCTCCTACCTGGAGTTGAGACAGTGAAATGTATATACTCATGCATTTTTTTTGGCCTACCTCAAGGCACTGGTTGCTTTATAGCAAATCTTCCTGAGGACTATGTCATAAAATGCACCCAGACATTTAGATATCTTGTTTGTTGAAAGAAAGTCTAGATGTCCTGTGTACACAGGGCAATTAGGGCTGCTGGTGAGGAAGCATCTTCCAGAAAAGTTGCCATATTGGATGAGACCAATGATTCATTTAGTCCAGTATCCTGTCTTCCAACAGTGCCCAGTGCCAGATATTTCAGAGGGAATGAACAGAACAGGGCAATTTCGAGTGAGCCATCCCATGTCATCAGGCCCCCCTTCTGGCAGTCACAGGCTTAAGGACAACATAAGAATGGCCATACTGAGTCAAACCAAAAGTCCATGTAGCCCAGTATCCTGTCTTCTGACAGTGGCCAATGCCAGGTGCCCCAGAGGGAAGCAAGTGATCCATCCTGTTGCCCATTCTCAGCTTCTGGCAAAAACCAGATCATGGGGTTGCATCCCTGATCATCTTGGCTAATAGCCATTGATGGGTCTGTCCTCCATGAATTTATATAATTCTTTTTTTAATCCTGTTATTCTTTTGGCCTTCACAACATCCCATGGCAATTGTGGTTGTGTGAAGAAGTAGTTCCTTATGATTGTTTTAAATCTGCTGCCTATTAAATTCACTGGGTACCCCCTGGTTCTTGTGCTATGTGATGGGTAAATACATTCTTATTTGCTTTTTCCAAACCATTTATGATGTTATAGACTTCTATCATATCCCCCTTAGGCATCTCTATTCTAAACCCATGTCTTTTTAATCTTTCCTGAAATAGTAGCTGTTCCATACCACTAATCATTTTTGTTGTCCTCCTCAGTAATAAAATAAAAAAAATAAAAAAAGAGCAAGTAAAAAATCACTTAGAAAAGTTAGATGCCTGCAAGTCACCAGGGCCTGATGAAATGCATCCTAGAATACTCAAGGAGTTAATAGAAGAGGTATCTGAGCCTCTAGCTATTATCTTTGGGAAATCATGGGAGACGGGGGAGATTCCAAAAGACTGGAAGGGGGCAAATATAGTGCCCATCTATAAAAAGGGAAATAAAAACAATCCAGGAAACTACAGACCAGTTAGTTTAACTTCTGTGCCAGGGAAGATAATGGAGCAGGTAATCAAAGAAATCATCTGCAAACACTTGGAAGGTGGTAAGGTGATAGGGAATAGCCAGCATGGATTTGTAAAGAACAAATCGTGTCAAACTAATCTGATAGCGTTCTTTGATAGGATGACGAGCCTTGTGGATAAGGGAGAAGCGGTGGATGTGATATACCTAGACTTTAGTAAGGCATTTGATACAGTCTCACATGATATTCTTATAGATAAACTAGGAAAGTACAATTTAGATGGGGCTACTATAAGGTGGGTGCATAACTGGCTGGATAACCATACTCAGAAAGTAGTTGTTAATGGCTCCCAATCCTGCTGGAAAGGTATAACAAGTGGGGTTCCGCAGGGGTCTGTTTTGGGACCGGTTCTGTTCAATATCTTCATCAATGATTTAGATGTTGGCATAGAAAGTACGCTTATTAAGTTTGCGGACGATACCAAACTGGGAGGGATTGCAACTGCTTTGGAGGACAGGGTCAAAATTCAAAATGATCTGGACAAATTGGAGAAATGGTCTGAGGTAAACAGGATGAAGTTCAATAAAGATAAATGCAAAGTGCTCCACTTAGGAAGGAACAATCAGTTTCACACATACAGAATGGGAAGAGATTGTCTAGGAAGGAGTATGGCAGAAAGAGATCTAGGGGTCATAGTAGACCACAAGCTTAATATGAGTCAACAGTGTGATACTGTTGCAAAAAAAGCAAACATGATTCTGGGATGCATTAACAGGTGTGTTGTAAACAAGACACGAGAAGTCATTCTTCTGCTTTACTCTGCGCTGGTTAGGTCTCAACTGGAGTATTGTGTCCAGTTCTGGGCACCGCATTTCAAGAAAGATGTGGAGAAATTGGAGAGGGTCCAGAGAAGAGCAACAAGAATGATTAAAGGTCTTGAGAACATGACCTATGAAGGAAGGCTGAAGGAATTGGGTTTGTTTAGTTTGGAAAAGAGAAGACTGGAGAGGGGACCTGATAGCAGTTTTCAGGTATCTAAAAGAGTGTCATCAGGAGGAGGGAGAAAACTTGTTCACCTTAGCCTCCAATAATAGAACAAGACGCAATGGGCTTAAACTGCAGCAAGGGAGATTTAGGTTGGACATTAGGAAAAAGTTCCTAACTGTCAGGGTAGTTAAACACTGGAATAAATTGCCTAGGGAGGTTGTGGAATCTCCATCTCTGGAGATATTTAAGAGTAGGTTAGATAAATGTCTGTTAGGGATGGTCTAGACAGTATTTGGTCCTGCCATGAGGGCAGGGGACTGGACTCGATGACCTCTCGAGGTCCCTTCCAGTCCTAGAGTCTATGAGTCTATGAGTACCTATTCCCATTCTAATATATATTTTTAAGATGGGATGACCAGAACTGCATGCAGTATTCAAGCTGTGGGTGTACCTTGGATTTATATGGTGACATTATGATAGTTTCTGTCTTATTATCTATCCTGTTTCTAACATTCTGTTAGGTTTATTGGCTCCCACTGCATATTGAGTGGATGTTTTCAGAGAACGATCCACAATGACTCCAAGATCTCTTTCTTAAGTGGTAACACCTAATTTAGAATCCATTATTCTGTATGTGTAGCTGGGATTATGTTTTCCAATGTGCATTACTTTGCATTTATCAACACTGAATTTCATCTGCTATTTTGTTGCCTAGTCACCCAGTTTTGTGAGAGTCCTTTGTAACTCTTCGCAGTCAGCTTTGGACTGACACATTGGGGTTCTCAAACTGTAGCCCATGGATCACTGATAGTCTGTGAAGAGCTGGCATGTCACATGGTGCTAACTCCTCCTCCTGACTTTCAACACGTGAAGTGTAAGAGTCAGAGAAGGGGACCTGGTGGCAGGGAAGCATGTGCAGAGACATAAGGGGAGAGAAAGAGAGAAGAGAGGCACAGAAGAATCAGAGTGGATAGTGGCTAAACTGTTTTCAAAGCAGCTCAGAATGTTCATTGAATTAAGGACAGTTCCAAATACAGAAACACTTTCCTGATATTATTTTTCTGTGCAAGCAAGTGCTGCAGTTGCCACAAAGGTGTTATGGGTAAAGTGGAGGTGGTCCATTAAGTCACAATTAAAAAGGAAGGCAGTCTGACCATTGAAGACTGGACAAATTGTTTGTGAGACACTCTGTAACAGGATATTCTGCCCCTTTAAGGTTTGGGAGGCCTGGGCTGGCCAGCCCTGTGCAGCCATCAGACCCAGCTGGAAAGGGAATAATGATTATAAAAGCTGGCAAGGGCTCAGTTGAGGGGGCTGTTGCAGAAGGGCGGTTGGAGCTTCTCATAGGTCTTAGAGGAGGAGAACTCCTAGGTAGATGGCTTGGAGAAGGAGGACAGAGGAGTAGCAGTAGGGAGATGAGCTCCTGCAGTAGACCCGAAGCAGGAGGGACTGAGAGAGGCAGTGCAGAAATGCCCTGGGGATGGTAGGCCAGGTTGGGCAGAGGAACAGTTTTGTGTTCAAGGTTTTCCCTGCATTCTACATTGGAGAAATAAAAATGTGTTTTGAAAGAGACTATGGGTGTGACAGTGAATACCTCTTCACCACAATAAAAAACTCATGGCACCGAATCTCAGAGCCCTGGTCAATTGACTCAAGGGTCTCCAGTGTGATCCTGAACGTCTACACTGCAATGTTCGGCCCTTCAGCCCAAGGCAGCTGACCCAGGCCAGCTACAGCTCTGCCCCTGAGTTTTTATTGCAATGAAGACATTCCCCAGTGAGCCCTTCACAGGCTGGGAAAACAGGCCAGCACCTTACACACACACAATTAAAAAGTGTGCTCCCTAGAAAAGAGTTTGAGAATCCAAGCCTTACATCCCCCTCTTGAGTCTTTCCTCTCTAACCATTCAAAAGCTAGGAAGGGGGCAAGTAAGTCACTGACTGAGGCAAGATAGAAGTGGCCAAAATGTGCTTCCTTTTTACCATTTTTCCTTAAACTGTGATTTGGACAACACTATTCTATTCACTGCACACAGAAAAGCTAAGAACAGATATTTCAATTAGACACTGAGGCCTGTTCTATTATAACAGACCTACATGATATAAAGTGGTGGGCAGTTTTGGATCCTTCCATTTCTGGGAATGCTCAGTAGAACTGATCACCCTCAATCCCAGCCTAAATCAATGTGCATTTCAAGTGTACTACATTCTAGAAAGACTGGACCAATGTGTCTCCTAGCTGGGCACTCCAAAACTATGGGAGACCTATGACCGAAAAGTGATATATCAAAAGACATTGTGCAATTATTGTGTCCCAAGAAAGAAAGAAGCAGCACAGGAAGCTATTTGGGGTTCTGGATTCCCCAGAAGAATTTAGTTGTTCTGCAGTCAGGGCTCTGCCGAATGCAAAAATGTCCATTTTTCAACATAGCCTTTCATTGCTCAGAGCTACACAAGACATACTATGTAGAGGGTATTTTAAACCATGCATTGCCCAGAGCAGCATGAAGGGGCAGCAAACCTATGAGGGGGGCTGAGTTTAGCCTCCTGGAAATAATCATGCTATGTAGTCGAAAGCTATGCAAACGTGATAAAGTATCCTATTCTGTTTCTGATGCATTATCAGGCCTTTGCGGGTTAGTGTTAGTCTCAGCACTGAAACGCAGATTTGACTCATGGTGCTCTTATTGTTTATCTGAACGTCAAAAACCTTGCACTGCACTCTTTCTGACACACGCCAAAAAGCCTATAACTGACAGCTCCAGCAACACGTAGGTTCTACTACTACTGTATAGAACAATACAGTATGATTTGCAGAAGTGAACGCAGCCAAACATATTGAATTTTACTGAAAAAGAAAAAAATGCAGCTTTTTGGCAGTTTTATGATGACATGACCAGATCCCCACAAACTCCTGGCAACAATGAGGAGTACATGATGTTCTGGAAAATCAATATATAGCTTGCATAGGGGATCCTGATGAGAACAGTCAGTAATTGAGGTTGGAAATGGCTTATTCCCAAAGTCATGAAACCCTTCATTGCAGGGGCTGTATGTTTCCTTGACAAGCAAGGAACTGGGCATGACCTAGGCTCAGCTTCATGCCTCGAGAAATCTTTGTGTTTGTTTTTCTCAAGTGAGCTTGTAGCCAGGGCAACTTGTAGAATATTATTACTGAAATTGCCCTCTCCTCTCCTGTTGGTGGGGAAATGCAGGGTGATGGCATGAGCCATGCTCCTGTTTCCCAGTTTAACCCATCAAACTCTACTCAAACTTTTCCTTCCCCTACTCCACAGTCTTTTGAATGGTCCCACATTTCCACTCACCAAAAAAAAAAACAAAAAAAAAACCCAATACCCTCAATAACATAGCACTCAACAGGAAGAATTAAGCCCTTTAAAGTCTGCCGTAGGCTTAATTTATGATCCCATCTCTAAAGTACTATTTGAGGAGAGGAGACACTAACCCAGTCAAAAGTAGAATAGAATTCATTCAAGCTTAGATTTTCAAAGCTGAGTAAGGAAATTAGGAGTCCAGCTCATAGGAAAATTTGGTAGGAATTGGGCACCTGACCCCTTTCACTTCCTTGATAATCCCAGCCTTAATTCCCTGACTGGCTGAAAATTGCTGGAGCCTCATGGTTTAATACTAGTGTGAGCCTCAGGCCACATTTCCCCTCTAATTTTGGAAAAATGCAGTGCAGTTTTTTAGGCCCAGCTAATCCCCTCCCATACACCATCGGAGTCGTCAGTGCAGCCTGCTAATCACTTTACACACACAGAGCAGTTAAAGAAAGAGATGTACTATGCAGAATGAGCCTACCATTCAGCCAGGTGTTTGTTCATGTGCCTGGAAAAATTAGCAGTTCCCAGAAGCTGAGTTTACTTTCTTAAAAGGGAATGTAGGTTCACTCATCATTACAAAAAGCACATTCAGGCAAGCACTTAAATGTCTGAGTCTTCCAAGCAGGGAGCCGTGTACAGGGGAGTGTAGTAACAGTTAATGTACTGAAGAGTCTCTAGTCAACACTTTTTAATAGAAGGGTCAGTCTGGTTTAAAAAGGGGGAGGGGAGAGAGGGGAATTGCGATAATGGACGTACACTAAAACCTAGTACTGCCATTAGCATTGTCAATTAATATTTTATATTCCCTTGAAGTGTCTTTTGAGGAAATCAGCCTTCATTACCAAAGGTTCTCTACCACAAACATGGCAAACGAAGTACCTCAACTGACAGTTACAGCATCATAAGAGAGGAAAACAGAGTTAATGTAGAATCTGGGGAAATAAACAGACTGATTCAGAGTCCCAGATCAAATGGGCATGTAGATTCCAACACACACAGAAGTTCTATTACTCAAGCGAAGATTCTGATACCTTTACTCCAACTCTGCAAGTTGCTTTAGTGAAATCAATGGGAGCATTTGAGGAGTAAAGTACTATTGGACATCAGAATCTAGGCCTTAATGTTTGTGTGCTGCTTTGAAAATGATAAGTGCTATATAAGTGTTCAATATTATTAATATTCTCACCCAAGGGTCCAGGAAAGGTGGCAAATAATTTTTTGAGATTCTGGTTCTTCAGAATTGCTAGTTCGATGGGGTTTGGATTTTAAGGTAATTTACATTGCTCCATCAGTGTTCTGCCAAGTATTTTTGGCTCCAGCCAGCTAAGTTCTTTCGTAGCTGAGTGAACCCAGTCAAAATTGGCTGGCAGAAGGCAGGACTTTTTAAAATTTATTGTGCTCCAATCAGAAAGCTGCTGAATGCTGCGCTTCTCAGAAAAGTGCTGTCCTTGTCCTTTTAAATGAAAGCTAGTCGGTATTCATTAGGAACAGGCCAGAGCTATTTCAGACACTGAAGACAGCAGACACAAATCAATAGAAAAAAATAACTTCTTTTTATTTACAAAAAAAATCCAAATATTGGATGCTGTAAACAAAATTCACAATCTGTTCCCTCTAGCACTGATGCAAACACTTCAGCTCTTAGAGTCTGTTTTCCATCAGCTCTTTTTTCTGTCTGTGACAGAGCCTATAGTCAAAATGTTCCACAAGAGCAATCCAAGGAGCAATTTGCTGCAACAGGATGCCTCACAGAAGGCAACTGTTGTATGGAATTCTGAGGGAGATCAAATGTGCACAGCCTCCTACAGACTGCAAGAGTTTGCAGTGCTTCAGCCAAGCTGTATTGAAATTTGCAGGCCTTTTTTCGCTATTTACTTGTTAGCAAGCCATTATTACAACAGCAAGATTTTCTTTCTTGCAGTGGAAATTGTCTGCTAAAAGAAAACCATACAAAAGAGTATATTCAAATAGATGCTGAATATGTCATTACATTTTCTTTCCTTTTCTTATATCTGCAGTTTTACCTAACACACTTCATTTTCTCAATGAAACAACACCGGAACAAAAAGCTTCTTTTGAACTGGCATGAGCCTCCAACATAATACGCTTCATATGCAGAACATTTAACAAGATGTGTTTTTAAGCTTTGCTTGAAGGGCTTTGTGTAACACAAGCAACAAATTGTTTTTAAAGCACACACAAAAAAAGGAGTTCGGAAAGATATGATGTGATCTCACTGGTGTTTTTACTTTCCCTTCTATTTTTAAGAGAAAGTTCTTACATTTTGGGGGTTTTATACATATCAGAAAATAATCTGATTTCAAAGCTCTTAGATGTTTCATTATATTTATATTAAAACAAGTTTAGCTCCCTGTTGATTACCAATAAATCCAACTGTCACACAGCAGTTTGACTATAATCAGGTCAACCTTATTAATCAGTTCAGCATTTTAAAGGGGGTACTGTTTCTTCAGCAAGTTCTAAGCTGAAATGGCTGATTGGATCGGAAAGTGAAGCCTACAGAATACCAAGAGCTTTTTTCCTGTAAAAGTAGTAGTGTTCTGAAGCGAGAGAAAGAAAGAGAGAGAGAAAAACAAAAATCAGACTTTATGAAGGGGAAGGTGTGCAAACCACAGAAGCAATCCCGCTTTGAAAAGATGTTCTTATTTTACTCTTGGCCTGAACTCATGGCTCCTTCCCACCACTAACATCAGACACCATTTAAACTACCAGCCACAGAGAAAACAAAGCCCTGCCAGTTCCACCATTTGTTCATTTACATATGCAAAATAGGTCTAATACCTATATGATATATCCTAAAACATACTGTATGTATCAAAATGTGCATGCTGAAAGGTGCAGTAGGCTGAGCCCTGCTGCGTGTACTACAAGATGAACAGCTGCTGTCAATCACAAAAAGTAATAAAATTTCAGCTGAAAGAGGAAATAAATCAAAACTTTTTTTAAAAAAGCAATGGAAAAAGTCTGCCCTCCAAAGGAAAAGTACATTGTCTCATGTATTATCAGCATTTTGTGGTTGAGGCACAGCTATAGATCCCCAAACCCTTTTAAATAGTGGATGACTCATTTATTCGCTGCAAATAGTTGTGGTAAGAGAGGACATACCACATTACCAGCTGATCCTATTTCCCCAGCCCTCCCCTTAGCTTCAGACAGCTACAGGCAATGCTCTGGGTTTGACAAGTACATCACAGTCTTGATCTACAGCTTGAAGTAATAGGCCATGGGAAACAAACCCTTCCTTTTCATAATTAATCAAGAAAGGCCTTCCCCTGACCAAGGAGAGAGAGAGAGAGAGAGAGAAACAGAATGCAGCCAATGTGGAAGGGAGGGAGGGAAGGAAGGAAGAAAAGAGAAGAAGGTGGGGACAAGGACTCCCAAGTAAACACAATGAGTGGCAATGAAATAGCTTTTACATTTCCTGAAGAAGTCACAGGAAAGGTGCTTCAGTAAACAAATCAGGTTCCTGTTAAATTTGCCTTCAAAGATAAAAGTACAAAGGGCAGCAAAAATAAACTTGTCTTAATAGCTCTGTAATGACAAGGGGAGAACAAACTTCCAGGATAACAGTTCCCTTTCCAAACACACATTTCTAAACATAATCTTCCTTTACCTGAAACTTAAATGATGCAGAAAATACTGCACTAAAATTTCAAAACAAGTCCTCCCCCAAGAGATGTCTCTGAAGTGAAAATAGTGAAACGGTCGATTTCTTCTCCCTCCCCGCCCACTGGTCTCTTGGGTGAGGAAACAAAAGTGAATAGTTATATTTCCAATGTAAAGTGATTCCATTTAAATAAAGTACAGTACTAAACTTGTAAATGCAGTGTGACAACCAGATCAAAGATGTTTAATATTTGCATAAAAATATATATAATATATATATATAAAATATAATTTTAAGCAACCGTGCAACACTCTTAAAAAGGATTCATTTCACATTTACTAAATTCTAGTGGTCCTGGAATGCATAATGCATTCTATTAAAATATTCCTTTAAATATTAACAATTAGTGTTCAAATGACCAACTAATACAATATTCTTTAGCTGTCAGGGGGTTTAAATAGCCTATCTTTGATCCACGTTCCACTGAATTATACATCATGGAGGTATGCAGTCACAAAATTAGTGGGTTAAATGTCAAAATGGTATTACAGTACAAAATGTGAAAAATATCAACTAATCAAATGTTTATCCATTTGTGGAATTATTATGGCTCACAAGCAACTCACTGAATTACTGTAATCTTTGTTCTTGCAACCAAAGACATTATTTGTATCCCACTTTAATCCTGACTGGTTCATTTACTGCAAATTTTCAGGTGTGGGTTATAAATTCACTGCAAGGTGCTCACTGTCCTATGACATCCTGTTGCAAACTGGAAAACACACAGTACTTTATTTAAACATTCCTTAATTGCTACATTTTCCTAGACCACATTTAATATATATATGGTGTGTGTGGATATACGGTGTGTATATATATATATATAATTTGCTCTATATATGTATATATATACACACGCACATACATGCACACACAAACATACACACACACACACGTACCTATGATAACATCACACTGACAATATTAACTTTATACAAGTATTTGCCAAGGAAAAAATAGGGCATTTTCTCCACCACTGATTCACAAGCTTGGGTTTTTTTGTTTGTTTGTTTGTTTGTTTTTGTTTGGTTTGGTTTTTTGTTTGTTTGTTTTTTGTCTTCTTGTGTCCCTGATAAAACAAAATGCACGGTAAAAACCACAAAACTATATTTTTCTCACTTCAAATTTTCTGAAAGCATCAGGCACTTTTGATTAACATTGGTGTGTACAAATATAGTAACATCTTTTAATATTCTACTGTATCTCCTTTTCTTGGATAACTTATTTGTGAAATCTTTGGTCCTTGAGCATATTTTGTTTGCTACACCTGTTTTTCTTGCATTTTTCACATTTTTAAAATGTGAAGCAGCATGCAACTTGAAATATGGACTTTATCATGTGTTTTTTCTGGTTTTACGATAACTGTACCAATCTCCTACTGTTCATTTGGAGCAAGCTGTTTCTGTTAAAGCATTCTATTCAAGCAAGCTATACATTCTACACAATCATCCCATAGACAGCACTTGTTGCAAGTCCCAAAGGCAGTAATTCCAATATACATTTTATTTCAACTTATCTCTGCTTCATGCCTCTACTTTTAACTCCTGAATATATGTAAGCAAATTGTTTTGTTTTTTGTGGGTTTTTTCATATTCTCCCTTTGCAGATCCCATTCTAAAAAAAGGCTTTCCAACCTTCTCTATGCCAAAGCTATGGGAGCAGGTATTGCCAACCCATATTGTCATCAAGCATTCCTCCCTTGTTTATTTCAGGGGAAGCGATTTGCTTTTAATGACAGGCCTCTTGTGCTCTGGGGTAGAATCCAATTATTTCGGCTTCTGTTCTAGATCATGCTCACATAATTTATAAGAACCACAAGCTTTACCAAACTTGAAAGCTAGAGCAGATCATCATTGCACAAAGCACCCCATTTTAAGGAGCGTATCACCCCTTTCTGCTTGTTAGAAAATGTTCTCCCCACCAGCCGTATTAAAACTGTCCTTAATTGCAGGGCAACCAAGTCGAGTATGTGTGCTGCTGGCAGGTGAATACCGGCTGAACCTGGGCAATATAGTAATTGCTAAAGTTGGCATCTGCAACATATGGGGCTGGCTGGTAATAGCAGGTGACATTGGCCACATTGGGGATGATATTTTGCTCAGCAAGGACACGGATGGCCAGCATGGTGATAAGATTTAGAGTCTGTCTCCTCTCATGTCCCATCAGGCACACTGTGCTCTCATTCACCACACCATGAAGGGTCATGAGATAGTCATACTTGCGGTCCTCTAATCCCACAAAGTGGTTCTGCAAGTAAGACTCCAACTTTCTTTGCTGTTCTCCAATGTCTGAGAAGTCAATGAAAAACCTAGAACACATGTATCTCTGAAGGGACTTAATCTCAGATTCTGAGGCAGCCCTAAAGCCCCTTACCAAAAGGTTGCAGTACTTAAGAAGACCACCTCCTCTGATTTCTTCTGGGTTTCTGGTGGCAATTATCTTGTTGCAGAGGTGATCAAAGGCTTCTTGGAAATCCCCATAGACACTCTCACCAATGATGGTCGGGTGAAAAGTTTCAGTCATGGGATTCTCTGAGCATTCATAAAAAAGCAGAAGAGAGTCTAATTTGATTTGAAAGGAGTCTACACTGAACTCAAACTGCCTCCTCAGAGAGTCCACAAACTTCAGCTCCACGTTTTTGCCACTGTTGTTGGACAAGGAAATGAGACTCCATCGGTCTGAATCATTGCACACTTTTACCATTTTCTGCACATAAGCTTCCTATAATTTGAAAGACAAAACGAGCAGATGAAGAAACCAGTACAAGCAATTCCCCATCACAGACTTCACTTGCATTCTCTCACATCTCCACCCTGTGCCCGCTTTTTGCAGACTATTTTAAGAACTCTGGATAAAAATTGAAGGAGACATATTTAACATAAGTGGTGGCAGCACAGTAGCTGCAAGGAGTGATGGGAGCAGTATTCCTTATGGGATTGTGCCATGTCAGGAACAACTTTTGCAACCTTTTTTTTAAAAGCACTTATATATATGGGGAAAGACAGGTAACAAAATTGATGGCATACATTGCATATATGCCCAGACACTCTCTTTCTGTCTCACACATACAATCTTTCCCGGGGATTTGGAAGATCACTATTAAAATATAATACAAAAGCATTTCTATAGGCACCACAAAAAATATATGTTCTACATTTTCAAACTAATCAAAGCTTGTTCTTTCAGCACAGCTCCCCCAAAACACTCCCAAATTTTAAAAAATGCCCCCAAAACAGACAAAATAGGTATATGCCATTTGACATAAGCTATTTGGCATTAACTATAATAAACTCAGAAAGTGAAGCCTGTTTAAGACAAGAATTTCTGTTTAAAACAAGAAAACGTACAGCTTCTCCATCCGTCTGGGAAAAGTGCTCACTGCAAAGAGTATTTTCCCTGCAGATACATATAAATGTTCAATGAGCTTATGATCCTTTTAAACTATGCTTCTATCCCTCTGAGTGATTCTTAAAATAAGGCTCTGTAAACTCCAACTTTCTAAGTAAATGTACCCAATAACTGTAATGACACAAATGGAAAAAAATATCAGAGGGGTAGCCGTGTTAGTCTGGATCTGTAAAAGCAGCAAAGAATCCAGTGGCACCTTATAGACTAACAGACGTTTTGGAGCATGAGCTTTCCTGGGTGAATACCCACTTCCTCAGATGCATGCAAGGGGGAAAAAGTTCACTAATCCTGGCTCCTCCTTCTCATTAGCTCAGTATGTATGGCCCTGATCGCTTTACTGCAAATCAGCCTCTCTTTGGTTCACCTGGGGTTTAAAATGACAGAGGAGTCACTTTTAAAAACATGTTGTAGGTGTCAATTTCATGACACCCTTGCCTCCCCCCGGGCACCACTGTTATAAGGTACTGCTTCCCTTGGCTGTGTGTCTGGACAAGTGCAGGTTTACCTTGAGGGTAAGCGGGGTGATCTTCTCCTTGTTAACTCCGTCAGGTAAGAAATCCAAAAGGCAGTCCAAGACCACGTCCTTCACAGTCTGAAACTCGGCTTCCCCTTTGAGGTCTGCGCAGAAGATGAGGTCCAAGTCCTTGTAGCCCAGGCCACTGTCTTGGTGCAGGATGTGGCTGGCTGCTGAACCATTGAGTCGCACGTCTCGGACCCCAATGCACTTCTCCTCCAGGCGGCTCCGCACCACCTTCACGATCTGCCGGGGCTGCATCTCCAGCGTGGGGAAGTTGCCCCGGCCGTGTATGGGGATGGTTTCGCTCAGGATGCGATCCAAGCGCCGCACTTGTTCCCAACTCAGCACGTTGCAATGAGGGTTCTCGCCGCAAGTGCCCGTGCAATTCCCACTCCCGCTGCAGCTGCTGCTGGGGCTGCGGGCGATTTCATCGTCAGCCATGGTCCGCAGCCGTTTCCTCTCGGGAGCCTCGTACGTCCCTTTTGCGAGATGTCTCCTTGCTTCGCTCTTAACGGAACAGGAAAGCAAGCAATGAGCGCAGGGTTTGACATGCCCAGTGAGCCCTTTAGACCCGCTCCGACAATGCATCATAGAGGGGCTTTCGCTCTCCCCAGCGCCTAACAGCCGAGTTAGCTGCAGCCCCCCGCTCCCACCCATAGGCACAGTGTCTATAGACGCAGACCCCCTGGGATCCAACTCACACTGACACTCACCCACCCCGCCTGCCCACCCAAAGGAAGAGATCGCTCCGATCTTTATCACCTGGGGTGGGGGGAAGAGTTGCCTGATGGAGACAGCAAAGTGACGCTGCGCCTCTGCCCAGCCTGGGAGCGCACCCGACCCAGGAGCAGCTATCTGCCCTGCTTTCTGCTTCTCCTGGCTACTTGTGCACCGCGTGCTGCGCTGAGCTGAGCTGCTGTGCCCTGCCGCCCCGGGTGCTGCTGTCTCTGGAGCTTTAGTAGTTCTGCCTGGGAAATGTCCCCAGTAGTTTTTATATGGGGTTTCTCCGCTCTTCCGGGGCTCCGAGTTACACTCTCCCCACGCCCCCTTCATTT
Organism: Gopherus evgoodei; assembly: GCF_007399415.2. NCBI lineage: Eukaryota > Metazoa > Chordata > Testudines > Testudinidae > Gopherus > Gopherus evgoodei. Next base: position 73,377,249 of record NC_044324.1, read on the forward strand.
GCATGGACAGCCCTTGGCAAGGCTCCCCCGCCACGCCCACCTTATATGCATAAACAGCTGTTCTCGGTGTACTCGGCACTCGTTCCAGAGCCGCCTTCGTCCCAACTTCTACCTCGCACCAGTGATGCAAAGCTGGAGCTACCCAGAGATTCCTGCCACTGTTTGGCCCAATCCCCCCAAAACTGTAGCGCGGGACGAACAAAAGAATCCCCTATTCAACCATTGGTCCCGCCCCAAAGCAAAGTTCGGACCCTTAGGCATTCCACACCAGAAATGCTGCAATACCCGCAAATGGCAGCTGCTGGATCCAGTTAAAATTTGCGTCCTAATCCCCATATGTGAATACCTGAATAGATACCATGTGGAGCTTCTCCTACTTCGCCAAAAAAATCTAGACCCCGGGGTATCCCTGTAGAGGAACAAAATGCCAAAGCTGGCACACGGAGCCTACAGAATCCAAGCACTTTTTGGCCCTCCCTTCCCAAATCCCCTGTAGCTACTTCTATTGCACAGGCAAATGGGAACCGTGGTGCACCCAAATATATACGTGGATCCAGCAGCCTCTTATTTGCCCCTTGCCCCCATCCCTTTTCTGGGAGACATCAAGTTTAGACATCATTTTATATCAGACAAGTCTTTACTGGATGCGTTGCATTTCGGTGAAACCATATCACACATCTTCACCATTCTAAGCACAGCCCAATTTTACGCCATGACACTGAAATTTAACAGTGAACTGGTCGGTCAAATGGCGATGATCTCATTATTTGTGTTTTTAGCTGATCAGCTCTAGACCAAGATTTTCAAAGCAGTCTACGGAATTGAGATACATATCTTATCACATTTTAATATGTGTCTAAATCTCCTGGACTGTTTTGACACTCAGTGCATTGGATACATTAGCTAGACTGGATAGATCTATCTGAGGTAAAAGAAGGCTCCCTTCGTTATTTATCTAAAAGGTGGAAAAATGGATAAATGGAGATGCTAGATTGTTCATGTGGGAGGGTGCATGAGCTTTTCATAGTGGACTAAGACTTGGTCTCTATGCAGTACAATATAGGTTTGTGGTCAACATTGTGCTTGATCTGCCAATACTCAGGTGCTGTATATGTGTTTTGCATTATTCTTGTACCCAGGAGGAGTCTGATCGTGTATTTTTCTGGTTAAGTATGATGAGAAATATGTGTCGACTATTCTGATAGTACAACTTCGGGGCTTAAAAAAAATCAAAACCGAAATGCTAGGATCCAGCAGGCTCCAGGTGCTGTCTCTGCGGTATTATTGAGCAGGGATGCATATGGGTGGGTTGAGTTCTGGGTTTTACCGGCACTCACGCGCTATGTTAGGGTCCAGCGTTTTTTTGCTGCAGTGAGAGCTGAAAGACTTGTTTTCTATGGAGGCAATAGAACTTGGGGAGTTCAGGGCCAAAAATTGATTGGCTCCATCAGGCTCCTGCTGCTGAATCCGGATTTTTGCAGCGCTCATGCTCGGTGATGCATGAACTGCCGTCTTCCCTCCGCTCTCCCTCACCCCCGCATGAGCAGGCTTGGGGCCAAATATCGACAGGATCCAGGAATATCCAGTTTTTCCTCTGATAAGGATTTAACAATATAGATACAAACATTACACAAGCAGAGCAGATTAATCGCAGATCACGCAACAGAGAAGAAGGCATATAGGTGCAGACAGGCAGTAGGTACAGTACATGCTACAATGTAAAAACTTCAACCTTCGTTTGCACTGCAGTGAGGCTAATCTTTTCTTCAATTAAAATGTCTGGTAGGCTGCTTTAAATAGTTGTGATGTTTTAAAATGGCTGGAGATGCGCCCTGAGTTTGCAGTGAGTAGACGTTGTATAAACGATACCGTAAAAAGGAAACTCACTCTTTTATCTCTAGTATTATCTTCCGTATGTGTCACCGAAGTCCAGGCAACAGCTTAACCTGTGAGCTGCCCAGTGTGGCTATAACTAGAGGCTCCTGGTACGCAGTTCCTCAGCTGGATCAATCAGACACATGTAAAGGGGCGTGGGCACGGGCTGACTGGCGCATGGCGGCAGATTTGCCTGGCACGTTCCTGGGGGATGGGCGAGGCGAGCAGCCGCCGGACCAGAAGGAGCCGGGCAGGACAGAACGTCACAGATCCGGAAGTTCCAGCAACAGCTGCTGGGCAGTTCCGAAAGGCTGGGCTGTGCAAAGGGTCCCGCCAATCACCGCCGGTGACGGCTTCTCCCTCCCCTCGGCCCCGCAGGGCGAGGAGCCAATTGGATGAGCGTGGATAGGCGGGGCCGCGCCAGCTCCATGTGAATGAGCTGTGTGCGCTCACGGGCTGCAAAGGGGGTGGGGAGACCCACGCACCAAAGGACTGGGTATTTGCTGCCGGTCAGAGCGGAGTAGGTTCGTCGCCCTTACGGTATTAGCACTGGGCGAAAGATCGCACGGCGCGGCTCCTCCATGCAAGCTGAAGGGTTTCTGCCTTCAGCACAGTGGGGTGGCTCCCGGCTGCTCTGCTTTAAGGCTTCAGAAGAGGCGAGGCTATGGGGCGGCCCGTCGCCAGTTATCCTAGCGAACGCTATGAACAGTGATGGCCGGGGGTAGGGGCTGTTCCCCATCGGACACGCACCCACTGTTTCTGGGGCCCCTCTCTGGGGAAGGAGAGCTCCGTGCAGAGTTGAGGAATCCCATTAGTCTGTAAGCCCTTTGCCGAGGAGAGCAAAGACACGCACACAAGCCCTCCTTTGTTGCCATACTGATTGCACTCTGGGCCGCCCAAACGTGCAGGCCCTTCCATAGAACAGGGGCTGGGGAGCTTATTAACGCCCGTCCGAGCCGATCGAGGCAAATGGGGAAAAGCCAGCAGCAGTAACTCCCATCCCTTCTGCTCTCGCCCGGGACAGCGGGGGCCCCGCTGTGTGGCAATGCCTCCCCCTGCCGGCCGCTGGGCACCGTGCATCCACACCCCGGATCTCTCGCCTCCCTCGGCGCGGAGAACGCCTTTCCCTCCGAGGCACCCGGGACGAGTCCTGCTCAGCAAACGCGACATTGTTATCCCCGCTGCAGGGCATCGTGCTTGGCCCCTGAGGAGAACACGTCTGCCTGCAGCTCCTTTTCCTGGCTGCTGCTGGGTAAGGTGCTGGGGGAGGGGAGCCGCAAAGGGGAACTAGCGGCCTGACATTTATACTCACTTGTCACAAAACTACATTTATTTTCAACAAAGCGCCATTGATTTTGTAGCTTGGTGGACCCAAGTAGTGCATTAGCATTAATCCTAACAAACATCAATCACACTTCTGGCCTGCTGACATTTCTAAGCACCGTTGCAGAAGCCTGAAGGGACTGAGATAGTAGAGTGAGATGTAGCCAAACCCTGGATCCAACCTTAGTTTTTTGTGTTGTTTTTTTTTTGGTCGGGGGAGGGTAGCAGAAATCATAACCTGGATCTGGGTCCCATTTTTTGCAAATAGTCCCCCCCCTTCTTAAATTGGTTAGCTCCACACCCCATGTCTACCTCCTGCAAACTTCTGAAACGCTCAGTGTCTTTCACTGTATGTCCCACAGACAGACCTCAGTAGAAATACCAGTTTAATTTCATTTATATATTATTCCTCAGAGTTCTAGGCTTATGTAGGACATTTTTACAGAGTCAAGCTGCCAACCTCTACTCCCAGAAGGGAACGAGCTCTTCTGGCCTGTGGTAAGGAAGTACTTCTAGCTCAATCCAGTCCCACCTTTTTGAGCACAAAATAGGCTGAGAACATACCATATTTTTTAATGAGATATCCTATCCCCTAGAACTGGAAGGGACTTTGAAAGGTCATTGAGTCTAGCCCCTTACCTTCACTAGCAGGACCAAGTACTGATTTTGCCCTAGATTCCCTAAGTGGTCCCCTCAAGGTTTGAGCTCATAATTCTGGGTTTAGCAGGCTAATGCTCAAACCACTGAGCTATCCCTCCCCCTATAGTCAGTATAGCTTACCTATGTGTGCTTGCTTATGCAAATTTATATGGTCTCTGTATAATTGCAAATTCACTTTCCAAAACTATATATGGAATCATTTCTGTACCAGGGTCGCATTTGAAAAGGTCTTGTTGGATTATTCCCAACAAGTCTGGTAATTTAGAGAAACTGAGGTCAGTCTGCTTAAATTTTTTTTTTACTTGATTATGGAATTTGAAAGAAGTTGAAAGAATTTACATGGCCAACAGCAGTACTGTCAAATAAAATAAAAAATGGTTGTAAACGTTTAAACATGTTGCTGTCATTTCAAGAAAAGGTGATATTATTAAGGGGAGCTTTCATTTAAATGCCTTTTATTTGTTATAGTCCAATGCTAGTCAATGCCCTTAGTTCATTATGCCTTTCTTATTGCATAGTACCTGCAGTTTATTCCCTCATTCACTTGAAACAACGGGGAAAACATTAGCTATTTATACTTAGAGGCATAACGTTTGCAGTTATATTTGTTAATTAAAAAAATATTACAAGGGGACACCTTCATGCTTCAGGATACAAATTGAGCACTATTTGGATCAGTAAAAATTCCTTTCACATCTCTCTCCCTATAGTATTCTAAAGATGGCTAGTAGATGTGTGGTTCATTGTTTTCCATCCCCTAAAGAATCTGAAATAGGCCACTTCTAAAGGCAGGATACTGAGCAAGATGGCACTACTGGTCTGCTTCAGTATGTATGCTGTTATAGCCCTGTCCAAACTGAATGAGCAACCAGGCCTAGAAGTGTATATATACATGAGTATGTATGAGCATTAGCGTGGAAAAATATCTGTTAAAAATCTCTAATATTTGCTATTAGACAATATACAGTTTGTGAAATTCCATTGTATTGTGTTTCTTTAAATGAGCTTAAATGATCAAGAATAGTGACAATTAACTTAATTTAGGCTAATTATATTGCTGGAAATTTGGAAAACTTTGCATAGGTTACATAGGTCATCTCAGTTATGACTGACATTGCTAACATCACAATTATTATGAACAGTAATTTAAGTCATGAGCATACATCTCTATCATTTTAATTACAGATACATTTACCTGAAGAGGTGGTGTTTTTTTTAAATCAGTCACTGTGGACAATAATCCAGTTGAGAGTATTTTATCAGTGTATTAGAGAAGTACAATATGAGGCTAATATACTATTCAAATACATTATTTGTATAGCACAGGGGTTCTCAAACTTCATTGCACTGCAACCCGCTTCTCAACAAAAATTACTTCATGACCCCAGGACGGGGGACTGAAGCCTGAGCCCACACGAACCCCACCGCGGCTGGCGGGCAGGAGAGGGGAGCCAAAGCCAAAGCAAGCCCAGGTGGAGGAGTGCAAAGCTTGAGGGCCTCAGCCCTGGGTGGATGAGCCAGAGCCAAAACCAAAGCCCAGGCACCAGCAAATCTAACGCCAGTCCTGGTGATCCCATTAAAATGGGATCACGACCCACTTTGGGGTCCTGACCCACAGTTTAAGAACCGCTGGTAGCATGAAGAGGTATTTGGAGTGTAAATTCTTGAGGCAGGTGCCATGTTTTCTGTGTGCCTGTACAGTGCCTGGCACAGTTAGGCCCCAGTGTTCATTGGGTTCTTTATGTGCTATCACAATACAAATAATAAAAATATCATTTTTACATGTGTATAATTATATAGAGAGTCTTTTTGTGAACTTTCCACTCTGCACCATTATGTAAAAGATGGAGGAAGTTAATAAAATTCTCTCTCCTTAATTTTAGAATTCACTATTTTTTTCCAGATTATATCTGATTTAATATGTTTGTATCAACTGCTGCCCCACACCTGTGTCCTCTTTGTTTAACCCACCTATTACATCTTGTCTGAAATAAGAATATGTACTCTCTTCAGGACAAAGACTGTCTTTACTATATGTCTTTACAGTACCTATCACAATGGCGCCCTGATCTGTTTGGGGTCTCCAGGTGTTAATGTAATACAAATAATAATAAATGTTAACATTATTAATAAATAATAAGGCTAATAACCTTCTCTCTTACCAAGGATAGAGGGAGTGGAATAGTAGTATAGGGAACCCTAAAATTGATAGAAAGAGTTAGAAAATAAAACACTAAATACATTCACAGCTGTAAGGAAAAGGTGTTTTTTAGTACCTCTCCCCAGCCCCTTTTCCCCCTTTCTTATTATCCTTTTACTAAATACTGTTTTTCATGGTGGAAAGAGGGTATGCACGCACACATTTTTTTTCTTTTTAAAAAATGTGTTTTAAAAAAATGAAATTGAGACTATATGCTCCCTACACTAATAGCAATAAGCCATACCAGGATGTACATCAAGAGGTTATTGGTGCAGTTTTCAGATGGATGAATATACAATACATTAGCGTAGATTGTTGTATTGGTTTACTTCATATGAGAAACAGTGGCAGTAAGAACAATATTTCAACTCACATGTTGGCCAAAATGTTGTACTTATAATATTTTCTGTCTGCTAGATATCTAGTGAAACATGGCTATGCACTAGACATCTTAAAGTCTCTTAATATTTTTTGCTAGAATGCAACACAATTTCCTTGTAGTAAATACATTAGTAGGGCCCTACCAAATTCACGGCCGTGAAAAAAGTCACAGACCATGAAATCTGGTTTCCCCCTACGAAATCTGGTCTTTCATGTGCTTTTACCAATACTATACAAATTTCACGGGAAAGATCAGGGTTTCTCATATTGGGAGTCCTGATCCAAATGGGAGTTGCAGGGGGGTGCAAGGTTATTTTAAGGGGCTCATGGTATTGCCACCCTCACTTCTGCGCTGCCTTCAGAGCTGGCGGCTGGAGAGCGGCAAATGTTGGCTGAGCACCCAGCTCTGAAGGCAGCACCCCGCCAGCAGCAGTGCAGAAGTAAGGGTGGCAATACCATATCATGCCATCCCTTCTTCTGCGCTGCTGTCTTTAGACCTGGACAGCCAGAGAGTGGTGTCTGCTGAGTGATGGCCCAGCTCTGCAGGCAGCAGCGCAGAAGTTTAAGTGTGACCATACCATGCCAGGCCATCCTTACGTCTGTGCTGCTACAGGAGGTGGCTCTGCCTTCAGAGCTGGGCTCCTGGTCAGCAGCCACCACTCTCCATCTGCCCAGCTCTGAAGGCAACCCACCTCCTGCAGCAGCACAAAAGTAAGGATAGCTATACTGCACCCCCCCCAACACCATGACATTTCAGATTTAAATAGCTGAAATCATGAAATTCATGATTTTTAAAATCCTATGACTGTGAAATTGACCAAAATGGACCATGAATTTGGTAGGGCCCTATACATTAGGTAGGAGGTTTGAGAATATTTCATTCTCCACTGAGCGCCCACTGACACTTGAAACTATCAGGACTGTTTATGGGACTTATTCCTATTTTATTTGATGAGATTGTTCACTGGACTAAAGGATGGGGATGCTCATGTTGCTCTCTAAGCTAATCTCAGTTGAGAGGAGTGCCGAGAAGCCATAAAGAAATAAAAACTCTTTAGGTCCGATAATATGATGGATTCCCGTGTAATCTACTACCTAAAAAAAAAGTCACTGTATACTTGAGCGTGAGTAAAATAAACTGTCCTAAAATTCAAACTCAATAATTGAGGGAGGACTTTTCTTAAGACTACATTTTCCATGTGTATGTGACAGAGTTTAATATTTCAGTTCTTCCCACATAGGAAGACAGAGCTGCAATGTTTCATGAGTCATGCTTTTACGTAGCTCCATATGCATATGACTGATAGAGTATTATTGCAGATTTTATTTTTCCATCTTTTGTTTATCCTACAATGCACTAAACTCATATGGGAATACTTCAGTATATATAAGTGTTGTTCTGCTTTTTAACCAGCAGAACTGCAGAAACCCATCAATTTAAGATCTAAACAAGCTGTCTTGTTTTGGAACAATGAACTAGCTAGTGTAACTAGGGTAAAAATACATCATGTAATCTGACAACGAAACTGGGTTTACTGTTCATTCAAACAAAAACAAATTCATGGACTAATACATTTTTAAGGCCATAAGAGACCATCATCATAATCTAGTATGATCTCCTCAAAACACAGGCCATAGAATTTCACCCAGTAATTCCTGCATCAAGCCCAATAACTTCTGACTGAGCTAGAGCATATCTTTTAGTAAAACATGCAGTCTTGACTTAATAGCTTCAAGTGATGGCCTGCTGGGTGACACTGGGCAAGTCAATTTCACGCTCTGTGCCTCAGTTTCCCCATCTGTAAAATTGGGATAATGATCTTTGTAAAGCGCTTTGAGATCTACTGATGAAACATCCTATGTAAGAGCTAGGTATTGTTAATTAATTATTTATTGTTATTATTATTATTATTATTTATTATTATTTCCTGTCTGAATATATCTTGTTTCACCTTCCAACCATGGATTTTGTTGTATTTTTTTCTGTTAGATTAAAAAGTCCTCTACTATCAGAAATCTCTTCCCATTTAGGAACGTACAGGTTTTGATCAAGTCACCTCTTTACCTTCTCTTAAATAAACTGAATAGATTGAGCTTCTTTAGGCTTTCACCACAAGGCATGTTTTCCAGACCTCACATCATTCTTGTAGCTCTTTTCTGAACCTTACCATTTTTTCAGTTTCCTTTTTGAAACTGGATACCAAAACTGTACATAGTATTCCAGTAATTCCATATAAAGAGGTAGTACCACCTCCCTAGTCCTTGATATTGCCTTACTTATGCATCCAACGATTGAATTTTCCCTCTTAACTATAGCTTTGCACTGTGAGTTCATATTCATATCTTCCATGACCCCACCACTCTTTTCAGTGTCACTGCATTACAGGATGCAGTCGTCCCTCATCTTATAACTATGACTTACATTATTGATTTCTAGATATCAAACCTTACATCTGGCTGTGTTATAACACATGTTGTTCAAATGAGCCCACCTTACCAAGCAATTCAGATTGGTAAGCATGACTGACCTCTCTCCACCATTATTTACCATTCCGCCAATTTTTATGTCACCTTTACATTTTACCTGCAGTTATTTTATATTTTCTTCCAGATAATTAATAAAGATATGTCATAATATTGGATCAAGAACAGATTCTTATGAGACCCCACTAGAAGCACCTCCATAAAGTAATAAATCCATGGCTAGAATTACCTTCTGAGATTTATCTTCTGAGGTCTAATAGCTTTTCAATCTATTTAATATTGGCTACACTGATATTGTATAATGCTTTTTTGAAAAATCAGAATGTTTTTATTTATTATTTCCCACTTTATTTCCACAAATATGTTAGAGGTGGACCCCAACTGGGACCTTGGCTCCATACTTTTCTATCTATCCTCAAACTTGAGGGATCAGTCATGGTGCCTCGGACATCAATCCCAAAATTTAAATCCAGTGTGTGGTTTTAATTCTGAGCTGGATCCGAACTGGGAAGGGCCTTTTTGCAGATCTGACTTGGATGTTCCCCCATAATCATGGAAATCTTGTAACAACAGCTGATCTCCCATGGTTTACATCATACATAATTCTGAGTCAAACTGTTGAGCAATGTTTGTGATATTTCAGCACTGAACTTGATCTCTAATTTAGCCTTGACTCCTAACCTAACACTGTCCTAAACTTAATCCTGTCCTGAGTCCTAGCCTAAACTTAATCTGGATTCAGCTCTGAATACTGCTTCCCCTTGAGCCCATTTCTATAATAACTGAAATTGTAGCCACAAAAGCCATAGTTCTGTCAGGTAAAGGGATGAAACCTGAAGAATACAATAAAGTAGATCAATACTGTTACTCCACCTCCTCCTACTTCTTTTATGGTGAATCAATCTTGCCTCTCAGAACTAACTCCCAAGGATTCTCAGACATCAGTGTAATAATATAATGATTTGTTTCACTTTCAGTTCAAATTACAAACAATATAATGCTCATAAGACATTGTGTCCTAATGTAGCTTTTCAAGGAAAGCCCTCAGCTATACTGCACCTGCCAAATTCTACTCTCACTGGCGCTAAAGTAATAGAGGAATTTGCCTCAGGACACACCGTATGCAGAAGAATCTAGATAGGTATCAGCATACTCCATTAGATTCCCTCTCTGGAGTGGTGCAGAATTTGTCCTCCATGCAGAAGGAGGGTTCAGCCTCTAGCTATCACAGGGGATCCACTGGAGTGCAGATCGAAGAGGCCTGGTTCCTCCATGGTGCCTCTTGGCTCTTTGCAACCTCTCCTGAAAAGACTTCCCATACCAGCTACTGCTACTGGACCTCCCACCAGCCATCTAAATGGATATTTCACAACATGGAAGGAGATCTGCATTATTCTTTTGTGCTAATTACACAACGTGGTGCTTTCACTTGAAACGGGTTATACATGTCTATCATTTTAGGATGATAATTATCCACAGTATATTTTATTGCACTTAATTGCTCTGAGAAATTGCTGGGTCCTTTTCCAGAGGCCACATGGTTGGGTGGGAAGGGAGGCCCTTCCAGGGTCCTCATAATGCTTATAGTTACTTACAGTAGCTTTCTCTGATTGCTTATATGTTCACCAGCTAAAGCCCTATGGTCTCAAATGTCCTTTGACACCCGGTGAACTCACAAAAAGTAGGTTTAGTCAGCATTACTCTGTACTGAAGATCAAATTGAAGTAATGCGTCAAAAACAGACTAGATGTGATTTAGCCATTTTGATTCTCATAAACTGTAATTCCAAACCCATTTGGTATTAGGAAGTTGTGGCCCTGTTCCAAAGAGTTACATGTGCCAGAGATCAGCTATCCATTTCCTCTTGTCTCTGGGTACGTCTACACTACAGGATAAATTCGAATTAGCCTAAACTGATTTTATAAAACAGATATTATAAAGTCGATTGTGCGCGTCCACACTAGGCACATTAATTCGGTGGTGTGCGTCCGTGGTCCGAGGCTAGCGTCGATTTCTGGAGTGTTGCACTGTGGGTAGCTACTGTAAAAGAATGAAGCCAATAACGTCGATTTGCGTCCCTAAATCGATATAGTAATATTGATTTTAGCATTACTCCTCTCGTTTTGTAGGAGTACAGAAATCGATTTAAAGAGCCCTTTATATCGATATAAAGAGCAGAGTAGTGTGGACGGGTGCAGCATTAAATCGATTTAACGCTGTTAAAATCGGTTTAACAGCATAGTGTGGACCAGGCCTCTGTGTCACAGCTGCCAAAGAACCATTAAACCAGATCATCCCGCTTTACCCGGCATGAGACTATTGCTGGTTTGCGAAATGAAGAACAAAATTAAGATTAATTTATGCCTTTAGTGACTAAAGGCTTGGGGGTTTTATACATCATTTAGATGCACAAGAGTTCCAAAACAGATTGTCCAGCAAAAGCCTACTGAAGAAGTTTACTTTGCAGAAGTGACCTTATTGCTTTCTCTGCAGTCAAGTTAAAATATCCAAGCATGAAAAAGGGGGCATGTTAGCGAATAAAAGGATATTTTTATTGAGCATCACAAAAGTTAATTGCTTGTTTATACAATGCCTAGCACATTGGGGCCTCAAAGCTCCTAAGCACTGTTACAATATACATGTTCAATAATACAAAAACTGAGATTGTATTTTAAAAACATTGAAAAGCTTGCCAAAAAGAGAGAGGTGTGTGTGTAAATCCCTTAAGATTTTGTTCCTCATGCAACCCTAGTAATCGCAGGGCATATACCTGGGCTCAGTCTCTTGAGATTAAAAAAGAAATATGGCACATATTATACTATGACACATGATGATGCCATATCAAACCTGTGGGCCACCAAACTGGTATCCAGCAGTGGCCTAGAAAAAGCAGAGGGTGAGGGGAATGTATCTAGCCAATTGTGCAGTGCTGTAATTGGATGAGGTGCTAACTTCCTCACATGTAATGGCTGGTCATTTCTTTAGTAAGTTTATTGATTTATTTTACCAAATGTTTTTTAATTTCAGTGTTTTAGCTAAGGAACTGATTAAGAAAGCAGCTTTAGAGAGTTTTCCCCAATAATTAGAGCAGGAAAGCAAGGCTCCAAAGCAGGAAGAGCATACATTCTTCCTTCCCTAGCACACCATTTTAAATATGGAAACCATTCTCTTCTCAGATTATTCCTTAGTCTTTCCAGAACAGACTTGACTCTTCCTTTTCATCTCTAGACACACTCCACACATTTCTTAAGTGTGGTACATAATTCCTCTGTCTCTACTAATCAGAAACACATTGCAGTCCTTAAACATAGCCAGGCAAACTGAAGTCACATGGTAGTGGAGATTGCTCACATTTCTTCATGCCTCTCTGATTTTTATTCTTTTGGCTTTTTTCCTGGTATAAGTGGTTTTATCCTTCTATAATACAATGGGACTTCCTACAGTTCTTCAGGCCAATTTTAATTTAAAAGGTAAAAAGAGAGACTTATTGTTCATCTTATAATTTGTCTCCTCTGCCAGTGAAATGCTGCTTTTTATGCTACATTTGAATACTTTAAATAATGTTAATAATGAATCACAAGGAACCTATAATTTAATGTGTCATTTTACAAACAGACTTTTGCTATGCTTAACTTCACATCAAAAGAATAATTAGCTTATTCATCCTGCTTAACTACACAATTAAGGGACTTGTCTTTATGTATGGGTAGAGTTACACAACACTGTTCATGGCATGAGGAGCTGATGAAGAAAAGCAGATGGTGGGCCTTTTACTGGAGCTGATGCCCCAATTTACTTTTTTCCTCCTTAATAACTGCCTGGTTTCCCTTCATCCTGCTTCTTTTGGTGGCAGAGATCCCCATGTATGCCAGGATGAAGAGTATTTCTTTTGCACCATCCTATTCGCCATGGCAGGTACAATCACAGTGATCACCATTAAAAAGTTTATCACAGTATCTGAACCACAAGAGACATTTCCTATTCTAATTATAGGGAGATATATACACCACAAATATTTATTCTTTAATGGCAATCATTATACCAAAAGGGCTCAACACCTTAGAACAGAGACTCAGGTTTCTGAACATTCTAAGCAGGTGATCTGACATAACTCTTTAATCTATGCTGCCTTCCTTGTTCCTGCCCTCCTCACTCCTGATATAACGAACAAGCTTCCTTTCATCAGCTGCCACTGCTGTACTCACCCTGCAGCTAGGGACGGAAGCAGCATCTCTCAGGCCTTCACTCTAAAAATTAACCAGTGTGACTTGGGGGGGAGGAGGAATAATGCTATAAGTTGCACCAGGCGCTGGAGACACAAACAAACACACTTAGAAAACAGCTATAAATCCCAAAGCACTATACAGAGTGATGTATGTACAGCACAGAGGGACTATTTCAGCCAGCTCTGGTGAAATGCACACAGTGGTGCCCATGCTCCCCTGGCAAAACAAAAAGCATGATTTATTTCACCAACACAATAGTTTCTTTGGGGGCCTTTGAAAACAGACACTAGATAATTAGCCTTTTAAATACTTACTTTTCATTAGACATAACTTCTTAATTAACTTTTGACGCTTAAGCATCAATAGAAATAGAGGTCCTTTATAAACATATCTTTCCTCTGACCTAATATACGCTCTGTCTTCAGGTACGTCCTGCATGTTACAGAATTACCCGAGGTCATACTAAAAGAGAAGGTCTGCTGGCTAGTGAAAGGCAAACAAAAATCAGAAACCTATATATCTCACATGCCATATTGAATTGACAAGTGCTTCCTGTCCCACTGCATTTCTACCACCTGATCTAGAAAGTGAGTACTACAACTTGTTTTCCCCCCAACTCCATTGCACTGATGTAACACCAATAATTTCAAAACCTGTTGTAAAGGAGTGGCCAATAAGACTCCATAATTAGAGCAAGCCATTAAATCTCAGTAAGTACTCTCCTGCTAGAGGCTCCTCCTTGCCTCACATTGGATTTCAATTCTGTTAGGGAACTAATGGAAGTAAAAATGAGCATTATATACAAAAATAAGCAATTAGTTTCATCCAGCTCTGCCATCTGCAAATGTACCTGCTTGGAGTTCTCAGCACTAGCTGGTCTTTTGAAATGATCCCTTGGCTCTGGAAAGTCCAATCACAATGACATTTCCAGCCTGACCAGCTGTATTTAGGGTGAGTGCAAAGCCACCGGGGTATTGGAATGACTGTGACAGTTCAGCGTGTTAAGGAGCTCTCTGATGGACAAGATGGCATTGGTGTACTTCAGCCAGTTTTCTACTCTTCTGCCTTCACATCAATGAAGTGTTAGGGGGAGGAGGAGTTGTCATTCATTGTAATAATCTGGTGCCAAGGCTGAAAAAACTTTCTTTTAACAGAGATAAGATAATACAGGCTAACAGTTCTTTAGCTAAATAGGATTAATTAGCAGGAAGCTGCCTGTTAGTTCACTGCTGACCTGTAAAACGTAATGAAGAACAAGGTCATTGGAAATAATAGATCTATTTAGGAGTTTAGATCAAACTCTAATTACAGAATACATCATTTAATGATCACATTGATATAATAATGTCAAGGGGTAAGAAAATACTGTTTATTTCAGAGAGAGATAATCTTTAGGGTTTTCTCTAGACTCAATACTTTGTACTTTCCAAAACAAACAATTGCAGCATCTAAGCTTTCAATATCTCTAGCCTTTGACATTCAAACACATCAAGTTTTCCTATCCTTTCTCTACACCTTTGTTACATAAACTCTGTTTTTTCATGACCTCAAGACCTGACAGGCACTAGGTATTATATAAATCATGCTTCCGTTCTCACCAGTGTATTGGAACCCTCACTTCTCTGCATATATCTTGCATGATCAGCTTAACATTGAATACACTTCATTTAAGAAAGACCAGAAAAAAAGAAAATCAACCAAATCAGATCCACACACATTTCCAAAGCTTTCTGAAAGATTTTCTTTTGTCTCCATCTACCATTTATTTCTCCACTTGTCTTCCTTTCATTTGTTTTCTACATCAGGTTTTCTCAGATTGGTTCAGCAGGATTTTTTTAGTACTAAATGTACACATCTATGTGTGTCTATGCAGGACATATATTGCTCCGCAGTGTATCAGATGGATAAAACCATGAAGTGTGTGTATGTAGATATACTTGTAGCTGGAGTACTAGTGACAGCTGCTGGTCAATTGTTTTCTATTTACAATTGTACGCACATAGGATGGTATTGGCCATGTAAGTAGTGCAGAACCATTATATTTATTTTTCATCTTTGAGCACCTCACCAACATTTTGCCGACTAACCCATTTCTGTTGTGGCTACCTCTAAAGTCTGAGCAGCTTAAAGGCAGCCATTTGGAAACTCCACCTCCCCTCCCCAACAAAAAGCAGCCACCACTAACCTGCCAGAGTTATTCCTGCTTTCTCCCACAAGTCTCTGATTTCGTCCCCAAAATTATATCCCATTCTCTGCTCCTTCTCTGTTATTGTTAGGGGAATCAAGATCAAGAAATGCTTCCACTCATCTATTTCAGTGTAGCACAGGGAATGAGGCCAATTTTCAAATAGATAGGTCCAAAGTCTTTTATGGGTCAGAAACCTTAAACCACACTCAGAGCCCAACAGGTGACCAGCACAGATTATGGAGTACTGGTGTCAAAGACTTTCATTGAGTTGTACCCATTATTAAATAGTTGGGAAATGGTTGTATTTAAGCTGTGAATAGGCATCAGAACCTTTCATGGTGTTTTTATTTCCAGGGTAAATGGTTACTTCTACATTATCCATTTGGAAATGCAAAGATTTTCCTCATGGTTTTAATTTTTATTATCCCTTCCATCTTCAAAGCCTTCTTGAAGCAACTGGCCAGATTCCCAACTTTGCTTGCTAAGGAACCCAGAACATATCTCCTATAATGGTCAAAGAGGTCATTCTGTTTTGGTATAACATTCTCCCTTCTGGAGCTCTGCCCATTATGTCCCCATTATTCCTACCTGCTGCCCTTACACTTAACTGAGATATATTTTCAAGCCCCAGTCTCCTGAAATGATCTCAACTCTCCACTGCAAAAGAGCACAGAGGCCGTCCAACTGTGTTATTACATATACTGATGTAAGTTTCCACAGCCCCATTGAAATCAGCAAAGCTATGCTCATTTAAACCAGGTGAGGACCTGTCTCTATGTGAATGGCACACATCATGAATATTGTGTATAACTTTTCCAAACTGAGACATTCTCCCTTGACCATATCTCTAGAAAACATCATCATCTTTGTTAAGGTTTTAGGGAGAACTAGATGATCAAAATATATTTGGCAAAAAGGGTTTTAATGAAACTGAAAAACGTTTTAAACTTCTCTAATCCTTGGGACTTCTAGCAACATTAATCAAAATAATCATGACTACAGGCAAACAGCCAACATGATGAATAGTTCCTCACAAACAGTTTTCATCTCATGGCTGGTATTGCTTTCATATATCAAAATTGTATGCATGTGTGGTGGGAAGAATGGATATATCTATTAAACAGAACTCAGGTTTACTTGTATTCTCATTAGTTCAATATTTCCAAATGGGCAGATGATTCAGCAGCAGAAAAAAAAATCTAACCTCAATCTGTTTTATAGGGACTTTATCATGAGCAAAATATACTGTATTGATAGAAAGGATTGTGCATGGGAAAAGATCTTGTTGAGTTTTATTGAATTAATCAACCTTCTAAACTAATAGGGTAGGAACTAGATTTCTACACTTACAAACTGATACCATAAAGTATTATAAAACCTAAAAATACACTTGATTTGGTCCCATAGGGAAGTTCTGACCTTTGAAAATCTACCATTTTTTTGGTTATTTCTGTCACACTATGAGTGTGAACGGCACTTCTCTGGCAAATAACATTTAAATTTTTGTAATCTGTTGCTGCTATGAGTCAAAACATTTTTAAAAGCACAGTAACACTCACAGTAAGTAAACAAGTACACCTCCGCTCTGACAAGAGATGGTGATAAGCACAATTTAAAGCACAGTTTGTTTACTTTGAGTCTTGCGCTCAGTATTTCTACTGACTTATAAACAGCTGGGTTTGCAAAAATGAATGGCTTACCTTCCTACCCCCTCCAAAAAAAATTACACTCTCTCTCTCTCTCTCTTTCTATCCTGGGAATAGCAACAGAGGTGGTGAGTATGTTACTACAGATTTGAGGATGTAATCCAGCTAAATGCCTGAAACATGTTATCATATGATGAGCTAGTCAGTGGCCTGTGTGAAATGAACTGGTGGTCTCATCTCAGTGTAATAACTAGTGGAGAAGAGATCAGATTGCAAAGAAACTACATCACATCACAGTTGTTACCTTGTTGGCAGTATCAGCAGAGGAGTCAAGGATTTAAATGGCTTGGAAATTTAACTATCCTTTCACCCAAAAGGTGGTCCCCCTAGAACAAGAGATCCCTGTGAGAGATGTCTCTGAAGTACTGCAGCATGGCAAGCTGGCTCTTTAAGATCATGCATGGCCCAGCACTCCAGTTTTTGGTCTCCACTTTTGTCTCTCTTTAAGGCAAAGGCAAATCTGTCACTTGTTGGTAGTCCCACCCGACATCCTCCACAGAGGGATCAATTGCCTAGCCTCACATAATCCATTGGAGAGAAGTGGTGGAGGAAGAGGAGAGAGATTAAATATCCCAGAATCCTTAGTCTTAAAGGGGCCAAGACCTAGAAGCAGGAGAGCTGAGCTGCACCTATCCTTTAAGAACCTGTCCTCCTTGTTACTTGTGATTGAATCTGCAGGTGGAAAGAGCTGTTCAGTTTCCCATGTCCTCCAGCTGCCAACTTTCACAAGCAAACACATGTATTTAAAAGAAAATTATGAGGGAGTCCTCTCTTAGTGAGGGGCCAGTGTAGCCATTTCCTATACCAATCCTGCAGCTCCAAAGTAGGAGAGTTGCCAGAGCAGGTGGATACATGGCTGGGGCACTGCTGCACTCCAGCAACTTCCAGCTGGAGGATGTTCCACTGCGGCATAGTAATAGAAGACTAAGGGCGACTCTAAATTATGCCAAGAGCCAAGCCAGCTCCTCGCCAACTCCAGAATCAGGGAGTTAGAAACAACTGAGGATTGATGCCTTAGGGCCAGATTTTCAAAGATATTTAGGCACCTAAAGATCAAGATAGGTGCCGAAGTGAGTTAGGAGGCAACTAACTCCCATTGATTTCAGTTGAAATCAATAAGAGTTAGGGCCTAACTGGTTAAGGCACATTTGAAAGTCACACTAAGCAGCTAAATCCCTTTGGAAATCTGTCCCTTGGATACAGGCAGTCTCAGTTTTCAGGGCTGGATTGTGCTTTTAAGGATGTGGCCTGCAAGGTGTGTATGCAGAGGTGTGCTACTCCAGCAGGAGCCTGCAACCAGCATCATCCTTTAGGATGGTACAGCCTGGTACCCTCTCTGTGGTCTGCCAACTCTGCTGGCTGGTGCAAAACAAGAACAGTCCCACCTCCTCTTCTGAGGTCATTTGTCCCTCAGGGTGTGTAGAAGAAGCAGCCATTGCATTCCCTTGAGTGCAGAAACTGAACTTGTCCCTTGCCCAGCACAGTTTGTTCAGAGTGTGAGAGGAGAATGCTCCCCTGTACCTCCCCCCAGAATCTAGAAACAAGCCAACAGGAAATAAAAAGGTCACATCCTGAAGACTATGAGCTGGAGGAGATTATGGCTAAGTTGGACCTCCTGAAGACTGAACCTTTTTAGGGTGGTTTGAGCTCATACACAGTCACACACTGCAATTAAAGGGAATGCCTGGTCCCTGCTGTTACCACTGCAGCTCTCCCTCTCTCCCGGCTTTTTTAAAATTATTATTATTACACAGAAGGCATTACATTTGTGGGTTTGGTTGGCACTGACTATATATTTTTCCATTTTGTTCTTCCCTCTCTTTAACCCATTCATCTCTTTGTCCTTGATTATTTAGTAAATTCAGAAGCCAGGAACTAGCACTGTTTTCAAAAGTCATGGTACTTTGTGTGCTAAAGTAAATTTTTTTTCAAACTTTGAACATCTGTCTGCAAACATTGCAGGGGAGCGTTCGTGTTAGCATAACACAGGTTGTGTGAGAAACCCAGAAGTGCTCTTCTCTGGTCCTGAAGACCTTTGTTTGATTTGATACGTTGGAGCTTCACCTCTTCAAAGATCAAATTCTGCACAGAAGTGCTAAGCACTGTGGAGAATTGGCTTCAAATTAGGGATGGATTGGGAGTCCTGCCATTGACATGAGTACAGCCCGAGTATATCAAGAGTATATCATTCTTCACCATTGTGCACCTGGACTGTGAAAACTATGTCTCTCCTTCCAGGTTACCTATGAAATTATCTGGGCCATATGCTACAGGTAAGCTACATGTTGGTAAACAGAAACTTTTAGAATAAATCATCCAAACTGCTCTCCTTTCCATACAAAATAATTTTTAAAGCAATCCTTGTAATATTTGATATTTAATGAAAATTAAACAAAAGCCCAGTATCAACTAGTTTAAAGTAAAGTCCAGATTTAAAGCAGAAGTCTACTCCCATCATTCCTTTAGAAACAGAACCTGATTTCTAGGTGTCCCATTGCCAGGCACCAAATGTTAAGCTGACTATCTTCCTCCATGAATGTAGCAAATAAAAATGTTTCAAAACATGACTTTTTAAAATAGCTGTTACACAAGCCATTCTGGGTGCTCGCTGCTGTACTGGAGGCTCATATATCAACATGAATGTTACTTTGTATCTCAGAAACTATTCTGGAAAACTAATTTGTAGAGATGATCAAACTACATGAATCCTAACAAAACTACACATCTAACATTCAATAATCTTTTTTTTTATTTGCTTGGTTTTTTCAGAAGTACAAAGTGCAAAGAAATCATCTGGCATGAGGTATTAAACCCAAGGGAAAACTGAAGGACAGATTTGCTGTGTGCAGAAGCAACCAGAAGGTTTAATTCCTAGGTATTTGACTAAGAACAGTTGATTTAACCTCCAGGCCCTTTCATGGAGGCGCTCCATATTCTGCTTCAGCAAAAGATAGCAAATATTGGATGACTCTATTGAAAACATTTATTTTAGTGTAAGTCTTTCTTTTGGGAACAAATAAGTCATATGCCTCAGCCCCTGCCTCTTTCTCCTCCACACACACAGTTTGCAACTGTTGTGATAAACAGGTGCTTTTCCGGTGCTGCGATTTAGGAGATGATTTCCCCAAAACCCAAAATATAACATGGCAAGTACTTATATAGAATATTCTGTATTTGTATCTGTTCCTTGCTATTTATGGACCTGATCCAAAATCCATCAATAAGAGACTTTCTGTTTGCTTCAATGGGCTTCAGATCAGGCCCTATCTACCTTTGCCTTTTTTAGTGTTTCCCCTTGCCCTATGTGCTGCCAGTGTTAAATTCAAAGAGGAGACCAGCTTGAAAATCAATGACTTTATGTGGCCTTAATATTACACACTAATGGTTCAGAATAAGTAACAACTTTGTTTTTGGTTTTTTGTTTTTCTCGCAGTACTCAACTTGCTCCATATACTTGGATTAATGAAAACTAGCTTGCTGGTGTTGCCCTAGACTGATAGACCTTTACGGTCATGAACAGAATTATTCTGATGCATTGGAAATCATCAGGGAATGACTTTTTGAATTAAAACACATCTCTCAGTGTGCTCTGAAAAGGCTTATTGCTGCTGATAAGTACAACCAGGTTTGGGCTACGTGGAATCAGTAATGGGGAAGAAGGTATAGAGATTTTTCTGACCATATTTATTCACTCCCTTGCTCTTCTGTGACTTTCTTAGTAATTCTTCTATAATTTGTGTTCTGTCATACTGGTGAGATCCACCCACTCTATCTACTATCTGTACTTTGAGGCCAGATAAATGTTAGCATTAGTGAGTGATGTATTTGTTTTCCACTGTGCACACCATAAATAGTATGAAGACATATAACTGTGCTCTTGGAACTGAACTCATCTTTTGCTGCTGCTGTTTTGTAAGGGAAAAAATGAAAAATACAACAATCAGACCACTGAAAAGCAAATGGCTGTTTAAATCTGATAATTACCCTAACAATGTGAATGTGTATCCCTGGCTCCTTTTTTCCTCTGAACCAGGACAGCCTTGGAAACAGCATCATCTCAACTGGAATTTTTAGGTCAGTCTTTTAAATAAATATCATTTCACTTTCTGCACTAGAATAGACTAACGTGGCTGTCAGTGCAGTGCACTCAGCCCTGAGGAGGATGGAGAGATTCTTGTTTCATAAATTATCCCTGACTCAGCTGGCTGACTCAGGAGCAGCATGCTGAGTTGGGGAAAGTCAGTGTGTAAGCCGCAGTGTAGGCTGGGTCACTTTAGCACAGGGCCTTTGAGATGGCATCTGCAGGACAGCACTCATGGCTGTGGGCACCAGATCTCCTGGTAAACTCATCTGAATTTTACCACTGCAGTATCTTAATCTCCACATGCTAAAAGGCAAAGCCAGCTATAGCGCATTTTGAAGGTGAGGGGCAGCAAACCATTAACCCTTCCCCACCCCTCCTCAGCCAGAGAGGTGTTTGTACACCCCATCACAGTAAAGACTACTCTGTCCTTGGCCACTCTGCTGAAACTTGCCAACAAGGTAGCAATTGGCTCTACGTGAGATGATCATTTTAGGAATGATGGACATCTGTCCTCTATCAGTAAGGGGGAGGAACCTTGCTTTTTGTTGCAGTCTTCCGAATACTTCTCTGCAGGCAGAGAAGAGAAATGTAGATTTGAAATTTAAGATTTTTGGGGGAAATCCAAATACATTTTACAAAAAAAACCTCACAGTTCTTTTAAAGCTTTCTGCAAAGTTCTGAAAGTTTCACAAAACCCCAGTCTTCCATCTTCTTTCCCTAACAAATGAATGTCTCTCTCCTTTCCATTGGATAATAATACAATGACAGACAGGTTTGTTCAGTAGAAGCCCTTTTTCTGAGGAAAAATGCAAAATCAAGCAGTTTTCCTACGAGAAAAAGGATTTGCTCCATTTCCAGTTCATTCCGTTTATTAAGGCTGATGAGTCACAGCCAGCAATTTCATAATTCATGTCAGTACTGTAGGCATTTGTTACAGTGCAAACAGCTTATTTGCATATTTTCTGGAAGGATTTTTTCCCCATCTTGAAACTGGTCACACAGATCTCCATGGGCTTTTCAGACTAAGTATTTTTGTTCACATGGATAAAGGACGTATGTCAGAATCCTTTACTGTCACCACAAGATTCCTTTTCATTACGCTAAGGCCTTTCATTTGATGTTGTTTTTAAAAAGCTTACTGTGTCTTGACATCCTGCCTCACTACACCATACTGCATCCTTCTATTTTCTCTAATTTGCATATGGGTGTGAGGGGAACTATATGGCTACAATCTGGAAGAGGTAACACATAAATCAAACTAGATGGCAAACAGAGACAGCCATAATGAAGGTTGTTGAATCATCTGTCTGCATTACACTGTTGTATAAAAGGGAGCTTTGAAACAGAAGTCAAATGGGTTCAGACTTTAACCAAAAATGATTGAATACTTCAAGAACTTTTCAATAGAAATGGAACTTTTGGGTCAGCTGTTGAAACTGTAACCTCTCTAACAGAATGCCCAGCCAGATTTACCCCAACACTACGTTTTTGTGATTTTTCTCTTTTTTTAAAAAATGTAAGTTTACATTTCAGGGCAATATTGCACACTTCAGATGACCAAAACCTTGTTTTATAATATGCCCAAACTAAACTAATATTATTCAAATGTGTTGTCTGTTGTGTATTTGCTTAGTGTTGTAGATGATGCCTCAGTCAATCACTCAATAATCAGGCAGTGAGCCTGCAGTGAGCTGGGCTTGATCCCCAGAGCTTATAACTCTGCCAAACAGCTCTTAGGCCATGGCTACACTTACAGTTCTGCAGCGCTGGTAGTTACAGTTGTGTTCGTACAGCTGTGTAGGGCCAGCGCTGCAGTGTGGCCACACTGACAGCTACCAGCGCTGCAGTGTGGCCACATTTGCAGCACTTGCAGCGCTGTTGGGAGTGGTGCATTGTGGGCAGCTATCCCACAGAGCACCTCTTCCCATTTTGGCGCTGTGGCTTGTGGGAAGGGGAAGGAAGTGTGCGGGTCTTTCCGCTTCCTGTTCCAATGCCCCGTGGTGCTTTGCTGCACATTCCGAGCAGTTTGGCGGCACTGTGAGTCTGCAGCGCTATTTCTGAGATTTCTGTTACAAATGGAGCCTGAGCTGTTGAGGACCTTGCTGATGAATGTTGCCAGCACATCACGCATGGCAGTGGAGCTATTCCTTCAGCTGCAAAGTGACAGTGAGGAGTCAGACGATGATATTGAAACCCCTGACGCTCAAGACACTCAATTGCTTGTGGCAGTAACAGACGTGCTCAGCACCGTGGAACGGTGCCTTTGAGCTCGGGAAACCAGCACTGAGTGGTGGGATCACATTGTCCTGCAAGCCTGGGATGACGAGCCGTGGCTGCAGAACTTTTGGATGAGAAAAGCCACTTTCATGGGACTGTGTGCTGAGCTTGCCCCTACCCTGCAGCGCAGGGACACGAGATTGAGAGCTGCCCTGCCAGTGGAGAAGCGGGTGGCTATTGCAATCTGGAAGCTGGCAACTCCAGACAGCTACCGATCAGTGGCGAATGAGTTTGGAGTGGGAAAGTCCACCGTTGGAATGGTGCTGATGCAAGTTTGCACAGCCATTAATCGCACCCTGCTAAGAAGAACTGTGACTCTGGGGAACGTGCAGGACATTGTGGATGGCTTTGCACAAATGGGTTTCCCTAACTGTGGAGGGGCAATAGATGGGACGCATATTCCTATTCTGTCACCACCCCACCTGGCATCAGAGTACGTTAATCGCAAGGGGTATTTCTCCGTGGTTCTGCAAGCGCTTGTGGATCACCGTGGGCGTTTCACTGACATTTACTCAGGATGGCCTGGAAAGGTGCATGATGCACGCATCTTTCGGAACAGTGCCCTGTTCAGGAAGCTGAGGGCTGGGACTTTTTTCCCAGACTGCAAGATCACAGTAGGGGACGTCGAAATGCCCACTGTGATCCTTGGAGACCCCGCTTACCCCTTAATGCCTTGGCTCATGAAACCGTATACAGGGAAGCTTGACAGGAGCAAGGAACGGTTCAACTACAGGCTGAGCCGGTGCAGAATGACTGTGGAGTGTGCTTTTGGCCGTTTGAAAGCCCTCTGGAGGTGTCTTTATGGGAAGCTAGATTTGGGGGAAAGCAGCATCTCCGCTGTTATATCCACGTGCTGTACCCTCCATAATATTTGTGAAGGGAAGAGTGAAAGATTCAGTGAGGAATGGACCTCCGAGGTTCGACGCCTAGAGGATGAATTTGCACAGCCAGAGAGCAGGGCTACTAGAGAGGCCCAGGAAAGGGCTTCAAGGATTAGGGATGCCTTAAGGGAGCAATTTGATGCTGAGAGCCAACGGTAATGCTTGGTGCCTTTGCTGTGCTCCTTTCTACCTTGAGGTACAATATTTACCACTTCCTGCAATAATAAAAAGTATTGTAAAAGCCATAAAATACTTTATTCAAAGTACAGTACATAAAAGGCCAGGGGGGTTAGGGTGGTGGACTGTACATTCAGAGGTTTGAATATGTCCTGTTTGGATTACTGTTCAATATCTGCTGCACTTCAGGATTACTATGCTGCAGAGTAATGGGGGTGGAGTGCACAGGGTAAAAATTGTAGTTATCAGGGCTGGTAGGTGATCGTACAGGTGTTGGGGGCAGCTGGGGGTAATAAGAAACTGGCTGCTGGAGAAAGGTGTTTTGTGCAAATACTGGGGAACAAGAAAGAGAGCTTTGGGAGGGGTGTGGGTTACCATGGTACAGATCTGCCTGCATGGCTACGAGAGACTCAAAAGAGTCAGTTTGGCAAGCCAGGAGGCTTATCGTGCTTTGAGGTTTTTTTGGTAGCCAATTCCTTTCTCCTGCTTTGTGTTTGCCTCCACTCATATGTTTTCTCTCTCCATGCCTGCGTCTTCCTACTTTCTCTGTTGTAGTGATTCATAACTGCTTTGATCAACTCCTCTTTTGATTTTCGTGGATTTTTTCTCAAGTTCTGCAACCGACGTGCGGCCGGTGATCCGGCTGCATTAGTCAAGGTCACTAAAGAAAACATAGCTAGAAACATGTAATACACAGAGGCTACATTGTTTATTATCACACAGTGAAGGAGTTTGTAGCCTTTTTGTAGCATCATTCCCACATACCTAACATAACACAGAGAGGCCAGGGAATCGAAGGCATGGCGAGCAATGGGGTGAGTGTTTCTGCCCCGACTTCACCTGGGGGGGGGAACTGACTGATGGCTCACTGGGGTTTATCTGCACTGGGTACAGGAGGTAGCTGGTGGCCTGCACAGGGGACAGTAGGGAACATGAAGCTGCCGAGCTGCTGGCGGGGGTGGCAGTCTGCGGAACTGCCGGCCTGTTGGTGGGGCGGGGGGGAATGCACCACGGGGCTGGCTATCTGCTGGAAGGGGGTGGGGAGACCGGAATGCACTGTGGGGTTGGCTACCTGCTGGAAGGGGGTGGGGAGACCGGAACGCACTGGGGGGCTGGCTGCCTGCTGGAAGGGGGGGGGGAGCCTGGAGCGCACTGCGGGGCTGGCTACCTGCTGGAAGGGGGGGGGGAGACCAGAACGCACCGTGATGCTGGCTACCTGCTGGAAGGGAGGGGGGGGGAGACCAGAACGCACCGCGGGACTGGCTACCTGCTGGGGGGGGGCGGGGGGAGTCTGGAGCGCACCGCAGGGCTGGCTACCTGCTGGCAGGGGGGGGACCGCGAACCTGGCGCCCTGCACTCAAGTATCCCTAAATTCTCAACAGGGTTTCCTACTGCCAGATATATCACTGCTTCGTGTTACCTGGGAAGAGAGGGAGGGTCTTCTAGAGCAATGTGGATTCCGCCCTGGCCCCTATGCAGCTTCCCTGTGTGCAGCCATGGTACCCCCACCCCTCGCTGCACAGTGGATCGGACGAGTTAGCCTGACCGGGACAAGGACCATGGTGGCTCTCCCTATAAACTTGCAAAAGCATATTGCCCACGCTCTGGCTGCAACTTTTCAAGAGATTACCGAGGCAGATTACAGAGACGTGATAGAGCAAATCAGTGGGCTATTCCACGTTTAGGCATGCATGCAGGAAGCCATAACCCAAACCATCCTCTCCCAAAACATAAAAATATGCTTACCCCGAGCACGATCCTATGCTTCTTCCTCACCAGCAACTTCCAGCTGCTGCGACTGGCTAGCCTCCTCCTGGCTTGAGAAGAGCTCCTGGCTGCATGCCTCCTGGGACTCCGGGGTGTCTCCCTCCACCACAATAGCCTGACTCTCGGCTTCCTCTACACCCTCCCCCACTTCTCCCTGCTCTGAACTCTCCATCGTGCTCCTAGGATTGGCAGTGGGGTCACACTCAAGTATGGCATCCAGCTCCTTGTAGAAACGGCAGGTCGTGGGGGCAGCTCCTGAGCAGTGATTTCCCTCATGGGCTTTGCAGTAAGCACTGCGCAGCTCCTTAATTTTTACCCTGCACTGCAACGCATCCCGTTCATGGCCCCTTCTCAGCAAGGACTGTGATATCTGCCCATAGATATCATAATTTCTCCGGCTGGAGCGCAGCTGTGCTTGCACAGCTTCCTCACCCCAAACACTGATGAGGTCCTGCAGCTCGGAACTGTTCCATGCTGGGGCTCGTCTGGGGCGTGGAGGCATGGTCGCTGATTGATTGATTGATTGATTGATTGATTGCACTCCACACCTGGCTGAGCAAACAGGAAGGGGATTTTTAAAATTCCCAGGGCATTTAAAGGTGGGGTCAGCTGAGCCCAGGGCAGTGGAGTGTGCAGGATTACCAGAGAGGCTTAAAAGGTATGCTGGGATACCTCCTTATACCCCGGAGGTCAATAAAATTGCTGGTGGGCGTCCACACTTGCTGACCAGCGCTGGATCACCAGCGCTGGAATCGCTACACCCGAGGCTCGACCGGGTGTACAGCCAGCGCTGCAACCAGGGAGTTGCAGCACTGGCTGTGCTTTGCAAGTGTGGCCACATCCTAAGTTGCAGCACTGTAACCCCCTCACCAGCGCTGCAACTCTCTAGTGTAGCCATGGCCTTAGACACACACACAAAATACTGACTTGGGTAGTCAGTAATCCATTCCATGACTGCATAATCCAGGCCAGGATTTAGGCAAACTTCTCATTCATGAAGCTGTGCGGAAGAGGCTACTGTTCACAGGAGTGAATTTCATCAGGGCTGAGAAAAGGGCGAGGATGGTACAGAAGGTGTGTATGTCTATCAGCTTCAATAAAGACTCCCATTACAACCAAGTCCTCTCTTTTCACCATTACAAGGGACACAGTCTCTGCTTTAAGGGATATTTATTTTGTTTTTGAAAAAAAATCTTCTAAAGCAGTTGAGCCCAGTTTCTAAAACAGAGCAGTTCTAAAATGATTGAATGACATATTATAGAGATGAGTCTAAGCCACAAAGCTGGGATCGAGACCCAATTCTCCCCAAAGCTCTGAGGTCTCTGACCCAGGATTTTGGGTTGGACCTCCCCTATTAAGAAACTGATTCAATGCAAAACATTTATTCTATAAATCCACACAATTGCTACATTAAGAGAATGATTAGGTTGCATGGTCAAAGTTACCTCTGAAACTGCCCACCAGGTTGCCAATTAATGTCAACAGCTGTGATAGTTTTGTTGCCTTTCTAGTAGCAAATAGACTCACAGATCAAAAGTCCCTCTTTACCAAGCCACCAACTAGCCATCTGATGGTAAAAACATGCAGTCACTGCTGTGGACTTGAAGTGAAAAGCTGTGTAAAACTTTGCCAGTAGCCTGCACCATCCATTCTCTTTCTTTGTTTTCTTATAGTGTATGAGCATCCCATGAAATTAGAGCCAGCATAGAAATCTGGGAAAGATTGGAGGTTAAGTTCCGCCAGAGTTTAGAAGGGCAGATGTTTGCCATTCTGGAGACAGATTATTTATCCCTGTTCAGTTCTGCAAGAGACTGTATATTCATTAAAGAATTTAGTAAAATATGAGTTAAGCCTCATTCACCCTTGTGAGTAGGGTGACCAGACAGCAAATGTGAAAAATCGTGACAGGTGATGGGAGGTAATATGCTCCTATAGAAGACAAAGCCCCAAATTTCTGGACTGTCTCTATAAAATCGGGACATCTGGTCACCCTACATATGAGGAAGGTAAGTATTTCTACCCCCAGTTTACAGAGGAGGGATGTAAGGCATAGAAAGATCAAGGACCAGATTTTTAAAAGGTATTTAAATGCCTGAAGATGCAGATAGGCACCTAATAATATTTTCAAAAGCACACAGGTGACTAAACTCACATTGAGTACAATGGAAAATCTTATGCACCTATCTGTATTTTAAGACATTTAAATAATTTTAAAGATCTGTCCATAAGTCTGTTGTGCTCCATCATGTGCCATAACCACAGAGCTGCCCCTCCTCCTTCACTTCCTCCAGTGTTCTTTAACTGAAGGTCACAAAACCAATAGGTGTACTGGCCTTGCCGAAGCAGAGTGAGGACAGATTATAGAATTACAAGATAAATAGTGCCATATCCCAGATGCTGAGATAGGATTTTTTAGGAGCAGCATTCTCAGTAAATGCTTGGTACCAGTTTACTTTTATCCAGTACCTGTAGATCAGGTAGCTCCTGTTGCATTACTTTACAGGAAAGGAAAAAAATTAAGGCTAGATATGTTTGCACAGCAGAAACTTATTAAACAACCAGATCCATCTATCTAAAAGCATTAATATTTCCCTTTTCATATAATTACCCTAGTACTAAACAGTGTTTTGAAAAAGAATTATTGGCACAAGAATGAGTGGCTGTACTTGCAACACAGATAATAACAACCCTGTTCTTAAAATCAGACAAACTCCCATATTTTTCTTTTTAATATTATTGCATGCAGAGAGACCACCAAATATGGAAGCATTCATGCTTTGATAATGTTATGATTCACTCTTTATTTGCTTTCAATTTATCCTATATAGAATAATTCTCTCTTTTCTTTATCCAATATTTTATGCTGATGTTTGGGGAAAAATCCACTTTTTCTTTCTTAGCCTTGTAATTTAATTTTTAAAATATTGAAATAAATACTATAAATGTATAAATAAATACCGAGATGTTACTCTGGATGCTAAATGTATAGCTGTGGTCACAGTTATGACCAGACTTCCAGCAGCAAAAAGTAGGACACCTACTTTTGCTTGGGTGGATTCCAAGATTGACACTACACTAGAGCATGAACAAAGCCAAGTAATATGGAAAAGGTAAAAAACACTGTAGTTTTAGGCATTTCTTTGCTCCAAGAACAGCCTGTTTAGTCTAGTAATACAGAGTAAATTGAAAAGTTGAACAAAACCAGAGTCATTCCCAGATCTACATGCAGAGTGCCCAACTAATTAACAATGTAGTCCTTCAACCCCTACTCATGTGACTAAGCCACATTCACTTGAGTAGTCCCATTAACTTCAAAGGAAGTCCTGGAAACCCACTGATAGGGCCCTACCAAATTCATGGTCCATTTTGGTAAATTTCACAGTCATAGCATTTTAAAAATCATAAATTTCATGATGTTGTAACTGTGGGAGTCCTAACCCAAAAGTTGGTCACCAGGGGCAGTCAGAAGGCTATTGTAGGGGAGTGGCGGTATTGCCACCCTTACTTCTGCACTCCATTCAGAGCTGGTGGCCAGAGGGTGGCAGCTGCTGGCTAAGAACCCAGTTCTGAAGGCAGTGCTGTTGCCAGCAGCACAGAGAAGGTCAGAGTGGCAATACCATACCATGCCACCCATACTTCTGCACTGCTGCTGCTGGTGGTTCTGCCTTCTGGGCTAGGTGCCTTCCGGCCACCCAGCTCTGCAAGCAGTACAGAAGTAAGAGTGGCAGTACTGCCACCCCCTCCCCCAGGTTACATGGGGGAAACCAGATTTCACAGTCTGTGATCCATTTTTCAAGGCTGTGGATTTGGTAGCACCTAACCCATTGATGTCAATGGGCTTCAGAACATGCCATAAAGGTTCACAGGATTGGGCCCCAAATCAGTATTATTAGGCTCATTTTACATGTTAGGAAAACAGAGAGATTAAGTAGCTTGCTTGCAAGACTTCTAATGGAGTAGATAACCACAGTCTTTGTGATGGAGAAATAGTTTTAATCCTGCTCATCTCACACATCTTATCCACTGTATATTATGAAATAAGAGTAATGTGTTTGAATTGATTCAAGACTTACTTAGCAAATGCTGTGCTAACTCAGTGATGCTCATTGATTTTGGTTCACAAGGGATCATAATCCTATATTGTAGTTTGTATTTAGGATTTGGACAAACCCAGAAATTTAGGCATAAATCCCAATTTTCGTCTGAGTCCTCAGGTTTACTTAGAAACAAGGCTAAGATTCAGCCTAAAGGTCCATGAATTTTTCAGCAAACCTGGGCTACATTTTGAATGTGCAACACAATCATGAGATTTCTGCATGGTTTCAGAAGGATAGCCACACATTGGCACAATATTTAACATACAACAGACATAACTGAGGTAAAATAAGCCTTCCTTTTAATAAATTACAGCGGAGTTACTGTCCAACAACTTCATAGAACCCACATCCTCCTTGTTTTCCACTAAATGAATGGGTTAGCTTGGAAGTCTGCAGAATTTTTTTAAATGATGTATTTTCTTCTCTCCTACATTTTTCAAAGCACTGCTCATGTGACTCCCATTAATGTCAGTCAGAGTAGTCTAGCATAACTGTTTGAAAGTTCCCCTTTGCCTTCCTGTTTTCTCTCCTCCAGGTTGTTTGACTTCTTGTCCTATTATTTGCCTCTTAATATCCCAACTGACTTTAATTAAGCCTTTTTAGACTCTCATGATTGCCAAGTTTAACAAACAAAACAAGATTAAATTTCCTCAACGAGCACATTCCCCTCACAATAGCCAAGTTTCAGGCCAATCCATTGTAAAAGCACTACCAATAACAACAGTGTTCAAAATGGAAATCTTGACACTTGGTATTTTTCTGTCTATCATTACTATAATTTAGAGATCTATTTATTATTAATTTTAGTCTTTACTCTTCTTTCTACAATGGTCAGACAACTTCCATACAAAAGAGAGGCAACTATCATCTATTTATTTGTGGTTTAATCTTAAAAGCCTTTTTCAGTTAAAACTCCCTTTTGATGTCAGTGAGAGTTTTGCTGAGCAAGGACTACATAGCTGAGTGCCATGGTCTTCTGTAAGTACCCTGCTATTTACTCCCTGAAGGCAAATTATTGTCATTGTATGTAAAACTGCAATTGAGGCCATGTCTACACTTACAGTTTTGCAGCGCTGGTAGTTACAGCTGTGTTCGTACAGCTGTGTAGGGCCAGTGCTGCAGTGTGGCCACACTGACAGCTACCAGTGCTGCAGTGTGGCCACATCTGCAGCACTTGCAGCGCTGTTGGGAGTGGTGCATTGTGGGCAGCTATCCCAGCATTCAAGTGGCTGCAATGTGCTTTTCAAAAGAGGGGGGTGGGGTGGAATGTGACAGGGAGTGTGGAGGAGACAGACAGAATGGATTTTTGGAGTTGACACTGTTCTCAGCTCCCTGCCTTGCAAGTTCTAAGGACTGGAAGATACACAGTGCCTACCTTCAATCATTTTAAAAGTTCTAACTCCCTTCCCCCACTCCTCTCTCATTCACTAAATGCAAATTATGTACTGCTAAATACCCGTCAGACCAGATAAGCAACTGCTCAACAGGGACTTCCCCCTCCCCCTCTGCCGTGTGAGAGTGCTGTTTCTCTCTTCAAGCAAACAGCTGTGAACATTCCAAAGTAATTCCCCTGCCTGCCTCCGCTCGCTCAGCAAACAGGAGCTGTGTTTGTTTTTTAAATAAGTAGTTTGGCTGAACTCCGAGCTCTCCCTTTCTTCCGGTTTGTTGTGGACAGGAATTCTGGGATACCTCCTTATACCCCGGAGGTCAATAAAAGCGCTGGTGGGCGTCCACACTTGCTGACCAGCGCTGGATCACCAGCGCTAGAATCCCTACACCCGAGGCTCGACCGGGTGTACAGCCAGCGCTGCAACCAGGGAGTTGCAGCGCTGGCTGTGCTTTGCAAGTGTGGCCACATCCTAAGTTGCAGCGCTGTAACCCCCGCACCAGCGCTGCAACTCTCTAGTGTAGCCATGGCCTCACATGGTGATATACTCAGAATTGTTGTATAGAATATATTTATATCCATAGCAGACAGCTTGTGTTAAAATGTGATATTCTTGAGCAAAAGGGGTTTTAAGGATTAAACCTATTATCCTATATTACAGAACAGTGGGGTAAATTGTGTTTGGAGGGAAAAGACCTAATATCACTATAGGGCCTGTGATGATCCCAAGAGGCAGCATTTGAAAGCAACACCTCTTAAGCTTCAGAAGTTCAGTTTGGATAAGTACCCAAAGTTCATATGCTTCTTGTGTATGCAAAATTGGGCTAGAAATCCTGTGACGTTTCAGATACCTCCTGCCTCCACAGAGGTTAGAGAATACCACACAATAAGGTGACCAGATGTCCCAGTTTTACAGGGACAGTCCCGATTTTTGGGTCTTTTTCTTGTTTAGGCTCCTATTACCCCCACCTCCATCCTAATTTTTCACATTTGCTGTCTGGTCACCCTACCACACAATCAGCTTTTTGGTAACATGCAGCAAGGCCACCTTCACTATCCTTAAGATAGTAGTGCAGCTCATAATAGGGGAAGGACAGATTACATGTCTAAAAATGTTTTTCTTTGCAGGAGTGACTGACATTGCATAGTTAGGGACAGGGAATCAAGATAATTGGATACAAATATTAACTCTTATTACAATCTACCTTTCAGGGAAGGTACAACCTATTTTGACTCTGGTTTGCTCTCTTTGTTTTGGAATGGCTACGCAATTAAGAATGCAAATTAGGTGCAGTCCCTGAGATTCCTGGCAAGTGGGTAATCGTTCCCATGAAGTTTGTCCGTTATGCCACCCACATTATAAATGTTCTGTTTGCAGCCAAAGGTTATTTGAGAAAGCTTGGTAAACTGAGAAAAGTTAGTCTGAGAAACCCACATGGTGGCTTAGCAATACCATGCTTTCAGGCTCTCTGTTAGGTTCCTGAATTGGCCCCTGTTTATGAGGAACTTTTGTCAGGTGACACATAGTGTGAGAACTGATTGCATGCAGCAGCTTATAGATTTGTGTCAGCAGTAAGATAAAAATTGTTTTTTTATTTGTTTGCCATTGATACATAATGAATGTAAGAGAGTGTAAGGCAACAACACTTTGCTGGAATAGCACAATGCAAACAGGGTCATGCTCAAGGGCATCCTGCAGCTCCAGGATATGTTGCTCCAGTTCAGCATTCTCTCTCTTAGAAGTGTTAAGATGGCTATTGGCAAACCAGCTAATGACAGAAAATGTGCCTGCCACAGAAACAGGCTAGAGAAAATATGACAGGTATCTGAAAATCACTGACTGCCTCTTCTCATGTGCATGTCCAGAGCAGCTCTGGAGAGATCCTGGGATATGAAAGCACAAAGCAGAAGCTTCTTTCTATTTTGGCATCGCGTAATTTTGTCTGGTTTCACTTTCCACTTCCCAGTTTGCTTGTGGGCATGCCAAAGGAATCAGTGTGGCCACTGACAGAGTGCTCATTCAGTACACTCACTGATCTATGCAAATATATGACTGGCACTAGGAGATTGTGCTTTGCTTAGGCTCTCTTTCAGCCCACTGAGCTCTGCTCTCATATTGTCACAACTGTTCATTAGACATAAGCTAGTACCACCACTTACATCAATAACGAAACCCTAGTAGCTTTTCAGGACTCAGTGCAAGGTCTTCTTAATTGGAGGGCAAAGTGTGGCTCAGTAGAGTAATCTCCAGTCATTCATTACATACAGGGCTCTGTTACTTTTTCTGCCCCTGCTCCTCCCCCTTTTTTCTTTTTCTTTTTTTTGATGGTTTAACCTTTCCCATGTTTCTTTGGGTTCCTTTTTGTTCAATTTCTCTCCTTCCCAAAGCAGATTGGACTCCGCCTGCTACCAGAAGATCCATCCTGGCCTGGGGTTAGAAGTGGATCCACTTCCCCTGCCGCATCAGGTGAAGTCTTGTACTCAAGGCTCTCCCTTGGTTGTTGCTGTGTTTCGGCCTCTGTCTAGGCACTGTTCCAAACATACATAGCATTAATTAGATCAGTTAATCCCTGACATTTTATCTTCCCTTTCTCAGAGCTGCCCCAGAGGAGGAGGGGGGGGGCAAGTGGGGCAATCTGCCCCAGGCCCCGGGCCCTGAAGGGGCCCCATGAGGATAAAGTATTCTATGGTATTGAAACTTTTTTTTATGGATGAGGCCCCAAAAATTGCTTTGCCCCAGTTGCCCTGAATCCTCTGGGCAGCCTTGCCCTTTCTGAGCAACTCTTCCTTTCTTAGTTTCTCTTTTCCTTAGCCATTTTGACCAGCTGGTTACTTGATCCAATTTTGTTTAAATATTGATTGTAATGGTTTACATTGACCAGCACCTTAGCTGGCTATGATGTGGATTGTATAACATTTCAGATGTTTTACAAGCATGAATAAGGAACATTTGACTGCTGCAGGAGCTTCTAACAAAGTTGCTGATGCACTCTCCCGTGAGAGTTTCCCAGAATCCAGTAGTTAAAAAGTGTTCTTAAAATGTAAAAGTCTGTTAGTTATATACTTAGTAGTATATGTAAAGGTGCATGTGTTGTATTAATCTGTTTATTTTCAAGTTCTAGAAGGAAATTGCCGCCAGTGAGCTTCCCCACTGTCTGCAATTTGGGGGGCGTGTCATAAACAGATAGCTAAGGGTTAATGTCTCTTTCACCTGAAACACCTGACCAGAGAACCAATCAGGAAACCGGATTTTTTCAACTTTGGGTGGAGGGAATTGTGTGTCTGAGGTCTTTGTTTTCTGGCTGCCTGCTTTCTCTGAGCTTTGGAGAAGTAGTTCTGTTTTCTAATCTTTTGTTTCTAAGTGTAAGGACAAAGAGATCAGATAGTAAGTTATATGGTTTCTTTTCTTTGGTATTTGCATGAATATAAGTGCTGGAGTGCTTTGATTTGTATTCTTTTTGAATAAGGCTGTTTATTCAATATTCTTTTAAGCAATTAGCCCTGTATTGTATCATCTTAATACAGAGAGACCATTTGTATTTTTTCTTTCTTTTTTATATAAAGCTTTCTTTTAAGACCTGTTGGAGTTTTTCTTTACTTCAGGGAAATTGAGTCTGTACTCACCAGGGAATTGGTGGGAGGAAGAAATCAGGGGAGATCGGTGTGTGTTGAATTGGCTAGCCTGATTTTGCATTCCCTCTGGGGGAATAGGAAAGTCCTTTTTGTTCCAGGACCGGGAACGGAGAGGGGAAGTCACTCTGTTTGGATTCACAGAGCTTGTGTCTGTGTATCTCTCCAGGAGCACCTGGAGGGGGGGAGGGAAAAAGGATTATTTCCCTTTGTTGTGAGACTCAAGGGATTTGGGTCTTGGGGTCCCCAGGGAAGGTTTTTCAGTGGGACCAGAGTGCCCCAAAACACTCTAATTTTTTGGGTGGTGGCAGCAAGTACCAGGTCCAAGCTGGTAGCTAAGCTTGGAGGTTTTCATGCTAACCCCCATATTTTGGACGCTAAGGTCTAGATCTGGGAATAAGGTTATAACATGAGCATCAAACAAGTGCAGCTTGCTGTGTCTGTGCGAAGGGTTTTCCAGACAATTTATAGATAAAGAGATAAAATATGTTTATAATATGGTGATATAGGAGATTCATTTTAATGCAATGGTTCTCAGACTATTGTACTGGTGACCCCTTTCACACAGCAAGCCTCTGAATGCAACTCCCCCCCTTATAAATTAAAAATACTCTTTTCTATATTTAGCACTATTATAAATGCTGGAGGTGAAGTGGGGGTTGGGGTGGAAACTGACAGCTCACGACCCCCAGTTAGAGACCCCCCTGTTTTAATGGGAATTACCCTGTGAAAAGCAGAATATGCCCCATGCAATTTACATGGTAATACTGCCATGAATTATTTTTTCCCTGTATAACTTTGTAATTGGACGCATGCCCATCATTAAGTGGGGAAAGTAGAAAATATGGGTATAAAAGAGCATTCCAGTCCTTTCTGACAGTTTACTAGAGAGAATGAATGTACAGTACCCAGCCAGACAATCTCTGGGAAGTTATGCAGCTACCACAGGGTCTCCAGAGGAACTCTGATTGTAGTGTCTAATTTTGTTTACTCATTGCAGGTGGGTAGAACGGCCCAACTAGGATAGAAAGGAAAATCAGAAAGAGACTGGCAGTTTTGGTGAGGAAAACATGCTGAGAGAGTAGGTACCAATCTGTTCAGAATCTGCAGGACTATAAAAGCCAGCTAGATGCAGCTTATAAGCCAAGAGGTGATGGCAGTTGATAAGAAGGAGTTTTCGCAGTCAAGGCCCAGAAAGGCCAAGAACCTAACGACAAAGGATTCACTTTTTGGGAGCCTGCTGCAGGTCGCCTAGTTTAGTATTTACATGTTAAATAATTAAGGATTTTTCCCATTTCTGTGTATTTGTTACATTGTTTTGTCTTGGTGCAACAATAAACCACCAAAGTTTGTGAAATGATGGGCTGAACTCCCAAGACACGCTTCATTAACACACACTGGTGACTGAATGTTCTCTTACTAGTAAGGACAAGTATCCTGGCAGGTCTAGACCATGCATCTTTCTCAAACCCAATGTGCCGCCGCAAAACAGAGCAGAATGATTCTGGACTGTGATTACATATGGTCTGAATTTGCAGAAGTAACTAGTGATTTTGGGTGCCCAGCTTGAGACACCTGATTTTTAAAGGTCAGTTGCTCAACCCTTTCTGAAAATCAAGCTCCTATAAAGTGACACGAGTTGGATACCCAAAGTCACGTGTCACTTTTGAAGTTTAGGCTATACAGCACACACAGACATAAATACACAAAGGTGGTATGCTTGGGGAGCTTCCATGTGCAAGTATGGAAATATAGCTGACAAAATTACTCAAGACCCTCTCAAAGAAAACAACCATACTATGCATAATATAAATGACTTGAATCAGAATTAAACTACACAGAAAGCTGAATTTGTTACTAGCCAACTTCAATCTGCTATGATA
The DNA here is from genome assembly GCF_007399415.2 of Gopherus evgoodei. Taxonomy (NCBI): domain Eukaryota; kingdom Metazoa; phylum Chordata; order Testudines; family Testudinidae; genus Gopherus; species Gopherus evgoodei. The sequence continues at coordinate 73,414,475 of NC_044324.1, forward strand.
GGCTAAAATAATTGTTTGGGGGACTAGAGAATGCATACAAGCAGTTAATTCATTAACAGTGCAATTGTGGAGGTACACAGAGTCCACTACACAGCTCTGAGATCTCTATTCCATTACAAGCAAGAATGCTTCTGCTGTGGCTGCAAATTGCACTTAGGATACAACAGATGATGCTTTGTAAAAGATACACAGTCACCAGCATGGGAAAGCAGCAGATTTCACCAAATTATGCTACAGTTCTCATGGGTGATTAAGTCATTGTCCCGAGTAGAAAATTCAAGTCCTTATGTTCATTAAACTCCTTATGTGACACTGCAACCCTGCAGAACAGCTACACTCCAATGAATTTATACAAACTGCTAGTTCAGCTGCACCAGTTCTACTTGAATCTAATTACCTATAATGTTTCGGTGTGGACAGTGGACAGAACATAAAACTGTCCCTGGGTTCGGTTGCCATAGTGCACTAGTGAAGCAGGGCACTCCATCCATGTGCCTGCAGAGCTCTATATTGTGAAAACTATGGGTCAGATCCTCAACTGGGGTGAACTGGAGCTCTTCAAATTGACACTACCCAAGGATCTGCCCCAAAATATCTCAGCTGTTTCAGAGGTGCTTATTTCTGTGGTATCAAAGCCCTGAACTGAAATCTCTATGGAATCATAGGGTTAGAAGGGACCGCAAGGGTCATCTAGTCTAATCCCCTGCCAAGATGCAGGATTTATTGTGGCTAAACCATCCATTCTTGAATGGGCCTCTATTGTTCCTCATCTTATAAGATGTTATAAGATGTTAGTGTCAGTAGTTTTTCTTTCCCTATGTCATCCCCACTAGCCTCTGTGACTCTGAGGTAGGTGGAGCCCAACTGCCTCTGGAGAACTTCAGTCTTGGGCAGCCACGCAGTGTTGTCAGGTGGAGAGAACCCAGTCAGAACAGGAAGCAACTCTATTTCCAGGGTGGCCCTGTGTACAGACAATGGAAGGCAACAAGACAATAGCAATTTAATGTGAACATCCAGAGTCTTTTTAAAATGCCCACTCTCCATTCTTACTAGCAGGTGGAGATTAATTTGGTTTTTTTAATGATTTGTGGCAAGCTCAGGGAGGTTTTCTGAGCTGTTCTTTGTTTTTAAAGGCCATTTGGTCTCTACACTTCGTTTATGTCCAGTTAGATTTTCTTTTATTGCATGAGGGTGCATAGCTATTAGCAAAACAAATGGTAACTCATTAGCATAAGTTTTTAATACCTGCATGTGTTAAACATCTCGTTCATCAAGCCATCCTCTAGACCTGGACTGTGACCAAAGAAATAATGCAGTACATCGATATTATTTAAAAATAAACCTCAACAATGTGATACTTGCAGGGTCTAAATGGCTTCTGGGATTTGAGACTATTTACTACAGTTCCAGAAATGTAAAATAAATGTTTATATAAATTAAAATATTTATCTAGGTTATCACTGTCAAGTACCACTGGGACACATTTTGCATGTACAGATGACTTTAAACAGCAATAGCAGCAGAAATCACCAGAGACAAACATGTTCTGTCCAGGAATAAAATATCACAAGTTTGGAATCTAAGATCCAAATTCTGCTCCCAGGGACCAAAAGGTGCCCTCAGTTATACAATACAACTCCCATTGGAACCATGGAAATCTTAGCTATATGATAGCAGAACTTGGACCATAATGTGAAACTCTCTATAAAAAACATTTTAGCAGCCCTCATGAGTCTGAGAAGTAGCAATGCTATTCCATCTGGCCAGTGATAACAAGACCAAGGAAAGTGCTGCCTATACTTTAAGAGAAAAACAACATTTTAAGATCTAATTTTAGGCAGGCAGAATGCTTTCAATTTAGCATTTTTCTAAGCACACCCTCCCTTACTCTACCACAAGAAAGATATGGTGATACATTTTCCCTTCAAGCAGGAAAGATGACTTCCTTTCCTGTTCCGATGGGGAGTGTTGAAGATTCCCATACCCTCCAACTGCCCAAGACCTACTGATTTGTAATGGTTTTCTGCAAGAGACCTTGCACCCTCCCCTTTTTATTGTCTGATGACAGCAGTTGCTGTCTATTTTCTCTCATAGGGTTGGTAAGGGTGAGCTGGGCAGCAAGGAGACATTCTGTTTCTACCTCCAATCCAAGGAGGTGGAGTTTCAAGGCAGTTTACTCAGTTCCCTCCTTTTCCCCTTTCCTTCTACTTTTGATTCACCTGGCTCAGCTGGACTTAGATGTTCTCCCCCCAGTCCCTCTGTATTGTTGCTCTGACCTCTATACTATAGAGCAGAGATGTCCCAAAGTGTGCTGGGCCTAAGGGAATCCCCACACAGGCCCCCTGAATATAGTTACTCAAACTGGAATTTGGTCAGGATACGTGGTTTAAGAAACCTACTCTTGCAAAAAGTGCCATGTGATTTTCAGTGACTGCAAATGGTTAGGCCTTAGGTTTTAAGTTTCATACAAAAGTTGAGACAGGTGTACCAGATCAAGAAGAGAAATGTCAGAAGGAGAGGGACAGAGGTGTGGGTGTCTTGGAAAACTAGTTCTTACAGAAAAAAGAGTTCAAAGTCCTGATAGACATTCTGGGTTTGCATTTTCAAATGCTGTCCATTTAAACTAATCACCTGGTGCAGCTGTATCTACTAAAACTGCAGAACCATCCACTATTTGCATACCCTTTTATTATGACATATGTATGCAAATTTCCAGCAATTTAGGGCAGCTAAAGCTTTCAGTTCCTTGGAACCTCTGTTACGGTAGTTGTTTAGATGATATCACTTGATCTACAGTAGCACTGTAGTAATGTAATTTAGAATTTTATTCCTATAGCTATAAGCCTCCAAAGACAACTACTACACAGCATTTCATACAGCCATTTCTTTCACTGGATGTCATAAAACTAGCCTGTTAAAATCAAGAAGTCAAATATCCAGGACTGTGTGCATAGACAATTAAAAAAAATATGCATTCAGAGAACTACATTGCCAGTTCAACGAACAGAGCTCGCATCTAGCCCGTTCTTTTAAGGAAAATCCTAGTTTCAAAAACAACCACAGACCAGGTGCATTTCCATGATTTTCTTCTCAATAGGAGGCAATGCCATATTGAAAGGCAGTATGGTTTAGAGGAATGAGTAGCTGGCTTAGCGGAAAGAAGCCACCAAATCTCAGTGATCTCTGTGTCACCAGCTTCTGTGATATTTGGTGTTTTTATTGAAATCCCCGCTGCAGGAATCAGCTTTCATTTAAAAATGAAAAAGGATGCCTCTAGGCCTCACAGCTACAGAGGAAAGCTTTAAAATGTGAAGCAAGATTACCCTAAAGGCTCAGAAACTAGAAGGCAAATAAAAATAATCCAAATTTGTTTGTTTGGAGTTTTTTTAAATCTCATGATTGTAAAACCAATGTCATGATTTTTTAGGATCTGCCTGACTCATGTTTTTTTAAACTGGGGAAGGGGTGGAAATACTTGACATTGAGCAAGTCACTTTCACTTAAACCCTCTGCTTCTCTTTCCCCATCTGTAACACAGGAATCAAAGCCATCTTCCTCACTGTTGCCTGCTCTCAAGGTTTAATTACAGGTCTCGTGATATTTGGAGTTGATATTAAAGCCTCAGCTCTGGGAGTCATATGATTATGTAAGATCTCAACTAACATTTTCTTAAGAGTAAGTTTCTAGCCCCCACAGTTCCAGAGAAAAGCTTGAAAATGTGGCACCTCAAGGCAAAGAAAAAGGCTATTCTAAAAAATAAATCTAGATTTTTTTAAATCATCTGACTCATGATTCTTGAACACTTGGAATGGGCAGTACTAGCTCTCAAAAGTGTAAAGGAACTAATTAGTTAATGTCTGTACAGTGCTTTCAGCATGGAAAGTACTATTTGCCATAAGCGCTAAATATTGTTTACAGTTCTGTATCCCCTCATTATTACTCATATTTGCAGTACAGCAGAGCCAAGAAGCTTCAAATAAGATCAAAGACCGATTGTACACATAGTAAGGCCTTGTCTACACTGGCAAGTTACTGCACAGTAAAGCAGCTTTCTGCGGTGTAACTCCCGAGGTGTACACACTGCCAAGCCACTTTCTGCACAGAAACTCCTCAGGTACAGCGTTACAAGAAACCCACTTCGACGAGAGTCGTAAGCCTTAAAGTGCAGAGGCTCCAGCCCTGTATTGGCAAACACATTACAGCACAGAAAGCCATTGGTTGGCCCCCAGAAGTGTCCCATAATCCCTCAAGTGGCTGCTCTGCTCATTGTTTTGAACTCAGCTGCCCTGGAGACATGCGCCCCTCCCCTTTCAAAGCACCATTTCTGACAGCCATTGTGTGCTGTGCTGATCTGCTCCAGGACAGAAAGCAAACCATTGATGTGGCATGCTCGTGCTGTTGAACACAGAGGCAGGGTGTGTGTGTGTGTGTCGGGGTTCAACCCCCCCAAACTGGTTGCTTCTTGCCGCTGTCTGAACTTACAAGACAGCCTGCTGACACACTGTGTGTACCTCAAAACACATTGTCTCTCTCCCTCCCTCCATACGCGCACACACACGTACTCCCTGTCACACTCTTCCCCCCTCCTCCACCCCACTTCAGTTGTAAAGCAGCTGGCAATGTAGTAGGATGCCCATGGAACAATGGGATTAGGAAACCTGCATCATGTGATGCTGTGCCTGCCCCATAAGGCATTGCAAACCCTCCCAAAGCACCCTGCAGCCAGTTGCACAGTGGGATAGCTACCGCAATGCACTGCTGTATTTGCCATTGCAAGAGCTGCTTATGTGGATGAGCTCCACCGTCACAAGGAGCACAGTGTGGACACGCAACCCAGTGGTTTAATAAAAGTGGTATAACTTGTTGTGCAGAAACTTGCCAGTGTAGACATACCCTGCGAGACAGTCCCTGCCCCTGAGTTTCTAGTCTAATTTGATTAATTAAATCTTATTAGATATATGAATTTGATTTGACTTTTCCTTGCTCATAAAGGAGGTGCAAGATATGATCTATCCAAATAGGGCCATGGGTGGCTGAGGGAGGCATGGTTTCAGACATGGGAGAGCAGCTTTGACTTGGAGGCCTGCCAGCAATAGCTATCCATGGGAGTACTGACTCAGTGCACCCCCTAGGTGTTCTAGCCAGCCTGGTCAATTTGGGGAGGGCTGAACTGACTGGCTGCAGGCCCTCAGGCACGGTAAGGGTTACAAGTTCCTTGCATTCTCTCTGGCCAGACTTTCTACCACTGGACAGTATCTGCTAGGAGTTCTGCTGATAAAAAAACTAAGCAGCGTAACCCAGGGGTCAATGAAGACTATCATGTAAGATCCCTCTAGCCATCAGCATGACACAAAGACATAGGTGGAATCCCAACCTCATTAAAGTTAATGGGAGTTTTGCTATTGATTTCAATGGGACTAGGATTTTATTCATGAACTTTAGCCAAGTGCCATTTAAATAATGGCAATACAAACATAATATACAGTAGCTGTGTCATAAAGGACAGAGCCGTGCTACCCTTCTTCCATCGCCTCCTGTCCCTTAAAAAATCCTGGAATCCTAAAAAAGAATTGCCCTCGCCACAAAATGAAGAGCAGGATGAAAGCCAGCTGTATACTAACATTATTTGTTTCCACCTAATAAGATTTTCAGGAGTCCAGCAGCCATCAAGTGTTTACAGGCTTCTCGTTTCAAAACAGCTCAAAACCATTCTCAGCAGAGGAGCCGAAAACTAGAGGCTCAGTAATGCAGGAGCTACTGGTAGGGACTGTCATCTGCGCAGCCAGGAAGATATTTTTAGAAAAGCCGTTTGTACAGACCACTACAGTTTAGTGTAGTAATAACAAGTTACAGTGAAGTCAGTGAGTGACACAGCCATGCATTATATACTCCACTTTAAATGGCCTGAGGAAAAGTCTGTAATTTAGAGCGATTCAAATGGCAGAATCTGGGTCATTGTAACAGATACTTTTCCAGTTTTTTTATGAAGATGGTGAAAAAGAAATCCTGGACTAAAGAAGGCAAGCAGTGTGTCTGGTCATTCAACATTGCTCAACTGTGAAACCTCACAAAGTTCAACCCCCCCATGGAGAAATATGTGCCTTGAGATTTTCTGTTTACTCAGGAATAAAACTGTAATACACCAAAGGGGGTGTTTCCTTTTTAAAAGAGTCTCTTCTCCCTTTGTGTGCATTCCTCAGTTTCCTAGCTGCAGAAAGAGCATATTTTTCTGTAGCATTTTTTTTCATCACAGGATGACACAGGATTTAAACTAAAACAGAGCAAAACCCTTTTAAAGAACATATCTATGTATTTAAGTTATTTTCATGATAATTCAGATCAAATGAAATGCATCCTAGAATACTCAAGGAGTTAATAGAGGAGGTATCTGAGCCTCTAGCTATTATCTTTGGGAAATCATGGGAGACGGGGGAGATTCCAGAAGACTGGAAGGGGGCAAATATAGTGCCCATCTATAAAAAGGGAAATAAAAACAACCCAGGAAACTACAGACCAGTTAGTTTAACTTCTGTGCCAGGGAAGATAATGGAGCAGGTAATCAAAGAAATCATCTGCAAACACTTGGAAGGTGGTAAGGTGATAGGGAATAGCCAGCATGGATTTGTAAAGAACAAATCGTGTCAAACTAATCTGATAGCGTTCTTTGATAGGATAACGAGCCTTGTGGATAAGGGAGAAGCGGTGGATGTGATATACCTAGACTTTAGTAAGGCATTTGATACAGTTTCGCATGATATTCTTATAGATAAGCTAGGAAAGTACAATTTAGATGGGGCTACTATAAGGTGGGTGCATAACTGGCTGGATAACCGTACTCAGAGAGTAGTTGTTAATGGCTCCCAATCCTGCTGGAAAGGTATAACAAGTGGGGTTCCGCAGGGGTCTGTTTTGGGACCGGTTCTGTTCAATATCTTCATCAACGATTTAGATGTTGGCATAGAAAGTACGCTTATTAAGTTTGCGGACGATACCAAACTGGGAGGGATTGCAACTGCTCTGGAGGACAGGGTCAAAATTCAAAATGATCTGGACAAATTGGAGAAATGGTCTGAGGTAAACAGGATGAAGTTCAATAAAGATAAATGCAAAGTGCTCCACTTAGGAAGGAACAATCAGTTTCACACATACAGAATGGGAAGAGACTGTCTAGGAAGGAGTATGGCAGAAAGAGATCTAGGGGTCATAGTGGACCACAAGCTTAATATGAGTGAACAGTGTGATACTGTTGCAAAAAAAGCAAACATGATTCTGGGATGCATTAACAGGTGTGTTGTAAACAAGACACGAGAAGTCATTCTTCCGCTTTACTCTGCGCTGGTTAGGCCTCAACTGGAGTATTGTGTCCAGTTCTGGGCACCGCATTTCAAGAAAGATGTGGAGAAATTGGAGAGGGTCCAGAGAAGAGCAACAAGAATGATTAAAGGTCTTGAGAACATGACCTATGAAGGAAGGCTGAAGGAATTGGGTTTATTTAGTTTGGAAAAGAGAAGACTGAGAGGGGACCTGATATCAGTTTTCAGGTATCTAAAAGGGTGTCATCAGGAGGAGGGAGAAAACTTGTTCACCTTAGCCTCCAATGATAGAACAAGAAGCAATGGGCTTAAACTGCAGCAAGGGAGATTTAGGTTGGACATTAGGAAAAAGTTCCTAACTGTCAGGGTAGTTAAACACTGGAATAGATTGCCTAGGGAAGTTGTAGAATCTCCATCGCTGGAGATATTTAAGAGTAGGTTAGATAAATGTCTATTAGGGATGGTTTAGACAGTATTTGGTCCTGCCATGAGGGCAGGGGACTGGACTCGATGACCTCTCGAGGTCCCTTCCAGTCCTAGAGTCTATGAGTCTATGAGTCTATAACTGTAACATTATTACTATTTGTATTATGTTAATGCCTAGGACTTCAAGCGAGCAAGAATGAGGTCCTATTGTGTTAGACACTGTGCAAACACATAGTGAGAGACAGCCTCTGCCCCAGAAGGCCTCAATCTAAGATGACAAGACAGACAAAGGTGGGGAAAGAAGCAGAATCTGAGGATTTGTGGTAAAACTCCCATGGACTTCAATGAAACAAGGATTTCACCAAGAAAAGAAGTTACTTGCTTAAAGTCACCCAGCAGAGCCAGGAATAGAACCCACATCTTCTAATGCCTGGCTGAGTGCCTTAGCCACTAGACCAAGCTACCTCTCTGATATTAAAACTCAAGTAAAATCTGAAGTCTTAGCTATTTATGGTCATTAGGCTTCTATGGAACTGTTTTGTCACTATATATTATTAGACCAGCATTCTGGTGATTTTTCTCTAATTATTTTCTACTTTCTGTAGAATAAATACACCTTCTAAAACTGAATAGATTATTCTTCACTTCCTCTCTTATGTGCACTGATATGTACTGTTGACAGTTGCCATGTTCTACTTTAATGATGGCTGCATTTCTGTCAAAATATACCTGCATGTGTGTGTGTATTTTACACATACATACAACCTATAAATATTCAAAAAATTCTTAAATTCAGCTAAGGTCGTAGTAATGAGAGAGAATATTACCTTTCAAGAATCCTAGAGTATAAAGGTAAAACAAACAAACAAACAAAAAAAACCATTAGTAACCGAAGAGTTAAGATGTGCAGAGTTAAGATTTCAGTGAATCAGTACAGTACTTTCATCCTGACATTACTGAGCTGGAAATTAAGTACCAATGTATGTACTGTACAATTATATGCCCAGTCAACAAAAATAAGACAGCATTTTTACAGCCTGTTAACTCTTCCTTTTGTAAATTACTGTACTTACTGCAATTCCACTTGTACTAAGGCTAAATTCTGCTCACTGATCCATATATGATGGATCTCAGTTCTCATATTCTAATTTCTCTGATATCCAGAACTCCCAGTGACCTCTGAGGATGCTCTCCTTACATGGACAGAGATGAGTTTTCGCCTTCGTTTATGAGTTATGTAGACGCAGCGAGCAAATTATGAAAATAGTGAAAAATGTGTGTATTCACATTATATTTAATAGCCCCTGCATCTTACACAAGGATTTCTCATGGTCTTGCTCCTTGGCTCATAACAGTCAACAGCTTCTCCAGGCAAAAAATTCAAAATCACGACATAACAAATATTAGATTTTGCACCCTGAACTCCTAAACAGTGAAAATAATAATTACAAATTTTAAAAAGCAGAGTTGGCTGCTTGGAACCTAATTTTTACCAAATCAAGGATTATAGCTATTATTTACATTATTTGTAATTAACGTCCTATTTAATTTGTGATATTGCAGAAATTGCGGATCCTGCAATATTAGGCTTTCACCACTATTTTGATTTTAATTAACTTACTTTGCATAGTCCACAATTTTGACTATGGCTTTACATTTCTATAGGTAATTAGCCCCATAAAAATCTGGCCCTACCTAGTTAAGAAATCAGAGTCTAGAATGTAAATGAGACCTGGACCTTCTATTTTCAGGAAATCAGAAGCTAGAGAGCCAACAGTAAGTAGGACTACAATATTTCAGATAAAATACAAAAAAAATGTGCTTACATATCTTCTTGAATAGCTAATTAGCCCCATAGTGTAATCATGTTTGTAATTAGCATTTATTTTTATGACAAAAGACAAGTTACTCAGATTAACGGCATTTTAAGAAATGAACCACTGATCTAGTTCCATTTCCACTAGTGTAGGTTAAATGTTAAAAGGGACAACAAACTGCAGCAACTTAAATTACAAGTAATGAGACTAGAAAGGAAAAGCAGGATATAATTAAGCAATGCTCCCCATTGTGGCCTCTAGCAGCTGATAATAAACTACAATGTGAATTATGTGCTCTGAACTGAAGGCAAGGGTGCCCAGGGCAGTTATATACTAGGGTGCATAATGAAGGCTTCTACTTGTTTTAGAGCATGTTTAATTTTTTTTTAAACATTAACGTCTAAACTAATGGTCTTATTGTCATGAGGTAATGTTTTAAAAAAATATATTAAATGTACACAGTATATTAAACAAGCTATTCATACATTAATTGTCTCCATTAATGTTCTAGTCCAATTTATTTGCAAAAATATTTCTAGCTTAACTCTGTGTTAATGTTGGTAATACGTAACGCGCGTGCGCGCGCGCACACACACACACACACACACACACACACACACACACACACACACACACACACACCAAAAAGATCAAAAGCACCATTGTCCATCTGTTACAGCGGTTTTTAATAAGAACCCAATGTAAAAGACTCAACGATTCACAGTTCACACGTCCAAGCCATCTGAGGTAAAATACAAAGAAAAATGTGCATACATAGTGCCTTGGGTTTGGCACTGCTAGTGATTCAGTATCTGTGTGTGAAATATGGGCCCTATTTACAATAAATCATTCAGTGCATCTGTGGAACTTCTTTTAGAAAGTGACTAATTGCTACTAGGCTATATTTTCAAAATCACTATTTTGTGGGCACAGGCTTGGTTATGAAGGCCAAAATCTAGGGATGCAGCAGTTATCTGAATACAATTTTTAAAAAAAAAATTAACAGGGTCAAAACTGTTTGAAAATCAGAAACGTTGCCTGCCAGACAATATGGCTGAAGTTGGCACAGCCACAAAGACACATGCAGCTAGAAGCAGGCAGCTATTTCTTGCTTGCACAGGTGATTATGCCCACACCTGTCTCTCACAATCATTAGAGAATTATTATCCTCACAGCACCCCAGTTAGGTAAGGAAACATTAGCCCCATATAACAGATGTGTACTGAAGCACAAGGTAGATTCAGCAATATGCCCACAGTCAAAAAGGATATCTGTGGTTGAACCAAAAGTTAAACCCATGTCTCTCAAGCCCCTATCCAGTGTCCTATCCACCAGACTTGCCCTTCTACCCAGTACAGTTTTTAGAGACAATGTAGGAAGGATGTATGGCTCTAAAGCAGCTCGGCAAGGCCAAGGAACAGAAGGCTTGCCATTGTTATATCTTTTATGGAGCTTTTCTCATGGCCACTAAGAAGGGAGGGTTCTGGCAGATTATAGAGTACACCAGGAAGGAAAAAATAAAGTAGAGAAACTCAGTTGTCATCTTCTTAGTAGCTAGAAATGAGAAACAAATGATGGATCTCAATGAACGAGTGAACCCCCAGGGAGAAGCATGTTTCAGGGAGCAGATGACCAAGTAGCCAGGAAGTCTTACAAGAAGTCAACAGTATCTCATCATGCTGGGTCTGCTGAGAGTTCTAACATTAGCCCTCAACAGAAGAAACTGACTGCCCTATTAACAAAATAACTGGCCCCTGCTTTACTACCTCTGGCTCAACATCATGCCCTCCGTCCAGAACGTACTTTCCGGAGGCATTCCATTATTGCACCAGACCAGGGAAAGGGAAATATACATACCTCCAATCTTCATCCACTATATCCCCCCTATTATTGGTCTTTGCTTTATTATGGTAATCTCCTAAAAGCACACTCCACCACCACTATCCTGCACCCGTTCAGTGTGTAACTGAATCATCTTTTCCCTGGTTTTTCATAGATTTTAAAGGCCTGAACATGGCAATAGTATCATCTAGTCTTTCCACCTAACACTGGCCATAGAATTTCACCCAATAATTCCTACATCAAGCCCAATAACTTGTAGTTGAAACAGAGCATAACTTCTAGACAGTTGACATCTGACAAATGACATCCGACAAGTGAAGCCTTGCTACCTTATTCCGTAGTACATTGTTCCAATGGTTAATTACCCTCACATAAAAATGTGTGCCTTATTTCCAGGCATTGGAGCTGGTTATGCCTCTATTTGCTAGATTAATGAAATATCTACTATCAGATTTCTTCTTCCCACATATGTACATATAGGCCACCATCAATCCAGCCTTCTTTTTTTATAAACTGAAACATCAAAATGAGGAGAGAACATCATCATGGTCAATGCTGGTAGATGGAAAGAGAGTTCCACTCTGACTGTTCTTGAAAAATCCAGTTTTTGAACCTTTTATACTCTGCAAAGGCCAGCATCACCACTACCATAGAGTACTGCCCATTTCTGCTCCCTGGCATTGCCGGGGAGAGGATGCAGAGAATGGGTGCATGGGTTCCATCCGAGGCACATTATCTTAGATAATCCAACTGTTTAAATCCTTCACTGATCTCTGGCACATTAGCCACATTGCACATTTACAGCTATTTGTGATCAATACAGCTCCATCCAGAATGCACTTCCAAATTCAAATGATTCAATCTGGCTGTCCCAGATTGGTACTGGTCAGCCAGGCACCAGAGTGAGCATGATGCTTTCTTTCATGGAGAGTGGGGCTCTCATCTTGGCGCTTCAATGTCAGCTTCACCACAGAGATGAAGAAAAAGCCTGATCTTATCTCCAAGCTCTGTGGCCACTCCTGACTGTTCTTGAGACCTGGTACAACTCAGTCCTACTGGTCTGTGTTTGTGGTGCAAACCCAAAAGAACTTTGCCCATGACAGATCATCCATAGGTACAGCATGCTGTGGTGGACTCAGGCAGTGGTGTCAAGTGCTCTCCCACTGCATGAGCTGCTGGTCTGACTTTGGCTTTCTAAAGGTTCAGCCAGTGGGTAAAGTCCTTAATTCTAATTCAAAGCAGAATGTCTAGTGTGCACCACTGATGCTTACAACTCTGATATCCCATTGGTCCAATCAATAACAATTCAAATCTGTGATGTAGAGAAGGCCTTCAGGGCTTGCACCTACTTTCACTGATTTCAGAGCAGGCCTTTGCTGTGTACATGCCTGTCCCCATTCCCAGCTGCCAGCATAAGGAGTGATCTGTGTTTTGCGGAGACGAGGCAGTAAATAATGTGGGTTCAAGTGAACTGACATAGACAGGCCACAGTACAAACCCAGTGTAATTTATGCCCCAAATGAAAAATGGTGATTGTGTCATTTTCATCCAATAGGTTCATTTTTCAGATGCATGGAAATTAGGAGCACATGTTGTGTGCCACTCCTATTTACACTAGCAATCGCACTCTTATGCACACTTCCATCAGCATGCTCCCCACATCCATGCAAGATGAAGAGACAGATACCTGCTATACGGGCACCCCCTTTTCCCACTAGAGGAGATCAGGCTGTCTTTGCACACCACAATATGACCATCCTAAGGGGGAGTTTGGGCTCAGTCACTGTTCTCAAAGCATGAGCAGCATCTCTGTGGTTTCCTCTTCCTATAAACTACCCGCAACAGGGTCTGATTGTTCCCTGTCCAATGTCATCTAACTGCCTTGGAACTTGTTGCTGTTGCTCCTGTTCAAGGAGGATTCTATCTTAATAAATAACATATTCTGGCTCTGGCTCTGCTCTACACAAATGGCAGAAGCAGAGTGGCTTCTGCCTGAGCCTTGTGGCATCCCTGCCTTTTCCCCTGACCATTTGTCTATTTTTCTGCTGTCTTCCCCATGCACGGGATTGCCAGCCACCTCTGCATGCCTAGCATGGCTCATGAGCGTGTGAACTTCCCCGTTGTCTAATAACTCCTCACAGGAAGTTCAGCTGGTTTTATGGCAGCCTGTCCTCTAAGAGCTTGGGGCTGGCTCCAATATTAGGTCACAACATTTGGTTTTGCAATGTCAAGATGCCACAAAGCTGACTGCCTGACTGATTTTATGTGCTGCTGGATATAACAAGATTGGTCTAGTGATTCAATGCAGAGCAGCTTGCTTTCAAACTGGGCATTAGTGGGTATTTCCAAGTATAGTTTCTGGGGCAAGATTTTGAGATTGCAGTTGCCAGTTGTACCCAGACTCCTTTCATGTGGGTGTATTTTTCTGACCAACTTCACAGGATATTCTTTCTGGCAGGAACATCTTTTGGGCTGTCCACAATTCACTTGCACCCCAAGTGAGCTCTCCTTTGAAAATGCTTATTGGGAACTAATTCCACTTCTTATTACTTTTACAGGTACAAAGGCCCACTTTAATATACAAAGCCTTTGGGAATATAGGCCATAAGGTATTACCACGTAGTAATGTTACCAAAGGTAGCCATTTTACTCTAGGGTAACTCCATTGCAGTCACACTGGTGTTTAACTGGTGTAACGGAGTTGTGAATTGGGCTCTGAGATTCTAGCTGGCCCTGTGCAAGTTCGCGAAGTGGGAGAAGAGTATAGTTCCCGCTTTGATGTGCAGAGGCAAACCATAGTCCAGCAGGGACTGTGTGAGACTCACGCTGCCACTGATACCAGGTTCCCTGGAACACAGTTCAGCTGAGCTGTGGGAGGGCAAAAGGTACATACTGTGGAAACTTCTGAGGTGGTATGCATTGTACCAGTGCACACAGATGATTACTGACTCATTCCACTTGAATGCTTTCAGCACCCATACGTGCATGGCATGTCTTTACTCCCCCTCCCCTGACCAGCCTGTACAGGCATACACACTGTGGGAAGGGACTGTAAACTACACTATAAGCCTAAATCTGTCCAAAATAAAAACATAAGAATTGCATGTTCTATTTTAATTAAACCAGCTGCTAAATTATATGCAAGTAGCATCATAAAAGTCTTAAACCGATCTCTCCTATTAGCTAAGAAAATTCCAGACACTTCACTGAGTTGAGGCTGTAAAGAGTTGAGGCTCTTCATTCTCCAGTGAGACCTGTTATTTTGTAACAAATCGATTAGTCATCTCGCAACCACTTTAGTTCAATCTAATCATCCACAGAATGGGATGGTCAGAAGTGCCAAAATATGTCTCCTGTACGTGGAAACTTAAAGTCTGAAACGTTTCCAGAAATAACAAGAGAAGAAAATTAGATTTACCAAGAAACAATAAAAGGATAACATAATAAATAAATAAATAATAATAATAAAAGGTGTGGCTGAAAATGCCTTGCAAGCAGTAGTTTTTTTAGTCTGCTGAATCTCATTGCTTTTTGGTTAGTATTCTGCCTTAATAGGTTCTTGGAGACAAGTAGATGGGATTAGTTTGCAATAATAAATCATTAGAATGCTGGCTGGGTGTTCACTCTGAAGTCAGTTGTTACAGTTGTCAGTCAGTGTAATTCTGCTGAGAGTGCAAGTTAAACACTAACAATTTTGGAAATCATAGGAGTGCTGAGATATAGTAGCTGTACTTAAGTGTCAACCCTTGGAATGGGGCATTTAATGCACTGTAGATAAATAAACTTCTCCGCATAGATATTGGTAAAATGAGGTTTAAAAAGGTATGTAAAAAAGAAGATTTTTTTTTTAAATAGTGCCTGGCTTTACTCTGATACTTTAAAAGCTAACTGAATTTTTTCAGCTTAAAGACCAACTACAAAACTACAGGATTATTCCATTCTGTTTACTAAACTTTATCCCCAAATTTGATATGAACAAATTAGATACTACTTACAGGTTATTACAGGGGTTGGCAACCTCTGGCACGCGGCTCGCCAGGGTAAGCACACTGGTGGGCCGGGCCAGTTTGTTTACCCGACGCGTCAGCAGGTTCAGCAGACTGCAGCTCCCATTGGCCGTGGTTCGCTGTCCCAGGCCAATGGGGGTGACGGGAAGCTGCGGCCAGCACATCCCTCGCCCGTGCTGCTTCCTGCCGCCCTCATTGGCCTGGGATGGCAAACCGGGTCAATGGGATCCGCGGTCCGCCAAACCTGCCGATACGGCAGGTAAACAAACTGGCCAGGCCTGCCAGGGCGCTTCCCATGACAAGCTGCGTGTCAGAGGTTGCCAACCACTCGCTTATTCTATCATCATCTATTATAGTTCCAATCTATTATAGCTCGGGAAAATATCAGAAAATACCAAATTATATCAACACAAAAAATATATCAAGTGCCCAGTGAAATCTTGAAACCAATCTCCAGATTTAATGGATTTAATGGATTTTGGGAACTTCTCATATGAACTAGAAACATCCAAGATATGCTGTCTGATAAAATCTTCACATAACAGTTATTTATCATAACAAAAAACCTAGACAAATAAAACTGCCTACTCTTATTTATTCACATAGTAGGTCCCAATAAACTCATTTCTCATCCTGCAAAATAAAAAAATAATCCTTTACAGTAGCTATTGCAAAGTAAGACTGCAAATCTATTTGATTTGATAAAGAAATTTTATGTAGTACTATATCATGGCTGCAGTATACTCTTCATTTTGTACTTGAACCAATGGTGAGCTGGAGCCAGTTCGCAAGAACCAGTTGTTAAATTTAGAAGCTAGTGTAGAACCGGTTATTAAAGGGACCACTGGGTGGGCAAACTCTGGTCCACGGGCCACATCCGGCCTCTGGGACCATCCTATCCAACCCACCTGAGCTCCCAGCTGGGGAGGCTCCCCTGACCCCTCCCCTGCTTTCCCCCTCCCTTTCGCTGAGCCCCAGCATGCCGCGCCGCCAGCGCCAGCACTCTGGGCAGCTCCTGCCACTTTGAGCAGCATGGTAAGGGGGCCGGGCAGGGGCTGGGAGGAGGGGTTGGATAAGGGGCAGGGAGCAGTTGGGGGGGTGGAGGTTCTGGGGGTGCTAGTCAAGGGACGGGGAACGGGGGGATTGGGTAGGCATGGGAGTTCTGGGGAGTCTGTCGGGGTGGTAGTGGATGGGGTCAGGGCAGTTAGGGGACAGGGACTGGGGCGAGTTGTGTAGAGGGTTGGCTCTGGTGGCTATTTAAAGGGCTGGGATGATAGAAGCAGGGAAGCCCCGGGCCTTTTAAATAGCCCCTGGAGCCCAGGGGTAGCAGGGGGCTTCACTCGCTCCAGGAAAAGGACCCACCGCCAAAATGCCGCCAAAAACCCAGAGTGAGTGAAGACCCCCCCCCCCGCCTCCAAAGTGCTGCCAAGGACCCAGTAGGGAACCGGTTATTAGGATTTTGGGAGCTCATCACTGACTTGAATCCTCTTATCTACTCTGCCACAGCACCCATGCAGGCACCCAAACATCAGTTTGTTGTTTTTTCAAAAGGTTAAAGCAATTAATTTTGATTCTGAACCAGAGAAGGAAAGTGAAAATAATGGTTCATTCACTGAGCCTATAAACAAGTGGACTGTACACTTGACAAAAAATTGTGACCAGGTGTAAGTGGGTGTAGCTACTATGACAGTCTCTCGGTGAAATTCTGCAGTGAAGTCCACTGCACCTCCTGTTTTGTAATTCAGAAGTAAAGCTATTTCTACACTACAACAGCCAGCATAGTTAGTACATCACTTGTGCACATGCATGTGTGGGCAGTGTGCATACTCATCAGGAGTGCTTGTGTTGATGCAGAGTGCAGTGCACCATGGGTAGGTATTCCACTGTCTTTTAGCAAGTTTTCTCAATGTCTAATGGGACCAAAATGAGTCATGCAGGGTGACAGGGACATTTGGGGTCAACTTCCCATGATGCAGTGTTCTCCCTCCCATAATTTCATAGGCATCCCATAATTTTCATGCCCTCTTTTCAAAATCCCACGTCTCTCCTTGCTGTCAGCCATCTCTGACGGAAGCATGGAGCCTGCCTAACTCTGCACTATTGTCATGAGCACTGCAAATACAGGGTGCATGATCCTGCAGTATTTGCAGAGCCTCAAGAGGAGCCGTGGGAAACATGACAATTCCTTGGAGGCCAGATTTCTGTGGGACATAGAAAGAAACAATTCAGAGTTGTTGGTGGCAATTATGGAGCAGCTGGAGATGGTGGAGTGCCAGTTCTTGGCCTGAGAAATAAGCACCAACTGTTGGAATCACATAGTAATGCAGGTGTGGGATGATGAGCAGCAGCCACAGAACTTTTGGATGCTCAAGACCACATTCCTGGATCTATGTGCTGAACTCACCCTAGCCCTCCAGCATGGGGACACCAAAATGAGAGCTGCACTGACAACTGAGAAGCAAGTGGCGATTGCACTGTGGAAACTTGCAGTGCCAGATTGCTACTGGTCAGTAGGAAATCAATTTGGAGTTGGAAAATCCACCACAGCGGCTGTTATCGTGTAAGAGTACAGGGCCATTAATAGCCTCCTGCTATGCAGGACTGTGACTCTCAACAATGTGCAGGACATAGTGGCTGGATCTGCAGCAGTGAGGTTCCTGAACTGCAGTGAGGCAACAGACACATCCCTATTCTGGCACCAGACCAACTTGCCACAGAGCACATCAACAGAAATGGCTATTCTTCTGTGGTTATGCAGGCACTGATGGATTATCGAGGATGCTTCACTGACATCAGTGTGGGCTGGTCAGGGAAGGTGCATGATGCTCGCATCTTTAAGAACACAGAACTGTTCAGAAAGCTGCAAGCAGGGACTTTCTTTCCTGACCGGCAGATTACCATTGGGAATGTTGAAATGCCAAGAGTGATCCTGGGAGATTCAGCCTACCCCTTGCTCCCGTGGCTCATGAAGCCGTACACCGGTCACCTCAACAGCACAAAGAATGCTCCAGCTATAGGCTCAGCAGGTGCAGAATGGGTTGAAGGGTTGCTGGTGTTGTTTACTCAGAAGATGGGACCCCAGTGAGAAAAATATCCCAATAGCTGTAGCGGCTTGTTGTGTCCTACATAATATCTGTGAATCAAAGGAGGGAAAGTTTCTGCCAAGGTAGAGAGTGGAGGTGGATCAGCTGTCTGCTGAGTTTGAACAGCCAGATACAAGGGTTATTAGAAGAGCTCAATGCAGAGCTATCTGGCTCCAGGAGGCTCTGAAAGACCATTTTAACAGACAGCCAGAGTAGTGTGTGTTGCTACAGTATGCTCTAGCTGGCTTTGCTCTTTTGCGGCCCAGTATGAATCTTGTAGTGCTTGTTGTGTATACAGGAATATAACACTGTCAATGCATCTAATAATATTGTTTGTGAATGATGTTATGAGTTGTATGACACAGTGCAGTAACAGGTGGTTGCTTTCAGTACTACTCAGCACCAGCCAGCATATGTTGTGAACTAATAAAGATGAATTATGTTAAAAAATAGAATTTTATTCTGTAACATGAATGAGGCAATTCAAAAATACCATTTAAAACCTAATAAAACTTAATAAGTTAAGCAAATAGAACTTACAAAGGACAAAGAACAGTCACGTCCATTTCAGCTACACATACATAAACCATGGCTTTCACAGGTCTGTGTATGTGAAGCTGTGATTGTCTTTAATGTCCCACAGGGTGGAGTGGAATGGTAGGGGCAGTGTAGCGACCCCTGATATCATGTGGAATGTTGCAGGGGAGGATACAGGGAAGTTCTCCATGGACTGCAGAGGGAATCAAGCACAGGATTGTGAGCCTGCAGGTCTACCAGAGTCTGCAGCATCTGTTTCCTGCCTGAGAAGTATAAGCATGTCCTGCTGCACATTCTGCACCTTTCTCCTCTCCACTCTATCCTTGCCCAGGCTGTCTGCAATGGTGCTCCTCCAGGCCCTGTGCTCATTCTCTGATACAGTACTGACTTGCAGAATCTCCTAGAACATGTCATCCTTAGTCCTCTTCTTTCTCCTCATCTGTCTTAGTTGTTCCACAGGTGTGGTGGAGGAGACTCTGAAGGCTGCAATGGCCGCAGCTGCAGATACAACACACTGTGGTTCTGTGTCAGTGTATTCATAATGGAAATCGAAACTTAAGATGTTGAACTCTCTCCCCTTGCTCCCCAAAAGTTGTAAGCACTATATTTTCACTGCTGCTTGAGATTGATAGAGCATTGTGCCAGTCACAGCACCAGCCATGGTGAGCATGGCCCTCCAGAGGCTGGGGCAATGTGGAGAGAATAGCTCGGTTGTAGGATTCTAGCTGTATAGGGAAATGGCACCATTTTCCACAGTCAGTGGTGATTTTAGCTGATATCTCACTCCTGAGAGCAATAGAGGCAGAGAGAGCACAGCTGCTGCTGGCATCCTGATGCTACCAGGGCCTATAATCTGATAGCCTGTGTACTGCAATGGTGCCTGCTGAAGTTATCACTGAGTGGCATGATAAAGTGTCCTACCACAGCAGAAGAAATAAGACAACCCACTCCAGAAACCACCATCAGAGGACTGCAGAAAGTTTCATCAAGATCTCTACAGAGGATTCATGGGAAATCCCAGTGCACATGAACAAACGATTCTGCATAGCCCTCACTGTCTAATTCTAGAGGAGAAAGAAAAGCAGACAGCAACTCTACCTCTCTTGGTTGTTCCACTACCTCTTACAGTGCAAGTAAAAATGAGAAAATCAAAAGGTGTTTTCTGCTACTTTGGGGGGTGCAATCCCTGTAATTTCAAAGTAAACTGAATACTTACCCGACATTCCTTCCCCTGCATTGGGCTCGCCCATGCTCAACTGGTGAGACTGGCTGGACTGCAGTGGAGTCAAAAATAGGCCCTGGCTCGCTGTGCAGCTGGATCCCTGGTGATCTGTCCCCCATACTCCTCTTCCTCTTCCTTGTCACCTCCTCTTCCTCACTGTTCACAGGAGGGACCTGTGACTCCTTGGAAGTATCCACAGTGCTCTTGGGGGTGGGAGTGAGGTCTCTGCCAAGGATGGCATGCAGCTCTTTGTAAAAGCAGCAGGTCTGTGGCTTGGCACCAGATCAATTGTTGGTCTCCCTGGCCCTCTGTTACACCTTCTACAGCTCATTGGCTTTCATATGGCACTGCTGGTGGTCCCTGTCATAGCCCTTCTCCTGCATTCTCCAAACAATCTTCTTGTAGATGTTCACATTTCTGTGGCTGATTTGGAGCTGTGCCTGCACAGTCTTTTCTCCCTACAGGCCCAGGAGTACTAACAGCTCCTGTCTACTCCAAGCAGGAGTGTGTCTGGGATATGCAGCCAGCATGGTCAGCTGGACAGTTGCACTCAACAATGGAGAGTTGCTAGGAGTGACCACCAAGCCAGGAAATCAGGAAAAGGAATTTCAAAAATTCATGGGGCTTTAAAGAGGGGGGGAGGGTTCAGGTCTATGTGACCCCTGGGCAGTGGAGTTCACAATGATGACCAGAGTGGTCAGTGTGGGGCATTGTAGGACAGCTACTGGAGATCAGTAATGGTCGATGTAAGTAATGCAGTGTCTACACTCACATTGTGTTGACCTAACTACATCAACTATGATTCTACACTGCTAATAAATGTGGCGTTATTAAGTAGGCACAGTAGGGCTCCTACATGAGTGGGAACCAAATTTAAATGAAGACACATGCACAACTAGTTGACTTGCTTGTAAGCTGCCTTGCATAAACCTAACTTTGTAGTGTAAGTTTATCAGAAAAGAATGGTTCAGCATAACTTCTGGTCAAACCCAAATACTCATTCCCTAACTATTGTTTTATAGTTGTAATGGCAAATATAAGCCTATTCAGCTGCTTCAACAGAGCAAGTCCTGTTGTATGTCTGCAACAACAATACATAAGTGTTTGCAGAATTGAGGCCTCCAATCTTCAGGGTGGGAATGTATTTTTATATATGTACAGTGCCTATCACAAAAAGAGCCCTAATCCCAGCATCTAGGTGATCCACAATGCAAAAGTAATTAAAATTAATAACAATACAAGAGGTAACAGGCATAGGAGAGGCCTACTGCAGTACCCAAAGAGAATCTATTTATGGCTACAGTCATTATGAATGCACCAGGTATCAGAAATGAAGGCTATAGTACCTGAACAGGATTTGTTTCATGGCCTGTGGTCCTCTTGTAATGAGTTATATGAAATAAGGAAGTGTACAGTAAACAAGATTTAGAGTGGAACTGGTTGAAAAAGCAGTAAACAATTTTGGAAGTGTAAGCAGGGTCTGAATGAATTCTTCCCTGACAGCTAGTTGGGTGGGGGAGAGGCTTCTGGAGCAAACAGATACATGAACACACCTACTCTGCTTAGCTTTTCAGCAAATAGAGTGGGTCTGCTCAAAATAATCAGCTTTGGCTGGTGTTGCATTACAAGTCAGTTTGGTGCTGAGTGCGGAGATAGTGGGGTGCTGCTGCCGATGTTGTTGGCATTGTTGTGTGGGTGCAGGGAGGCAGAGTTGTGCTTGACCTGTCCCAAATGAGGGAATCACCCTCAGATGAAAGGGCTTCATTAAGCAAGGGGCTTGAATGCCAGAGCCCTGTGAATGTAAGAGGGGTGGGGCAGGTGATATTTTAAATGCTCAATTAGAGCTGAAATCAGTTGTGGTAGGATTGTGTTTCTGCCCTGTCTGCTAAGAGCTAAAAATCACTGAGGGCTGAAATCACTTGAGATGGGGCAGTGTTTCTGCCCAGCCTGCAAATAACTGAAAATTCCTAAGAGACTGATGTGCAGAGGTCACAGCAGAGAGGCAGGTGGCAACAGAAGGTGACTGACAGTCAGCTGATGAACAAGCGGCTGGAGAGGTGCGGCAAGCAGCCTGCAGGGCAGCTGGCAGAAAGGCATGGTGAGCAGCCAGCAAGGCAGCTGGTGGAGAAGGCCAGAGCAAATCTCCACAGAGAGGGGCAGCGAGCGAGTGCCCAAGTAGCGGAGTGTGTAAGGTGTCTCTTTACCCCCCTCCACCCAGAACTCTGAACTCTAGGACTGCACTGACCAAGGGCAGCAACTGTGAGTGGGGTGCAGAGAAGGGTTGGGCATGTGAAAGGGACTTTGGGGTTCCTGGACCTAAGAACCTGAGGAGGAAAGGACACTGCCCAACTTATGTGGGGATGGCCTTTTTGCTCATAGTTTATGTTTTTGAGCCATGTTTACATGTTTTCCCAAATTAACACTGAGTTACTTCCCTCCTTTTATTAAAAATTTATTTTCTGCACTCAGACTCTGTGCTTGCGAATGGGGAAGAATTGCCTCTCAGAGGTGCCCAGGGGTGGTGTGTAATTTTCCAGGTTACTGGGTGGGGGCTTAAGCCAGTTCTGTGTTGTACCGATGGAAAGGAACCCCTAGATATTGAACTTGGCCCTGGTTGCTGCTGGCTCTGCCTGGCAGAAGGGTTACACAAGAAAAAAATCAGAATTTTTAAGTTGTTCCCATTTTGAAGGATTAAAAATGGACCTATTTTCCTTTTTCTATTTTTTAATCAAAACAGCATTGAAATGTTAGGAAAGTTCTTATTTATCAAAAATGTGTTTGACTAAACACCAGATTTTTAGTAAACAAAAAAACAATTTTAAAAAACAATTTTCATAAAAAAATGAGATAAATATTGATTTTTAATGCTCTGAATAATATTACAGAATGGAAAATGTCTTTAACAAAGAAAAACTTGTGTAAAATGTTGACCACTCTAATTAGGAGTGTTTTCAGTGAATAAATTAAATAAATTAGAGGACTGGGCCAAAAGAAATCTGATGAGGTTCAACAAGGACAAGTGCAGAGTCCTGCACTTAGGACAGAAGAATCCCATGCACTGCTATGCACTGCTACAGACTAGGGACCGAGTGGCTAGGCAGCAGTTCTGCAGAAAAGGACCTAGGGGTTACAGTGGACGAGAAGCTGGATGTGAATCAGTGTGCCCTTGTTGCCAAGAAGGCTAATGTCATTTTGGGCTGTTTAAGTAGGGGCATTGCCAGTAACTCGAGGGACATGATCATTCCCCTCTATTGATGGGGGAAAGCTCAGTGGTTTGACAATTGGCCCAATAAACCCACAGTTGTGAGTTCAATCCTTGAGGGAGCCATTTAGGGAACTGGGGTAAAAATCTGTCTGGGGATTGGCCCTGCTTTGAGCAGGGGGTTGGACTAGATGACCTCCTGAGGTCCCTTCCAACCCTGATATTCTATGACATTGATGAGGCCTCATCTGGAGTACTGTGTCCAGTTTTGGCCCCCACACTACAAGAAGGATGTGAAAAAATTGGAGAGAGTCCAGCAGAGGGCAACAAAAATGATTAGGGGGTTGGAGCACATGACATGTGGAAAGACTGAGGGAACTGAGATTGCAGAAGAGACGAATGAGGGGGGATTTGGTAGCTGCTTTCAGCTACCCAAAAGGGAGTTCCAAAGAGGGTGGATCTAGGCTGAGTATTGCTGCTTAATCTGTTTTGTGGCCCATGCCTGTTTTATCTGAAGCTCATCCTGATAATCATCTCTTATGTCAAAGTTGCTCTTTTCCTTTCCAATTTATTGTATGCCTTTATTGTACGTCAAGTGCCATCCTGTGAGGAGCTTCTTGTTATCTCTTGGTAAGCCCCGCACACAGACCACCTGGATTACTAGTCCTTTAGCTCCCCTGCTTAAGTATTTCACAGTAGTTTAAGTTCATCACTTTCATTCTCATATAAAAGCATGAGGCAAGCACATTGAGGTCCACAGAAAGGCTCACATTGACTTCAGTGGGCTTTGGATCAAAGCAAAATTGCATTACATATTGTAATAGAAAAGGCAGACATCCATATTCTTGATGTTATCAGTTACCCTCACAGTAAACATACTATATTAGTGTTCAGAATTAACTGCATCTATCCATCCTCTAATTCTGTGGTGCTGTTAACACACACATATATGGCTTACACTTATTGTAGAGAAATTGAACACTGCATGTCCTGCTTGACAAGGTATAATTAAAATGTTGCATGTGTTGTAATGTATCATGTTAGCTAAATACTAGTATGTTGACCTAAGTTGGTTAGATTTTTCTTGGTTTCATATGAGCTCACTAGAGCTCTTCCACTGACTCGCTGTGTAATGATGAGCAAGTCACAGGAAAAGAAATTTCTGAAGGTAGCAGCTAATTTGCATGTCTACCTTCTGACTCTAGGCATCTCATTTTCAATTGTTCCAAGCACCCACAAATCCAAACATCAACCTGTACAAATAAGCATGTGAAAAATTAGGCAATAGATATCAATAATTGGGCAGCCAAAAGCAATGGTACTCACAATCACTAGACACTTGACATTTGGACCTAAACTTCTCTGTGATCCAATTCCTTCATCAGTTAATTGGGGATAAAGATGCTTTGAAGCTTAATGGAAGTTTATGAAATGCTTTGAGATCCTCCGATCAAAAATCAAAGGAGTATTTTTTGCTGAAGCTCTTGCGATTAGATGCCAGTATAGCATAAGAACAAGAAGGTTAATTGTAGGGATAAATATTCCAGCTCCAACAGTTACACATTTTATTTAAATAGCACCTATTAAAAAAGCATCCTAAAGTGCTTTACAATTACGAATATTAAATGCAGTGCACTCTAGTTATAAGAATCACTGATATAAGAATCAATTGCATATAGTGATCAAAACCATTGGGACAAAATCATTCCTATAGTAACTAAAATACTTGGCTTGTAAGAATCAACCGCTTAGAAGAATCAAATCATGCAGGACGGATGTGATTCTTACAAAAGGAGTGCACTGTAACTACAAAGAAAAGTAGTGTTGACATAAAGCCATAAATACAGTTGGCACAGGAATAAATTTGCCTCAGATGTGCCAAATCAATCCCTTCTACAACAGGAAGTTTTCTAAACCTACTTAAAGAGGGGCTAATTTGGCAGTCAGCCTGAACAGAAAAGAAAGACATTTCCTTAGCCCTACTGCCACAGAGGTACAAACATGGATAGTACCCACCTGCTTTTGCAAGATCCAGATTCTAAAGGTTCACAACCCCAGAGATGTTGGAATGTAAGATGAATATAGAAGCCAAGAAATCAGCTAAACTAGAATTCAACTGCCACTCCCTTCTTGAACATTTTCTTAAAACTCAGATCAACCTTTTGAGGTTTCAGAGTCTGGCTACAATTTTGCCATTATTTTTCATTTTTGCATGACTCTGCCCTCTGGGCTCCAGCTGGGACTGAAAGCACAATATGAGAAGTTGTTTTCTCAGTATTTTTTGTCTAATGTGAAATACTAAGTTCCAGAACTCTCATGAGAGCTTGTTTTTGTAAGACTCTCAGCCCAGGTTTTCAGATAAGCAACTATTTCTTCTCTGAGTCAAACCACCAGGCCTTTTGAGGTTTGTCCAATTGTCAACCACTACTTAATACTAGAATTTATTTCTCCTGTTTTTCACTGAAACGTTGCTTGGATAGAATTTTTCCTATTTGCTCTAATGAACACTCTCAAGTCTCCTGCATTTCAGTATTCTATCAACAGGGAATTGAGTGAAGTGCATGGATTTTATTGCATGATGGAAGAGCTGTAGGATGAAACAAGCATATAGAAGAAGTGCATAATCCTACCTATTTACCCACGTGGAACTGTACAGGAAGTTTTTAGTATAAAATAGGAGGATGGAGAAAAATTGGTGCTGTGTTGAATTCCATCTACAGAAGTGCTTGCTTTGTTTTTATCAGGCTCAGAAGTTAGACGTTGCCTACAAATCTACTTCCCCGTAGCTACAATCTTATTTTCACAGAGGAGGAGGGGCTCAAGCTTTTCACTAGTAGTTATCTTTCAAGGGCCTGCTCTTTATTGTATATCAAACAACTGACCATGTTCCTGCCAAAAAATATCAAATGTTTTAAAGACATTAATCTGAAAGCAATCTTGTTCACAATTGTGTCACAGGTGTTCACTTACTCTTTTTGTTATAAAATATACTATCTGCAGACTGCTGTAATCATGTATGACCCTTTAGAGGCTTTCCCAGATGAGGAAACACCCTTTTTAAACAGGCAGTTTATCTTTAGATAAGGAAGAGAAAGGCTTCATTTATTGTTATATAATACTATTAGAGTGCAACTACGTAGGTTCCATAACAGGATAGGAAAAGCAAGCCAAATCTTCTGCACAGGATCTTGATGATCTCCAGGATATAGGAACACACCTTTGGTATGTTTAAATTGACTCACTGGGTTTGCAGTGTCACACAACACGTTTCATTAGGACTGGACAAGTGCCAGGAAGAGTTTACTAAAGTACAATCGCTTCTTGTATCCCCAGCTTGATTGAGCACACCTAGTTTACCAACTGCAAAGTGTTTACCAATAAAATATAGCTTTTAAATGTAATCTTTGTACATATTTCATATTCCTATGATGCACTCATTTAAGCAATGGTAAACATGTGTCTACGATCCAAAGCAAAGCAAGTCAGAGTTAGCATTGCCACTCCATGATTATGTCACTCTGTGTCTGCTGCTGCTGAGCTCAGAAATCAGTCTGCGGAAGATCATTATATCCGCAGCATGCAGGGCGTTATGACTATTTCAATAAGCATGACTAGTTTCTCTTTAGCTATTCTTTAAAGGCTGTAAAGGAGCACTTGTAATTATAGCTGGGCAAGCAGCGGCAAAAAATATTCTCAAACATTTTGCAACCTCTACACAGATACATTTGTTAGTTTCTAAGGTGCCACAAGGACTCCTCATTGTTTTTCCTGATACAGACTAACACAGCTACTCCTCTCTAAACAGATCTTGTATTTATGATAATACATTTATTATTTGAATGCTTGGTTTGAATACTTGATAGCTCAGAAGTTCATCCAAACCATGCAGTCTCTAGGCGTTGGAAGTGAAAGGTGGCAGGGAACGAGTGAGAAAAGAGAAGGCCCCAGGACAATTTGTGAAGACGACAAGGATATGCAGCTGTACCCTTCACAGCTGGGACACAGCCCACATGTAATTACTACATTGTTTGCAAGGTGACAGCCATGACAGAATAGGGACATTTGATCATTGCATTTAGCAAATATTAAGGTGTTGTATATGGCAGAACACTCAACACAGCAAATTTTTCAACCTCCATCAGCCCATCACCCTGCTCCCCACCTAGGGGCCTGACACTGAGGCAGTTAATTAAATGAGATAGACCTGATATGCCACCACAAGCAATAGGATTGCACGCACACATACGAATAAAGTTAGACAGCATAGCAACAGACAACTGAATGTGAATTCTCCTGAACAGTCAATAAATCTGGCTTATCTGTCTCTCAGTTAGGAAGAAATCCAGTTTGGTTTTTTTTTAACATCTTGGTCTATGTTTGCAGACAAATATATTGTTCTTTTTTATGGAAAAGGAAAAAAAAATGTTTCAAGTGACCAGATTAAATTCCTAGACCTGTTTATCTTCTGATCATTCTCTCTCTCTCTAAAATCTTCCCACACTTTCCTCAACTTAAACAAAAGCACAATTAGCTGATAAGGCACAGAACTTCTTGATAAGAAACTAGGGCACCCAATCAAGGAATAGAAATATAATAATGTATATTTCTGTAGCAGGGCTCACCCAAGCCATCATCGGGCCCATCCTCTGTCTCTGCTTCCCCTTCCTGGGCTCTCCGATAGCCACACGCAGGCTCTCATGAGCGGTATATAATCCCTTTCTTGGGGGCTGGTTTATTAATTAGCTCAACGTTAACTTAAAACCAGTCTTCCCACAACTTTACAGTTCCCGCAACCCCTTGCTGCGCTCCATAGCTCCTTCCCAAAACCCAGATCCTACTACCTTCCTGGAAGTTAGGTCCAGTCAGGCCATTTCACCTGGCTGGTGAGGAGAGCCCATTACCAGGTCCTGTCTGACCCAGGGTCTCCTGCAGGAACCTTCCTACTCCCTTGACCCCCTGCCTTGGCCCTCTGGAGAGTTGCCATCAACCTGGCCCTTCCTCACCAAGCTCCCCAAACATTGACTGACTGAACTCTCAGGCTGCTCTTATATTTCTCAGTAGATCTGGTTTCTAATGATATGTTCCCATCCCATGACGCCTGGAAGGAAAAGTAAACTAGTCACTGGGGAGGCTGAACCCAGGACTCCCTTAAAGGGCCAGCTCATCCTGTGACAGTGATCACATAAATATGAAACATCTGAAGCAGTACAGCAAAGAGGTCACAGAGAACCCACATGCCAAACTTCATTCTCAGAAAATAGTCAATAAGCAACTCTGAACAACAGTCATAAAATCATCATTTGTGTGTGGACAACGTGAAGAGGAACAAGGGGCTAAATTTGACAAACATATGCTATGAATAGTTCAATGTACTCTACTTGCAGCCCAGATACAGGAGCAGAATCAGTCCTTCTCTAAGCAACGACCATAAATCTCAGAGATCTAGGGTCAGCTGGCTTCAGTCAGACAACATGCTCCATTAAAGATAGAGTTACACTGAGTTACCCCAGCTGAGAATCAGGCCCACAGTACTTTTTTACAGAAAATACATTAAGAAACCCTTCCACCTTCATATTCAATTATAAACAAGTATCGACGAGAAATACTATGCTAAGATGTTCAAAGGCCATGCAGGTTACTTTGGAAATAATATTGAAAAAATATGTTGTTTAAGCAACAGTAATTGAAGGTTCTTGCTAAAGCCTGCTAGGCATCCTCAATTGGTCTTTAGGAAGTCCAAGACGTACAGCTGGAGTAAACCTCTCTCGGAGGTGTCAAGACACACACTGCTGTCTTTGGAACCCAGCCATGAGAATTCAAGTACAAAAATAGTTTTCTTGGAATATAATGAAAATTCCTATGTTCTTGGGTGAATGGGCAGTCATTTTCAACTGTCAGACTTCTGTTTTCTTCTTGATAGTAAACTAAGTGCATCAAGGTGATTTCTATTCACATGGCCAGCCTCCTTGAATTTGGATGATGTACCTCTTGTTCACTGGTCAGCATCCAGTTTTCCTTTGGTCAACTTCTTATTGTCATGCATTCTAATATCTTTGCCATGTTCATTTGTCATAGCAATAGTGCTGAACAGGTGTAACTAAGGAAGAGTTTGGCCCAAGGTGTCATTCATTAACTCTTTAATATATAACAGTTCATTACAGTAAGTGCTGTAAATACCTACTGCTAGATTTACCAGACTTATACTCAGAGCCATAATTGAATAACTAGAGTCAGTCAACACCATTGCCATGTTGACCAGAAGAGGTGCTCTCCAACATGAGGCACTCCTTCCCAACAAGTGCTGGGAGTGTTGTTTTCAGATTCAGACAAGTTATAAATTGTTGCATCTCCCGGGCAAGTTTCTAGTAGACCACTGAAGAGCAAAACAAACAGTGGTGTTAAGTGGGCAGAAAAAAGTGTAAGTAGTATAAACTAATAGTATAGTTTGCACTAATGTAATATTCAGTAGGTGTGCAATTTGAGTGGATCATTTGCAGAACAGATAGAGGTTTGGAGAAGGGTGACAAAAATGATTGAGGGAATGGAAAAGAGATTGAAAAGACTAGGATTGTTTAGCTTAGAAAAGGCAGTGAGAAGTTGTATCCAGAGCTTCTGTTCTTTGTCTCAGAACACAAGAACGAGGGAATCAACTAGATCAAGAGGTGGCATATGTACAACTCATTAATGAAAACACTTTTTCACAAAGTGTAGTTAGACTGTATAACTCCTTGGCTTCAATGAAAGGACTTCACACTTGCAAGGATAACAAAATATCCAGAATTGTAATAATGCTAACAAACAGTTTTGGAAAGGATATAAAGCCTCACATTTCAAGGTTTATACCAATCTCTAGCCATTAGGAATCAGAATGAGAACTTCTTTGTGAACAGATTATCCCTATGTGATGGGATCCCCGGGTGCAGCCTGAGATGGTGGGACTGATGTGCCCCCTTAACTCTCCAGCTTGGGCTGTCTCTCACAATGCTTTGCTAGTGACAAGCAGCAAACCCCTCTGGGCCCTGTTGTCACAACCACATGTGGAGCCCCACACCTAGGTAGATTGCATGAATGCTCCCAGAGCCACTCATGAATCGCACAGAGGAAGGCACCAGCCAAATCGCCCTGGCTCCCAGCCTTGCATCTCAGGAATATACCATCTTGCACTGCTCAAGACAAGCAGTGGAAATTTATTAAGAGGTTCATCACTTCACCAACGGAAAGTGAACATATACCAGCCTTTGCAAACCTGAGCAGATTTACCACATACTTCTGGAAAACTCACTGGTAAAGATAAATAGTTAAACAAAGGTATTGACTACAAAAGATAAAATTTAAGTGATTATAAGTTGTAGGCAGAGTGATTACCAAAATAAAATAAAATATAAGCACACAGTTTACAATCTCAACTCTATTAGATTGGACATCATCTAGAATAAGCAGTTTTTCTCATCCCACTGGATGTTGCAGTTCATAGTACACAGGTTTCACCCTTGAAACCTGGGCCAGCCTCCTACTTTGAAGTCTTAAGTCTTTTTGGTGTCCTTGTTGCTTGCAAAATACGTGGATGCAGGAGAAAGGCAAAGCATGGGCCTCCTGTGTTCTGTTTTATACCCTTAGTCCATGTGCTCAGAGAACACA
Organism: Gopherus evgoodei; assembly: GCF_007399415.2. Classification (NCBI taxonomy): domain Eukaryota; kingdom Metazoa; phylum Chordata; order Testudines; family Testudinidae; genus Gopherus; species Gopherus evgoodei. The sequence goes on from NC_044324.1 coordinate 73,445,562, forward strand.
AGTCCAGGCATGTCTGGTGAGCATTGCTGAGTCTCCAGGCCAGGCTGAGCAATTCCCCTGGTGTGGCCTTATGTAGGTGAGTCATTGAATTGTAGCTTCCTTGCTGGACAATAGCTGTTGATGGTTGTTTGACACCTTCCCCAGGCATTGGTTACTTTCCTTGCTGTTGTCTCTAGGGGGTTCTTGTGCCTTCTTTCCAAGCATCTGGTTCAGGCTACTGTCAGAGACAGGATACAGGATGACACAGACCTCAGGTCTAACTCGGGATGACAATTCCTACATTCCTATTAGGCTTATAACATATCACTGAGGGGACAAGGATGCATCAGTAAAACCTGCCAACAGAACAGCGTGAGATTAAATTGCTTCTTTAACATTTATTCGTCGTTCACACTCCACTGAAGGGCAAGAAAACCTTCAGCACTGCCCTCTCCATTATGCTGAAGGATATTCCCTAACCTTCATTATGTCTCAGAATTATGGATTAGTGGGGGTCTGATGCAATTTTCCAAGGACAGCTCCCTACTAACTTCCCAAATGAAGTTACACTGTCAGCTTTGATGGCATTACTTAGTAATTTTGAGTCAGGCTTTTTCCCTAGCACACACCCACTAACTGCTGAAGAGTTAACAAAGAATAAAAGAAGGGGGTGTAGCGTGGGATGGGGCAGAGAGGAAAACAAAGAGGACAGAGATGAGAAGATCAGGTGATTTCATTTTTAAATTGTGAATTTACTTAGGAGCATAACTTGTGCTCAGGTCCAATGACTTAAATGGAGTGACACTGATACACACTATCTGAGGATCTGGCTGAAAACATTATCAATAACTATACCAGGGATCGGCAACCTTTGGCCATGGTTTGCAGTCCCAGGCCAATAGGGATGGTGGGAAGCGGCGGTCAGCACATCCCTCGTCTTATGCCGCTTCCTGCAGCCCCCATTGGCCTGGGACGGCGAACCGCTGCAAGTGGGAGTTGTGATCAGCTAAAACCTGCAGACGTGGCAGGTAAACAAACAGGCCCGGCCCACCAGGGTGCTTACCCTGGCGAGCCACGTACCAAAGGTTGCCGATCCCTGCAGTAGAGTATGTTTCAGATACAGTATTAAATTGGTACTGCGTTTTGACAAACTCCCCACTGGTTTATACAGGCCCCACATCGTGGAGCTGTGCCTATTAACACCAGTACTAAACCTGACCCAATATATTTACTCTAGGAAAACACAAAGCTAAAACTGGAAAATCCATCACCTCCCATGATAAGTACCATGCTCAGCCCTTTCCTCCTGTGACAAAAACTGAAAACCAATTACAGCAAAGTCAAGCAAAAATTAAAGCAACATAATTGATCTGAAATCCCAAAATGAGTTAACAGTAATTTCAGGTACTACACCTCTCCCTGAATCATCCAGATAGTGTTGGTGGTTTTGCAGTCACAATTCCCCAACTGCACCCCATCCCAATTATTAAAAATGCTTTTCTTTCCCTTTTTGCTGCATGAAAAACTACCACTAACATGGGAAACTGACTGTAAAGCCAACTATAGAAAGTGCTGCCAAATGCACAAAATCCAAAAAACAGAGAAAGATATTTTCTCTCTTCTTTCAGCCGCATTAATTTAATTGGTTACTTGCAACAACAGGAGGTAAAAAACATTTTCAGACGGACATTGAGATCGGTTTTTCAGGTTGACAATATCCCATTAGCACTAGCTATGGAATTTCAACAATGCTGAAGCAACAAGATATTTAACATTGAGTTCTTTCTCATTGTAAAGCAAGATTTAGCTTTTAGTAGGTGAAGTAAGAAAAGCAAGTCCTGTGCAGACAATGCAATGATTGCCATTACATTTCAGTAGCACAACAAAGAAGAAAAGGAAGAGTATGTGTTCGCCACACTGCAGCAGCCACGCAGAGCTGTTTATGGGAAAGTTGAATTAAAGCCCATGTAAGATTCTGATAAATAGACATAGGGTCCTGCAAGCGAAGAGTTGGATACATAATCATTTTCCTCCACTTTCACAGATATTAGTGGAAAGTTGTTTAGAATTCTAAACAGACCCATCCAAGCAAGAAGATCTAAATAGCACTTTGGTTTAATCCTTACAAATGACCTGACACCGAGCAAGAAGGCAGACCTCCCTCAACCCTGGAGGTCTCCATCTCTATAAGAGAGTAGGCTCTCTCAGGCATTGATCTTTCTCTTCCCTCTGTAAGAGGGAAGCCCCCCAAACCCTGGATGTGCTTCTGCTCCTTTATGTGCAGTACAGCCTCCTCTTAGTCCTACTGAAGTTAGTTATAGCTTGTACAGCACTTTAAATATAAAGCCGTATGGACCACAGCCCAACTCACTTGATTACATAAGCGAGCAAGGGAGCGTAAGGCACCTCTTTATGGTAAGTAGCAGAAGAGTGGGAGACACAGCATAGCTTCTGTGTGGCCTGTGCAGAGACACTGGTTCCCCAGCACCACATCTGAGCAGGACAGAATGGATTGTTAGCCAAGTCATTGCTGCTTCTCTCAACATGTCAGCCAGTATATAGCTGCACTGCTGCTCTGGGAACAGGGTGGGTAAGGTGTAGGGTTTGCCAGATATAGATCTGGTGCATGGTACCTGAGCAAGGGGGAACCTGGAAAGCTGACTCTTCCTCTGAGAGTCACCAGCCGTCTTCCAATTTGGGGCAATGCACTGCTCAGAGCTCCTGGCAAAGCTGCAATTTAGCGCTATGTAACTGCTAAGTATTAGAACACTGCATGGCTTAACAGCAGTCATTTAATTGAATGCTACTCGTAGAATTAAACGTTAAATCTCAAAGAATGATATTTCAAGGCCAGAAACAGCACAGCTATGTGTGGGTTTGGTTTTGAACTCTTTGGGAGGTGCTCAGTAAAACCTAGATAACTAAACAGGTAGTTTACCAACAGTTTCCCATGAGGGAGAAATAACCAATCCCAGTTAGATACACAGCAACAAAATATAATCCTAATCTCTTCAAAGCATATCTATTTGAAAAACTTTAATAATCACAACCAAAAATATGGTGGGGGCTGTACAGATTTAGGAATAATTAACCACATATTACATCTATCAAAAAATCCTCCTCCTGCTGAAGATATACGTCTAGTGCTTGGTGCATTGGTTGGGCATTAAGAGTCCTGAGTTCTATTCCCCTCTCTACCACTCACTCTCTCTGCATAGTATTGTGCAAGTCACTTAGGAGACTAAACTACTTCAAAGAGCTGAGACTTAATGGCTTGTTGTTTTTGCCATCTGTAAAATAAGGAGAATACTACTTGTCTACTTCACAGGCTTGCCAAGAGCTTAGGTCATTCAGGTTTGTAAAAGTGCTCTCAGATCCTTGGATAAAGAGCCTATTCAGTTCAAGACATTATTAGAATTATCATCTAAGTCCAGGGGCAAGGGGAAACAAGCTCAATTCCTAGTGTACTGCAGAGATATTATCTCCTCCAGCACTGAACTATGGCTTCCTTGCCTAACCTTCATCAGAGTAATGTGTGTTAGACTGTAACTCCTCCACTCAACCCATTTTTTAAAAAATACAACTATGAACACAACTTAGCTAATGGAGTTTTAAGCTGTCCTGTTGAGCTGATAAAATCTTTAATCCTATCTTTTCTGTATCAACCCAGTTTCTAAGTTTTAAACTTGCTTTCATTTCTAGTTAGGTAGTAAACAATGCAATTGCACCAATGTAGACTAAGTAAATATTGCACAATATCTCCACCTCCAACTGAGATCGTTAACCTACTGGAAACTTTGCATTAGGCAGGTTACTGTAATTGAATCTTGAATACACAAAGTGGTTATCAAATGTAGCAACAGTGACTCTACTTAATGCTTTGGGTTTTCTTTTAAGATAGCAATTCTATCTCCTTTAGTGCCCTCACTCTCCTGAGCTGAACAAGGGAGTAAACTGTTGTTTGCACAAGTTTTTTGAGATGTTTACTTCATACTCTTCTTCCACTTTTCTCCCAGTCTCAGATATCAATAGCAAAATTCAATCAGCATTGAAAACGTTTATTGGAAAGAATCCTGGTACTCAGATCATGAGCAATAAGATGCACTGAACAAAATATCCAAAGATCTTTATTTAAAGCAAAACTTGATTGCCACAGACTATCCTTGGGCCTTCCTTGGCTCTGCTTTTATGGATATTGAATCCTGAGTCTGAAAATAAAGGGGAACTTAGGCCTTGGCTTCACTGGCGCTTTACAGCGCTGCAACTTTCTCGCTCAGGGGTGTGAAAAAAACACCCCCCTGAGCGCAGCAAGTTACAGCATTGCAAAGTCCCAGTGTAAACAGTGCCGCAGAGCTGGAAGCGCGGCTCCCAGTGCTGCAAGCTAATCCCCATGAGGAGGTGGAGTGCGTGCAGCACTGGGAGAGCTCTCTCCCAGAGCTGGCGCTGCGACCACACTCACACTTCAAAGCGCTGCCGCAGAAGTGCTTTGAAGTTTCGAGTGTAGCCAAGCCCTTAGTTACATGTTAGGAGTGGAAGGCTCCAGAAGAACACTGAAGAGACCAGCTCATGCCTATGCATGAGCACGATGTTGAGCTGTTTTAAGAACACTGATGGATGGTGCGCAAGAGCCATGATTTTGGGAAAACAGCAAGGTGGTGGAGAAAGAAAGTGCCCAAAAGGGAAAGAATGACAGAAAGAAGAGTTTCCTCATGCAGCGAGGTGGACACCCGCTCCTGCCCTGAGGAGCTTAAAACAGCCCTAGCAAAGGGCTGTGGCCGGAGAAAGCAGCCACTGGGCTGATTGGTGGAAGCAGGCAGAGCTGCGGTCACGCCCCAAACAGAGACCAGCTGGCCTCTGTAAGAGGCTGCGAGCCAGGAGCCCAAACAGTCTCTGCTAGCTGTAGAGGGAGACAGGCCTGGCTGCTGGGGAGTTTCAGAAGGTACCTGGAGTGGAGCAGAGCTGGGGGAAGGCCACGGGAGCTATGGAGCTCCGGCCTGAAACCCCCCCAGGTTGCGGCCTAGTATAAGGCCAAACAGGTACTGGGGCTGTAGGGGACAGCCCAAGGCTAGACAAAGGCAGCAGGTCCAAACCCCCCTTGCCAGTGATGAGCGGCATACACTGCAGTCTGCCCCAGGGAATGGGGGCTAGTTGGTGATTGGCAGTAGCCTTACACTGAGGCAAGGTGGTGATAGGGGGTGGGGGTTCCCCTGGTGGGGGAGACCCCAAGGCTGAGGGATTACTGCCAGAGGGGCAGCACCTGAGAGGAAGGGGCACTGGGGTCCTGGGAGGGACACGGGTGGGGGGGAGGCAGCGGTAAGGCGGATTACTGGCCTGCAGAGGATGCTCTGGAAGCTGAACGAGCTAATTCCCGATAGACCAGCAGGAGGTGCCGCAGGGGTGAGTCCACAAGCTTATACTTCAGCAGATGGGGAGAAACCTCTGAAACTGAGTCTTAACCACAAAAGCTACTGAGAACCTGCAACATGATGGGAAGACAGAGCAAAGTAACATCACCACCAGACATGGGTTCCCGAGAGAGGAGCACCATTCTGGGCCCAACTTTAGTCATAAAGACAATTAGGGTTGACTACATTCTGATGAACAATTAACGTATTTAAAGGAACAGATATCCATAGTGTACATAAATAAACTCACTCAGAGAATCATTCCATTCATTCATGGAATATGGATATAGAACAGAATTATGACTTATCAGTTCATCTTGTTGTTCCCCCACCATTCCTCTTGCACTATACTTTGCAATTTTTCATATAGTCTAGATTTTGATGCTTGAAGCAAAGAGGGTTCTGCCACTCAGGGGCGGCTCCAGGCATCAGCATGCCAAGCGCATGCTTGGGGCAGCAAGCCATTGGGGGCGCTCTGCCGGTCGCTGCAAGGGCGGCAGGCAGGCTGCCTTCGGCGGGTTGCCTGCTGAGGGTCTTCTGAAGGCCTGCGGGAGGTCCGCCGAAGCCGTGGGACCAGGGTACCCTCTGCAGGCAAGCCACGGGACCAGCGGACCCTCTGCAGGCAAGCCGCCGAAGGCAGCCTGCCTGCCATGCTTGGGGCGGCAAAATGCCTAGAGCCGCCCCTGCTGCTTTGTATTACTGCTCTGTAGTCTTACAGTGGATCTATCATTAGAACATTTTCCCTCAAGTTCAGCCTAAATGGTCCCCTTTTGTAATTTCATCCCATCATTCCTACTAAAGCTGGACAAAAGATGCTGGACAATTTTTGTCATATTTTCCTTGAGATTTTGGAAACATTCAACCAGCTCCAACTCCTAAATAGTCTTTTTTATTACCTTAAATAAATTCCTCTATATCCTTACAATCGACATCGTTCTAGTACTTTCAGACAGTTATGCCTCTTACTTTGTCGTCAGTTAGCCAAGCTGTATAGTTTTCTTGTTATCATTTCTTATATGTTCATCCATCCAGTTCACCAATACTTTGTGTTGCAAGCTCTGAATTTTCTCCAGTTTTTCTGATGAGATTTTGTGAAATAAGTATGCTAATCAAGGTGTGACTTTACATGGGCTAGAGAAGAAATCTCACTTCTCTTCTCTTCTCTGTGATGTGATGTCCCTGTCTCAACTATAACCCACATACTTAAGAGTGACTTTAAATACAAATAATACATACAATGTTTTTATGATCCCTTCCCAGTCACACTGCCTCAGCTAATGGTCCACTGATCGGGTATAGAAAGTTAGAGAAAAGTTTGCATGAGATAGTTTGAAACAAACATAAGCAGAGCCTTTTTCTCAGCATATTGTGTCTACATATCAAACTGCTGTTTACTTTACATTTATAGTTATGCTGAGGCTACATGTAACATGCTGTTCCTTTGTTTAGCATGTTGGCTCTAAAAGGTGCCAGCCTTGAAGACAGATGTGTATTGCTCTTACTTTCCTTCTGGCATATGTGCCTTGCAGCTGTAGTATTCCCCATCCTGCCAAATGCATCTGGGGTGTGACAACACAACTGTCTTAGTAAGGTGTGCAAAGACTTAAACTGTCCTTCTGGGCTGCTTCAGCACTTTCTTATCCACCTTCTGTGGCCATGCCTAACACTCCCCCAGTCTGCCATAAATGAGATTTCTGGAACTCTTCATCACTTCCTTCATTGTTGCCAATTTACAAATGCGTTTTTGCTTTGTCTCTCTGGACTGATGTTGTCAATGGAATGCTGCTACTGTTCTCACAGCCTTTAAAACTTTTTAAATATGCCCTAAATTCCTGCAAGATGGCTGGCTCATTCCACATTAGTATATGCACATATCACAAACATGTAGGTCTCAATCCAACTCCTTTTAAAGGCAACTAAAAAATGTCCATGGAGTTTAATGGAAGCCCTTTTTGAGCCTATTGCCCTGATTCAGTAATGTACTTAAGCATATGTCCAACTGTAAGCACTTGAGTAGCCCCATTGAATTCAGTGAGGCTGCTCAGATGTGTAAACACCATAATCTGGGCCTTAATGCATTTTTGGATTAAGGTATTAGAGCCCTCTCCCACGGCATTTGATCCTGTTGGGGGAAGGATGACTAGTGGGGAGAGATGGGGTCCACCTGACCAAGGAAAAAAGCATCTTCAGACACTAATTCACCATCTAATGCTTTAAACTAGGCTCATTAAGGGGCACTGACAAAAGCCTAGAGGTAGGTATTAAAATAAGGTGACATTAACAGAGGAATAGATATCGTGATATCAGGGTAAGGATTTACTATGAACCAGGAATTTAGGAAGAGGAGGTGGATGAGGCATTTCTAGAACAAATAACAAATATCCAGAACACAAGACCTGGTAGTAATGGGGCAGTTTGTAGCCCAGTGAGCTAGTTTGCCTTTGTTATATCCACTGCTTTGCATTATATTCAGCAGCAATCCAAGAAACCTACAGGCCTGAATCCTGTAAGATATTAGCTCAGCAAGTTAGCCTAAGGCTTGAGGCCTATGCACTTTGAACAGATAAACTTTGCACAGATAAATGGCCCAATGGAAAATCCCAAGTATTTGGGGGGCTGAAAATCAGATATGCCAAACCCATGAAAAAAATGCAGAAATTGGGTTTGGTTTTTGTCTTAATTGGCTTGAGTTGCTTGTTGGCTAATTTTTGGCTTGTAGCTTGTTGCTGCTTTTTTTTTTTTATTGGCTCCCGGCAAAAGGGGGCAAGCGGAGGCAATGAGGGGCAAGCAGGACGAGGAGGGGGAGAATCGGGTGCACAGTGGGCCCACCACAGTCCCAGACTGAAAGCCGGGGGATCTAGTCACATAAAGTGTTGGGGTTCTTAGGGATTGGCTTCTTTTGGCCTTGTTTTGAAATGGGTTAAGCTTGATTTTTGGGCTCATTGTGAAAGTCAGGGTGCTTATTTACCACGTGAAAGTTGGCAACTGTGCTGAAAATAGAGCGTAAGGGGAAGTTCTGACCACAAGTACATGAGTCAACCGCTGAAGTGTTCTAGCAACAAACTGATGCACATAACAGATACTTGAGATACGTCTAAGGCTAGCCTGCTTGCTTGCCTATATATAGATATATATAGATATAGATATATATAAAATCTTCTTCTATGTTACTTATTTTCTTATGGGTTTGATTATTTGTTTTATAATAGCCTTATAAGTTTATACGGGAGTATATTTTGTCTCTAACACAAGGATCCTCCAGGCCTGCTAGTTGAGCTAAGGCAAGGTTAGCATACATATGTTTGGGACCTTTCACCTAGATAGCTGGTGATGAGCTAAGGGATAGCTCAGTGGGGGACCTTTCACCTAGATAGCTGGTGATGAGCTAAGGGATAGCATTGGCCTACTAAAGCCAGGGTTGTGAGTTCAATCCTTGAGAGGAACATGTAGGGATCTGGTGCAAAAATCTGGGGATTGGTCCTGCTTTGAGCAGGGGGTTGGACTAGATGACCTCCTGAGGTCCCTTTCAACCCTGATATTCTATAAGGGCCATATATGGCTGCGACCTTTAATATAAAGGATGCATTAAAGCAGGTTGGTGTTGGGGATTTCCTAAGTTCATACCTTTTAAAACTTAACAGGTACACCACAACTTGGAACTTGGAGAGAACCAAAATAATCGGGTAGGATAGAAATAACAAATGTGATACATAATCACAAAAGGGGCCATAGTAACTAATTGACATGTATGATAATAAGCTTAGATCACTGATATACTAGCCTATAGGAAAAAGACACTCCGGCATTAGTAAGGGGAGGAAATACAAATAAGGAAAATAGGGGAAATCCCCTACTGAATATGCACTGAAATTAGCAGTGTCAGCAGAACATATTATAAAAGTGGCATCTCAGCCGAGGGGTGGTAGGAGAGAAAGAGAGATGTAGTCCTTGGGAGGTGCCAGAATGATGACCACTAGTGATTAGGGGGAAGGTGATGGGGATGAGGAAGATGATGGCTAACATTTCTGGTTGTTCTACAGGGGATGGTATGAGTATATGGATGTGCAGATGTACATTCTGTAGAATCTCTACCTTACTGAGTTGGGGTGTTTGTGACTGTGCTAAAATGTATTAATAAACTCTATTTGTAAATATAAAAAGATTCCTATAGTGTAGGTGTTGCAACTGTGCACATTGGGTTTCCCAACTATATAATAATTTGAATAATACTGAGCCTGATCTTGGGGCAAGAACCTGGCAACTCTCAAAGTGATAACTGGGGATTCATAAGTAATCAATATAATTAATACATAATCTAAAGATCAGGCAACAACTTTAATTAACCATACATCTGTTGGAAAAGTAATACAGCAAAACAAAAAACATCTAATAAGTTCTAGGAATATGTTAAGGATAACTTTTTGTCTCAGAAGGTGGTAGAAGTAACTAGAGGTACAGCCATTTTAGGCTTGATTCTGACTAACAGGGATAAATTGGAAGTGAATCTGAAGGCAATTTGAGTGAAAGTGCTCACAAAAAGGATAGATTTCAAAATTCTAAGGAAAGGAGAGCAGCAGACTAAGGCCAATAGACTTCAGAAAAGCAGACTTTAACAAACTCAGAGACCTGGTAGGTTTTCTTCCTATGGAACCTTCCCTAAGGCAAAAAAGATTTCAGGAGAGCTGACAATTTCTCAAAGGGACAATATTAAAGGCACAAAGTGCAAACTATCCTGATATAAAGGAAAGATACGAAGAATAGTAGGAAGCCAATGTGACTCCATCAGAAGCTCTTTAAATTACTTGAAAATCAAAAAGGGATCCTACAAAAAGTGGAAACATGGACAAACTCCTAGGACGAGTACAGAAAAACAGTATAGGAATGTAGGGACAGAATCAGAAAGGCTAAGGCACAAAATTAGTTACACCTGCCAAGAAATATAAAAAACAATAAGAAGTTCTATAAATATATTAGGAGCAAGAGAAAGATGAAGGAAAGTGTAGGTCCGCTGTTCATCAGGGAAGGAGAGTGAATAATGGATAACATCAAGGTGGCTAAAGTGTCTAATACCTATTTTGCTTCATCTTCACTAAAAAGATTAATTGTGACCAGTTACTTAATACAATTAATATTAACATCAAGGAGAAATGAACACAAGCCAGATAGGAAAATAACAAGTTAAAGAATATTTAGAGAAATTACATGTATTCAAATTGTCAGGGCCTGAATAAATTTATCCTAGCAATTACCTTTGAGAACTCACAATGGACAGATAAGGACCCAGAGTACTGGAGAAAGGCAGGGAACCTGGGGAATTATAGACCAGTCAGCCTAACTTCAATACCTGGAAAGATATTGGAAGAAAATATTAAATAAGTCATTTGTAAGCAGCTAGAGGACTATAGGATAATAAGTTATAGCCAGCATGGTTTTGTCAAGAATAAATCATGCCAAACCAACCTATTCTCCTTCTTTGATGGGCTTACTGGCCTACTGGAAAGCGGAAAGCAGCAGACATGATACATTTTAATTTTAGTAAGTCATTTCACACAGTCCTACATGACATCCTCTTAAGAAATCTAGGGAAATGTGGTCTAGTTTAAGTTGCTGTAAGGTAGATGCACAACTGTTTGAAAGGAGTAATTATTAATGGCTTGCTGTCAAACTGCGAAAATGTATCTAGTGGAGTCCTGCAGGGATCTGTCCTGGGTGTGATACTGTTAATATCTTCAATAATGAGTCAGATAATAGAGTGGAGAGTACACTTGTAAAATTTGTGAATACCACCAAGCTGGAAGGGTTTGCTAGCTTTTCAGAGAGCAGGTTTAGAATTCAAAATTAGGTTGACAAATTGGAGAATTGGTCTGAAATCAAGAAGATGAAATGCAATAAAGACAAATGCACCATGTTTTACTTAGAATGGAAGAAAAATCCAATGCACAAATACAAACTGGAGAATAACTTGCTGAACAGTAGTATTGCTGAACTGGATCTCAGGGTTATAATGGGTCACAAATTGCCCATGAGCCAACAATGTGATGCCCTTGCAAATGAAGTATTGCCAATTTACAACAGGTGAAGATCTGGCCCACTATTGCACAGTTCCTGTACGCATGTTCAGTTTAGCACTAACTCTGTCCACTTTCACCTTTCTCATATACTGAAGTTCCAATCAGAGTAGCTAATGGGAGGACGCTGGGCCACATCCTCAGCTGGTGTGAATTGGTATAGCTCCACTGAAATCATCTGAGGCTCTAGTCCACTATGTTTCACAGTAATACTTTTGGTTTTGGGGAAGTTAAAGCAAATGCAGTCATTTATCTTATATCACTGTCTGTAAATTTTACAAGTTGCTTATGCCAAATATATATTTTTCTTTAATTTTGTTCATCCATGGGAAAAAAGTTCCTGTCTTTAAATAAAATGGTATTTAAGCATTTAAAAAAAGAACCTAGAAGACTTCATGAAGACATATCCCTGAAACTGTATCCAGCAGTCTTTTTTTTTTTTTTGGAGGGGGGAGACATAATGGAAGTGCAATAAATGTGTCGGAGGGGGGATCTGTTGTGACAGATTATTAAAAATTTACAGCTTTATTAAATGTTGTGTCCATAGCCTATCACTTCCAAGATCAAACTGATGGCCAAATTCCACCTTGGGATACTTTCAGGTGGTGTCCAGGGGACAATTCAGCACCTCCTAAGCAACATACAACCTTAAAATAGGTCTGAATCTTTTGAATAGGAGTGGTTCATACACATTGGACCGAAAGCAGAGTTTAACTCTGAGCACTGTGAAATGAATCTGATTTTCAAATCTGAAAAGTGATAGTATTTCAATTTGAAAGAAACTAGGGCTTTAAAAAAATGTTTTAACCATTAGAATATAAACCAGACTGCTTGGTAAACAGATGATCTTATTAAATGAGTGTTGGGGAAGATGGGGAGGTTTCTGAAAAGACTCAGAGCAAACAGAAAATTAAGCCCCATGGTTACACAGTTAAATAAATGGTAGTGATTATCTCCCGCACCCTCTCTTAGGACAACTTTGTTATTTCAGTCTGTCATAAATTTTCCATTATGATCAAATGAAACACTGAACACTGTCATTTTAATGAAATTCTTTATAGCTGAATTTCTCTGTCCGGTGTTAGCATTAAACATTTACCATGTTTATTTTAGAAGCTAACTTCATAGTGCCTTACCTGCTCTGTTGCTCCTGTCTCATTTTCCTTTAACTACTCAGGCATTTTGGTCTTCCACCATTACACCGTATGAAAAGCAATAAACATTATTAGCTAAAGTTTAATAATTCTGTCTTGGCCATAGGCCTTAATTTCAATGAACAGTCAATGCTCTCTACATTGCAATACCTTGACACTAAATACCCTGCTATTCATTTGCAAGACACCATAATTTTTTTTATTAATCACCCTATGCTGTTTAATGTAACCCTATCAAATTAACGTAATTTATGGGAATCTGGGCATCATTCACTCATTGCAATTAAAAGAAAAGTATATTGCACAATGGGTCATATTCTTTTTTGAATTACTTATCTGCTGGGAGTAATTTAGCATTATTGAGCTAGTCAAGGCCTGAGGGGGAAAAAAGCAATCATTGACTTTTGCCTCAGAGCACCAGAGAATCTTCTTGCAGTTATATTGAGAAGTTCTGCAAGCTTGACTTTTCTCCTAGACTGTTGCTATGAAGAATATTTGTAGAAATGAAAACTCAGGATGAGAGATGCTTTGTTCTATTCATATATGTTAATTTTATGTAAGTTGATGTTTCTTTGGTAAGAGATTATTTGGGCATTTGCAAAAGCATTAGATTTTTCATGATATTTTCATTTTGCTATTATGTCCCCATCATAATAGTATTGGAGCACTTCACACTCTTTAATATTTCTACCACTATGAGCTAGGGAAGTATTATCATCATCCCCAATGTACAGATGGGTAACTAAAGGTACGTCTATACTGCACACTCCTTTCAGTGGTGTGTACAGTACATACACTGCAAGTCTATCGAGCATGGGTACAAATAGCAGTATAGACAGTGAGGCAGCGCTTAGGTGAGCCTGAACCCTGTGGGTATGTATCCTACACTAGTGGTTCTTGACCTCTGGTCCGCAGACTGCTGGAGGACTGCGGATTATGTCTGAGGGATCCACAAGACTTATACTGAAAACTGACTGAACAGACTTCAACTACCTATAGAGGCAATCGATTTCCTAAGGGGTCCGCACTTCCATTCTAAATTCTTAAAGGTGTGCAAATGAAAAAAGAACCAGTACCATGAAAGATCTCTGCTGGCCCAAGTCGGGCCTCCCTGATCTACACTGCTAAAGCAGTGTAGTGTCTGCTGCCTCCCCATGACAGATATTTTTCCCACTGCAGTGAAAGATTCCAGCAGCAGGGGAAGGCCCTGGCAGCACTCCGTCAGAGCCTTTCATTGACATGTGTAACTACATACTGCAGCCTGGATACAGCCTGCTTTTCAATGCAGTGTTCAGCTACACATACCCTATGTGCTGTCACAAGTGGTTTGCAGTGTACACTGACATGTCAGTAAAGGAGCTTTTGGAACTAATTGATAAATTAAACAGTAATAAGTCATCAGGACCAAATAGTATTCACCCCAGAGTACTGAAGGAACTCAAATATGAAATTGCAGAACTACTAAATGCGTTATGTAGCCTCTTGCTTAAATCAGTCTCTGTAACAAACAATGGGAGGGTAGCTAATGTAACGCCATTTTTTTAAAAAGCCCCAGAAACAATCCTGACAATTAGAAGCCAATAAATCTAACTTCAGTACCAGGCAAATTGATTGAAACTATAGTAAATAACAGAATTATCAGACACACAGATGAATACAATTTGTTGGGCAGAAGAGGGGTGCTGGAAATGTAGAGATGCTGTGGGTGCAGCAGCAACCCCCAGCTTGAATTTTTTTCAAATCAGATACAGGGTTTACAGTTTTGTTCAAAGGCTTTCAGCACTCCCACTATAAAACTTGTTTCAGCACCCCATTGGGAAAAGTCAACATGTTTTTTTTGTAAAGGGAAATCATGCCTCACCACTCTATTAGAATTCTTTGAGGGAGTCATCAAGCATGTGAACAAGGGCCATCCAGTTCATACAGTGTACTTGGACTTTCAGAGAAGCCTTTGACAAGGTCTCTTACCACAGGCTCTTAAGCAAAATGGAGAGCGGTAAACAGCAAATCTGTACTAGGACCAGTGCTGTTCAACATATTCATAAGTGATCTGGAAAGGAGGGTGAACAGTGATGTGGCAAAATTTGCAGATGATAAAAAATTGCTCAAATAGTCAAGTCCAAAACTGACTGCAAAGACTTACAAAGGGATCTCACTGAACTGGGTGACTGGGTGACAAAATGGCAGATGAAATTCAGAGTTGACAAGTGCAAAGTAATGCACATTGCAAAAAGTAATCCCAACTATATAGACAAAATGATGGGGTCTAAATTAGCTGTTACCACTCAAAAGAGATCTTAGAGTCATCATGGATATTTCTCTGAAAACATCCACTCAATGAGCAGTGGAAGTCAAAAAAGCTAACAATGTTAGGAACCATTAGGAAAGGGATAGATAATAAAACAGAAAAAAACGTAATGCCATTATGTAAATCCATGGTCACCTCAGAAATAAAGAAGAGCAAAATTAAAGTCTCCAAGAGAAAGCATACTGTCTTCCCCCTTGGGAGCAGGCCACATCTGGACACAAAATGCTACCTTGCCTCCGGACAGAAAGATTCAAGAAGTATAGACAGCTAAACCAATGATGACACTTAGTGTGTTTTGTTCTTTATACAACTGTTTTGAAGAGTGTTCTCCTATCTGGAAAAGCAAAGTCAGTATCCTCTTCACAACGACCCATACCATCTCACTCTCTGGGTTGACATGTGTAAAGTGTTCCTTCTACCAGTGACACCAACTAGTTGTCTGGATGTTCCTTGGGAGTCAAAAGATTTTCTGATAGGACATGTAAGAATGTGCCTGTTCCTTTCATATCACAGTGTGTCTAGACTCATGTCCAAACAAACTCATTTCTACTAAATACAGTAAGTAGAACTTTTATGGGGAAATAAATATACAATAAAAAAAGAGGTTTAAATCTCCTTTAAAGTTGTGAATTGCATAGGAGGTGGTGAATTGCCTAGCTACTGTTTGTTTACATGAGATCTAAACATTTTTTGAGGATGATCCTGTGTTTAAAAACATATAGCTTTTGAATAAAGATTAAAATTCCAGGCATTGTGATGCCAATAGCAAATTACAGGGCGTTTCCTCCATATGCAAGAACACTAGCTTTCACTATTGGTTTTGGTTACTGATCTATCCATAAATATGAACTGAACAGTCTCCCTACCAGAAACATATTGTGTTTTGGGCATGAATGAAGGCATGGTTTAAAAAAAAAAAAAAAACCCACCTCTTTCTCTCGGTTTCACTGCACTACTTAACTATAAAAGTATAGGGTAATCCAAACAAGGGCGTTTCAGACATTAAATGCTTTTATATTGCAACATATCCTTTAGAGGTATTCATTTGATTCTGCTTTGGATTGTATTTCTTTTTCAAAAACAGAAGAAAAATTTTAAAAGATAATATGAAATGCCATATTTTACACTTTTATAGAAAAAAAACAAGGTTAATTCATTGGCAAGATGCTTTTGTGTTCAGTTACCATGCTCAGTTGATGTTTGCCATCTCTCCATTGGTGAGGCACATTAGTTAAAACCAAGAAAAATTCAGCATATTATGATTGTCTGTTGAAAATGTACATGGTCCCCCAAAAAGGAGCTGTAATGCTGCTCCTAGTGTTTCATTATCTCTTGTCTTCAAAAGCAAATTTTGCCTACTTTAAGAAATATGAGCTGCTATCTATTCTTTGAATGAGGTGCAGCAGCATGAGTCATGGGAGCAAAAGCTGCCTGGCTTAGCTGAAGTTGGTCACACAGTCTCAAGATGAGTGAAACCCACAGAGTTCTTAGAGCGTTCCTCTATCATAGGCCATCACTGCTATCACTCTTAGATATCAGATGTTTGTGAAAAAGTAACAGGTAGACATTGCTTTGCTGAATTGGAGCCAAAGAGAACTGTACTCAAGCACATGCCTTAAGCATTTTGCACACAAAATTTATCCACAACTCAAAGTATTAAATAATGTAGCTGTAGCACAGGAAAGAAAGAAATATAGGAACAGGAGTAAATATGTAAAACAAGTAGTAGGCCACAAGACCTTTTTTTTTGGAAATGCTTGATATTAAGTTTGCCACCACAGTCTGCAAGCAGCTGCAGTTCCCACCCTGCATAGTACTGGGTGGCAGGTATAAGAGGCCTGTGAAGCCTAAGCCTCCCCAAACAGGACAAGAAATGCAGGATGCAGTGCACCTCCCTTTGGAGCATTGCCACCGGAAACTCTCAAGAAACGGGAGAGCCACCAGCACCCGGACCGTGGCACCACCTGCACTCTGCCCCAAAGCCCCATTCCCACTCAGCCTCTTCTCCCATGGCCCCACTCTCGCTCCACTCTTCACACCCCATCTCTTCCCCTGAGAGGAGGGGCTGGAGAGGCGAGCAGCGGGTACCTAAGGGGAGGGAGCAGAGAGATATGGCAGGGAGGCCTCAGGAAAGGAGAAGAGTGAGCAGTGGACAGCCTTGAAGGAGGGGATGGAGATGCGTGGCAGGGGGACCTCAAGAGAAGAGGCAGAGTGGGGGTGGGAAGAGGCAGAGTGGGGGCAGGGCCTCGGGGGAAGAGGCTGAGCTTGAGTGAAGTGTGGGTGGAGCCTCGGGGCAGAGCGGGAGACAGGGCCACCACTGTCTGGGTCCCAGTGCCCCCATCCCCCACTTCTAGGGAGCTTCTGGCACTCACACCCAGCCTCCCCAAACACAAGAGTCACATGTTGCCTATATATATAGTCCAAATTGAGCCCCTTTCCAGGATTGCTTTCATTGGTAATAACAACAGATATTTCCCCAAGCTTGGACATTCCTAAGTTCTTCCCTACAGGACCTCCTTTGTCCAGCGTCTAGTTCCTTCTCTCACTAACACATATAGTCCCGTTTCTAATGGTCTTTCATCCCTAAACTCAGTCTGCCAGGCAATTACACTACTGTATGTGCTTGTAAAATTTTAGGGCCAAAAAGTGCAAACACACTCCCCTGCAAACTAAAAGCATATCCAATCTAAGGTAAACACATGATCAGGGAAACATTTTCAAAGCAGATATGAATGCCAAAAGCAAATGGGGAGCCAGTGGAGTTGTTTTCAGTTATGGTTGCTCTCTTTTTGTATTCATAAGACAGCAACATTCTGTACATACTAGATTTTGGAGAGTTGAAAGTTGTGAAGAGGAGCGAAGGGAGTTGCAATGGTCAAGGTAAAAAAATATGAAGGCATAAATGAAAAATGCAGCAGAGGTAGAGTGGAAAGAGGCTTGCATTGCAATGTTGTATATGTGGCAATAGGCAGATCTGCAGGGAAGTCTGTTGCTATAGCCTTGGTCAACAGAAGCAAAGGAGAAGTCTGAGTTGAAATCTGGGATAGAAGAGACGAGGATATTCCTCTATGACAGGCAAGTATGTTCCTCAGACATTTTCAGAAGGGAGCTAATGTTAAGCCATAGGTTGTAGAATGGCCACACTGCAAGTGAAGGTGTGATTTACAGCTCAGGTAGACATAATCTAGTAGCTAAAAATTGCCATGAAGAAGCAGCACAGGCTAGTTATGCAAATATATATCTAGAAGTATATATCCAGAATCCCTAGTGTGCTTGCACAGCGATGCTGATGTTCATGCCACCCCATCTTCACTGCTATTTTTTAGCATATTAGCTACATAAAAAGTAATGTGGAGAAGCCCACACAAGCTGCAAATCACACTTTTGATTGCAATGCAAACATACCCTTCGTCAACACAAACAAAGAATACAAATAGGAAGGAGTCACCCTTCAAAGGAATGCCATCAATTTAAGAGTGCTAGCTAACATCAACGGCAGAATCCGGAGGGAGATGGCAGACAGAAACTGCCCCTAGCAGACAAAGTATTGATATGAACATTATGTAGGACTCAGAAATGCAGCCCTGGTGGAACACCAGGTCTGCGTTTGGCCCCTTCTATGTATAATAGCAGGTTAGCGTTGTTGCTGTGGCCTATACCCCAACTGTATTACATGGAAAAAGTTACTGGATTGAAAGAGTGCCTGCACTGAAATACAGATACCAACTACAAAGCTAAATGAACCACCAGCATCTGCAGCACAATGCACTAGATCACGAGAAAGCAGCTTCTCATGCTCCCTACAAACGCTCAGCTATTAGCAAAACAAATATTAAGAATACATAAAAATAAATTACTTTTAGATGAATACAAATAATACAGTACAGCATATGCCTAAAGATTAGTAGCGTATGTCCTTGAATTTCTTGAGTGGCTCAGTGTTATACCCCTGAAGACCAGAGCAAAATGCCCTATCAGGTGAGAGAACAGACATACAGGACTAAGGGTGGACTCATGGAAAGCTTGTTCTTAAAAGTTCACAAGTGGCTGGATCAATTAACTTACATGCTTTGATCACCCCACAGCCACATCAGAGGAGTTTGTGAGTTACCGTGGGATGTTTCTGGTTGCTATTGTTTCGATTTACTGTAGGTTCCCCAGAAAAGCAAAAATAATTCCCATTTTCCACCATACAGAGATGTTGCTGATGGTCACTTGCTTCTTTTTATGGAAACACATATAATCCTCATTGCTTACTATTAGTATTAATGTGGACCTAAGGGATGCAGTCAGTGAGTTGTGTTTTGTATTCATTGTACTCAGCCCTGTTGTACTAAGCAGTGTGCTAACACATATTGAAAAAGACAGTCCTTGCACCCAAAACCTACGTAACTATTACTCTTTCTCCAGAGTGATGATTCACCTGTTATTTCTGCAACAAAACACAACAGGCAAATGAAATAAATAAATGGAGAAAGCTGAAGTTGGTATCAGAATAAAGATATCTAAGCGCAATAACTATTAATCATGGTTAATGAAAAAAGTTGTAGGGCTGTTAAAAGATTTGACTTAACCCTATAAGGATTAGGTTGAGGAAATTCAATCATAGTTAAGGCTGCTGCTCCATTTCTCTCATAATTCACTCAGCCGTGTCTTTGTTCTTCAAGGATATCAGACAAACACAGGCAGTTCTAGTCTATATCTTTGTGCAATACTCAAGTACAGCAGGTTCAAGTTACTGATGGAATAGAGTGAAGACTTAACTATCAAATGTTCTTATTTTTATGGATTGTTATTTTTATGTAGTTTTGTGCCTGTTATTTCCATATGTTTTGTCATTATTTTTAGTGGAGATTTATCTTTCAAATAAAGAAAAAAATCAATATTTTAGTTGAAATGTATAAGACACTCCTAAGCCGATATGTTATTGTTCTAACAAATCAAGGTTATCCCTAGTGAAACTCCACTGAGTTTGAGTTATGCTGGAAACAAATTTATCTCATTCTCCATTATGGTCTGTTGGGCAAATGTGTACTTTAGAGACACTTAAAACTGGAGATTCTTTATGGGCTGGACTGGAACGGCTCTTTCTGAACTATCAATTGTGTCAATACATACTTGATCTTTAATCCTCAGATTGCTGAAATAGACTGTCCCCTTGGAGATATGTCCTGTTGTGCCAACACACAGATAACTACCTCATTGCTGTCTGCTATAGCAGGTACCTGGGGCAAAATGCATCTCTAGGGCTACTCCATGTACCTCTTGCATCTCTATTGAACTGCAAGTTTAAAAGAACAAAACTGCATTCCATTGCCACATAGACACTAAAATGAACCAAAGTAGCAAAGTAGTTTAAAATGTTATTTTACGGGAAAAGCCGAACAACAGCTACAAGATCTTATCCTGCTTTGCAAAACACCTGATTCCAATCCCAATTCCTGGAGCAACAGGAGGTAGGGGCATTGTCATGGAAGTAACGTTGCCAATTCTGAAAGAGGAAGGCTCATATGCCATAACCATGACAACCTCTGACTGCTGTGGGAAGCTATTTTAGCTGGGAGTGGAGTTGGGGTAAGCATAGGAGATAGAAGAAGGCCACTTAGGGAGCTAGACTGTAATTTTTATAGATGAGCTTGCTTCATGATGGATGGCCTAAAACTATGAATCTATATTTTAATAAGGTAATCCATATACAAGCTGTGTATTATACAGAATAAGCACTGAAGTACAGTATACTTATTTTAAAATTCACATAGTTAGTAGTTCCTATGCCCACCAAACAGGCCTTGTTTGAATGACGGTCTTAGCCATTATCTATTTAGTTATTTGGGGGGGGAGGAGGGAAGAAAAAGGAATATTCAAATCAGGTGATTCTCCTTCAAACGCATCTTCAATGCTTAAAAAAGTCACATGACAAATGGCAGTCTGGTTCCATGTTTATTTTTCTTTCAGTGAATTCCAGATGAAAAGGGCTGAGTTCACAGACAAAAAGTTTTGTATTTTTTAACTCTTGAGTCTTGTAAACTCATCTTGAGATCTGAGTCTCAGATTCAATTTTCTTGCTTCTTGAGCATTATCACCAGTAATAATGGTTCTATATGCCAAATTATGCCCTCAGTTCCACCTTTGCAACTCCGCTGTGTCCAGAGTATGCCCTCAAATAAACCTGAATAGCCACATTACCAGCAAGGGGTCACTGGCTAGGCAAGTGCAAGTTGGTAAACAATTCTGTTTATAATGCTCAAGGAGATATAAAACCCAGTTCCTTCTCTTTAAGCAGTGTTGACTATGCAGAGATAGCAGAAGAAAAAAAGAGTAAAAATTTGTCTCATTACTAGATTTAGCAGCTATCACCATGAATACAGACATGGTATAGAATGGATGAGTAAGAAAAGTCCCATGTTAAAGAGTTGTTTTCAAAGTAGTTGCACTTTAAGGAATAGATAGATTTTCAGCTAAAGTTGTATGAGGGTTACAAAAACATCTCGGAGCATATTCATTCATTTCTTGCTCCCTCTGACCTGACTGCCATTAAGCAAGAGGTGACCCAATAAAATCAAATGTGCTTAGAAAACAAAATTTACTTTTGGACTGGACTCTTGTGTGTCAAATTTTAACGTGCAGGTCCCTATAAAGAACATAGTTATGAACACCTTCTTGCTGGAGTTTAGGTGAGAATGAAAATGCAGAAGACCTGTCAGTACAGGATCTCAGTGGGACAGTGATCTACTGCACTACCTTTAAACATCTAGACACATTGATTCAAGGCCATTCTCAAAAAATGAGACTAGGGGTCTGATGCTAATCTTTCTATCTGCACTTCACAAATCCACTACACAAACTGGCATGGAAATGATAGACAATATCTGTTCAGGAGTGGAGGCACAGTATCAGAGGCATGTGAAAGGCTAAGTGAAAGCATTTTCCATGCATATACAAAAAGATAGATAAGAGTAAGCCGATAAATAGTGAGCCAGTATTCTCTTATCAGCTCATTCTATTATATGCAACATAGCTAACATATGTGCGTAGGTTCTGAGAACATCTACAGCTGGATGGTTATTGTAAGAGAAAATAAATACACATGGTTTGAAGGAAAATTGACCAACCTATTTTGAGCTAATACTGATGGGTAATCATAAAAGCAGCCATATTATAACATAGGATCATTTGTCTTTCCTTACATCTTTACTGCAGGAGCCTGCTGCAGGATTTTCAGAAGCCCCAGTCCCCGTTTGAAAAATGAACCCCTGGACTACACCATTGCTGGCTGTTTGATGGCCTGTGTGAACTGACTTGGTGATCTCAGTTCCCTGGACTGCTACTGCAGCTGCAAACAGCATAACTTGGCATGAGCAATCACAACAGGCTACAGTGAGCATAATTCACTCCCCTACCAATTACCCCTGGAGTTAGATCCTTGGAGTAGTTTGAAAATAAGGAATAACTAACTCTCTGCATGTTTAAAAGTTTAATTTTAATATGTTCTTTAACAACAGAATTTACACAGTGTTCCTCTGATCATCAAGGTAGTTTTAAAGCAGGATGAAAATTGGTTTACAGTCCCTGATACTAGGCTTCTGATATGGTTGTGTGAGAAATTAGAGCACTTTAGGGCTGCTTATGAGCAGCTCTGAAATCCTCCATTTCAATTAAAAACTGTAAATTGAAATACAGTTGACAGTTTCTATATGGTGAGAGTTGCATCTTATCACAGGATCTTCTAAGAGGTCTTTGCTTAGCAAACTAGCCCTCATTTCTTGCTCTCTGTCAGCAAGTGAGTGAGAAGCAGACTAAAACGTCAATCAAGACCAGATCCTAAATTGATGTAGATCAGCACTGCAGTCAGTGGAGACCCACCAACTGACACTAGTTAAGGTTCCGGCCCTAAAAATATGCAGTTAGATCAAGTAGTAATACTTTACCATGTGCATCTATAGCACTGGTAAATACTCACTAACAATATTTGGTTTAACTGTAATCCCCAAGTTGCAAAACAAAAGTAAAGAAAAGTTAAAGGAAAAGATAAACTTGCTCCTACTACTAGTTATGAGTAAATGAAAGAAAAAATTTAAAAAAAAACCTTCGATCTGCAATTTGCAGTCTTGGAAAGAGTCTGCAAGCTTTCAAATCCTCCGTAGTTAATTTCAGTGCAAGCTAAATTATTACTTTCAATTTCCCATCAATAACAGGGCTGGGGAACCTTCAGCAGATATTTCTGAGAATATTCTTGTTACTTCACAGGAACTTTCGGCAGATCACTGTAATCTGCTTCATTTTACAGCACACTTGCATTCAGTGTACACAGGAGTCCAAAACAAACTATCCCAGAAGAGAAGACAGAGTTTTGAACAGGGACAAGGGAAAAAAAAAAGTCTTGCTTGACTGTCTGGGCAAGATTGCTCAGGTGATAACATATGTTTAAGAATCAATTTGATGCTTATGGGGGCATATTTCAGAGACGTGAAAGCAACTGCTCATATTTTCAGGTCTATGATTCTCTCTTTCTGCTCTTCTATTGCAGGACTGGGAACAAAAAAAATAAAATCACAAAAAGATAACTGAATAGATTCCCTCAGAGATTTTTGATGAACTTCAACAGTGGGGAGAGAACAAAGATGTTTAAAAGTAGGGTGACCATACATCCCGTTTTGGCCGGGACATCCATTTTTTAATCTGTGAGCAAGAGCAACCAGGACAAATACCCACTTTTGTCAAAAATGTGGGGTGTAGAGGAACGTGTGAAGGGTGAGTAGAGATGGGGGAGTGGGTTCTAGTGCACAAGGGGTTGACAGGGTTCGAGCAACAAGCGACAGTCTCATGGAGTGGGGGGCACCTCGGGTGAGCAGCTGGAGCTAGCCCCACAGGGATGGGAAGGGTGCTCGGGCCAGCCTTGGGCAGTGCCCTGTTTTCCCTTTGGGAAATATGGTCTCCCTATTTAAAAGGGTACTGAAAATGAGTGCAAAGATTAGCCCAGAGAACTGGAATTGCATGAGACAGAGAGCCGGGTTCATCTCAGAGGGCCATGGGAATGAAAACAAAACAAAACAAAACAAAAAAGACGAGATCTGGCAAGGCATTCAGGAAAAGTGAAAAGTAGTATGAGAGAGGATCAAGAAGTAGCTGGGGACAGGGGAACTTTAGAAAGCCTGAGAGTATTAAAAGAGGGGAAAAAAAGGCTTCCAATTTGGAACCAAAGTCAATTTACACTTTGATGCTAAACTTGAAATCTGACCTCACAGTGAACATAGATAAAGCCATTCTGACTAGCAATTACCCAAAGCTGACAACGCAAGACTGCAGAACCAGTCACTGTGGTATGTGAATTATTTTTTCAAATAGATGCCACCATTGCTGGCTGTTTGATGGCCTGTGTGAACTGACTTGGTGATCTCAGTTCCCTTCCTAGTAGATACATGTCCATATCACAAAGCCACAGCAACAACAACTGGTGTTAATTAGGATACCTGCTGGCAGTCTCAGTAGAGCCCAAAGAGTGCATAGGTATGAAGACTGGGCTACCTACCGCTGCAGAAGACATGGTTAAGAAACATTTTTGGAGAAGTATAAGAGGAAAGATTGAACTGCCACTGCCAAAGAGTACCTATATTATGAATAAACAGAGGATTTTAACTTCCAAATCTGTCAATCCAGAACTTGGTCACCAGAACTAAACAGATTTAGGAGGAAGGAAAAAAATATATACTACTAGCACTTCATTAAGTCTGACCAGGCCTTCCTTATCATACAATGCATTTTAATTCTACTTGATTATAAGGTATACTACTCAGATTTTGACACAAATTTAACTCAGCGCACACAAACCTGGTGTCATCCCACTGCTCATTACTGTTAATTATTGACCTCAGAAATGCTGATTCATAAAACCGAGGTTACAGAAAACTTGTCACTGTGTGCCTTATATTACAGAACCCTTCATCATTTCAAGCTTCCACCTCAGATATTTAGCATCACGTGCCTTGTTTGTGGTCTGGGTCACCATAGATTTTAAAGGTCAACATTACACATTTGGTTGCAAGCAAGTTGAGAGCTATGTTCTATGCCTATGCAGTGGAACATAACTAGATTCCTATTCCCCAAAGAGGTGAATGGAAATCAACTGAACCAGGGTTTTAGCTATCTGGATAGATAAAATACCAACATTAAAATATATATTTGCTAAGAGGTGGAAGGGTACACTGTTTACAAGCTGAAATCCACTGAGTGATCCATAGCCTATAAGAAAGAGAAGCTGAAGTCATGTTCTGGGAAGTAGAAATACCAGGTTATTAAATGGGGTTATTAGAAAAACAGGCAGAGAATGGAAATAGAAAAATGTTAGGATGAAAGTTAGATATAGAAAGTGAAAGCAATAGTCTGAACTCCCAGCAAAAAACTTAAGCATCAAGCTGTGAACATTTACTCTCAGAATACTCTTATAAGCAGATTTTGATCTGAGTTTAAAACTGTACCAATCTCCCTTTTTGGAAGATCCTGTGTATCAAATGCTGATTTGGAAGCACAGTGCGGTAGACAAATATTTTCCTCATTTGATTCAGAAAAGCACAAATAACTAGAATGATATATAAATGTAATTGTCACTGTCTCTCAGTTATTTTTTAGTAACTGCCACAAACCTGAGCTCTAGTATTTAATGAACATCCCAGGCAACCTACTCAGACTTAACACACAATGCATTTTCAAAGCTGTAATTTCATGAAAACAAAACGCCTTGAGAGAGAGAACAAGCTAACACTTTTGTTTTAATATCATTTTTAAACTATAGCAATGGGAAGGTTGAAATAACCCACCTACTCCACTCTCCACCCGATATCAAGAGGTTCAATTAACCTGATTCTGCACTACTGAAATCAATGGATGTTTGCCACTAATTTCTCATGGGAGCTGGATCCCTACTCTTCCCTGGCAACCATCATCCTTTATTTCACTTTCCTGTCCATGGCAATCTCTTTCCTCAAGACTGTAAATTTGTTCATCCCTTGGTTTAACAGTGCTCCCCAAATTAATCTTCAGAATGATTTGGTACCCTTAGGACATAGGAGTTAGCAGTGAGACAGGTAAGCGATACTACCGAAAAGGCAGCAGTACTCAGATACTCAGTACACAGTGACAAGAGTGGTATCAGACCCATAGGAGAATAGGAGTAAATGTGAATGCTACTACTCAAGTAATCAGATATGTGTCACTTATCTGCCTTACTTCCTGCTATCTCTAAGAATTAATAAATGCTTCAAGCTATGGTTATTCAAATTTTCACTTTGACAAGTGACAGTGATGGTTTCACTTTTAATTATAGCTCTAAGTAAAGTCAGTTTTCCAACCCAGGCTAATCTGGATTTGGAGCTGTAGAATGCTGTAGGGAGATAGATAAGGTGCTGAATGGTGAAAAGGAACAATAGGAAGATATGGGGAAGTGAGGGTGTTTAACTTAATACCTCCCCACTCCCCAAAAAATGCCAATTTATCACTACCCTGGTCACATTGCTTATGTGCTGTAATGCCTTCCCCTAGCCCTTGTCCATCTTTGTATTTTTAGATTCTGGAAAGCACCTAGCATATTTTATTTTTCTAAAAGATATGCTCTAGTTCAACCACTGGTTCCTGGGCTAGATATAGGAATCATTGAGTAATATCTGTGGCCTGTTATGCCTTTGGCTTTAAAAACCTAAGAATTGTAGGTGCTATCAAAACACAAATAACCAGCACCCAACAGGTCTCACACTTCTATCATCACAGTTTCTCTTCATCCTTGAAGTCTTTAAACCACAAGTTGAGGACTTCAATAGCTCAGACATAGGTCAGGAGTTGAGTGGGTGGGTCAGATTCTGTGGCCTGAGTTGTGCAGGAAGTCAGACTAGATGATCCTAATGGTCCCTTCTGACCTTAAAGTCTATGAGTCTAAGGAATGCATTGTGAAAATTTGATATTAGTTGTTGTAAAGAAGTTACTCCCTTGGCATGCTGGATTCCCATCTACCTATGTCCCTCATTGGAGTGGTTCTTGACATGTCATTACAACTTGATTTTGGAAAATATGAATTGAGCACTGATGAGGTGAAAAACTGTGGTGTTTTAATGAGACCTTGGTTACAGCCATCATTACCTCTTGCTCTCTGCTGTCCTCTCCACTGTACGCAGGGCTATTGCTTTTTCACGAAGTCTTTGGTTTACCATTACGGCTAGATTGTTCCTGCTCAAAGCCATACACGCAGGGATCCATGAGGAGGGGGAGAAAATTGTTGGTGTTGGAGTCACTATGCGGGAGAATGTGCCCCATCCCTCCCCATCAACCCAAGTGTGACAGACAGGAATTTCCTGCAACAACTTTGAAAAACCTGATTGAATTAAGCTTAATCATCTTTGGGATCCATTGCATTAAATGGAAAGTTTATGTACTACTGTGGGCTGGGATTGTATGTAACCTCTCTATGGGAGAAAGAAGATATGAGGAGTAGGAGTTCAAAGCTGAAAACATGAAAGACAAGAATGGACTTTTGGGACAAGGAAGTGCACTTCCTGGGGGACACCTAGAGAGAGGTTAATGCAAATCTCCCCTTCCTCCATTAGGCAAAAAATCTTGCCTTTTGAAGCTACATCCTGAGGAGAAAGTTTTTGTCTGCTGGTAACCTGTTGCCAGAGACTGGAGATCAAAGGCCCAAGCTGTATAAAGAAATGGATGAACTGCTGAGCTGGTTGTTCTGGCTCTGAATCTGACAGTCATAGGCACTGACTCCATGGATGCTCCAGGGCTGGAGCACCCATGGGCAGCTCCAGAACAGCTCCTCCCTTTTCCCCCAGCACCTCCCACTCTCCAGTGGCCCCAGCAAATCTACTCCTCCCCCCCACCACAATCAGCTGTTCCACAGGAAGCACTGATGGGCAGGGAGAGGAGTGAGGGCATGGTGTGCACGGGGAAGAGGGTGGAATGTGGAGGGAAGAGGTGGGGTAGAGGAGGGCAGGAAGGGGTCTTGGGGGAAGGGGTGGAGTAGGGGCAAGGCACATTGGAAGGTCAGTGCCTCTGCTGACAGTTATGGACCTATAACCACAGGGAAAAGCAGTTGTGGGTTTTGAAGGACTGACACCTACCAGAACCTAGGCTGGAACTGAGGGTGACCTCTGGTAAACATTTTAACATGCATGTAGGTTCTTTGGTTATTTTTAACATTTTCTTTGCAGTGCTTTCATCTTA
Source organism: Gopherus evgoodei (assembly GCF_007399415.2). NCBI lineage: Eukaryota > Metazoa > Chordata > Testudines > Testudinidae > Gopherus > Gopherus evgoodei. Next base: position 73,473,688 of record NC_044324.1, read on the forward strand.
AGAATAAATATGCTTGCTTAGAAAGGGCTGTGAGACTACTTGTAACTGTTAGCAATTATGCTGCTCGTAGCCTTTGGGGAAAAAGCAGAGCACAGATGCTAGCCTGTTGAGGTGGTCTGGCCTGCGGGGAATATCACAGCGTAAGGCAGGGACCTGTCCTCAACCTAATCCTTATAGAGTTAAGTCAAATCATTGAACATCCCTACAACTGTGCAGCCTGGGGGGGGGGGGGGGGGGGCGGGGGGACCTGATCAGGAGGGAGAGACACACAAGTTTCTGCCTAAGGCCACGTCCAGACTACCCGCCGTATCGGCGGGTTAAAATCGATTGCTCGGGGATCGATATATCGCGTCTAATCTAGACGCGATATATCGATCCCCGAGCGCGCTTATATCGATTCCGGAACTCCATCAACCCCAACGGAGTTCCGGAATTGACAGGGAGAGCCGCGAACATCAATCCCGCGCGGTGTGGACGGGTGAGTAATCCGATCTTAGATATTCGACTTCAGCTACGTTATTCACGTAGCTGAAGTTGCGTATCTAAGATCGATTTCCCTCCCGTAGTGTGGACCAGCCCTAAGAGAGGTGACAACTAGAAGCCAGAAGCCTTTTGAGTTGTGCCCAGTATGGACCACAGATGAGGAATATAAGTGCAGTTACCCTGAAACTGTGACACCAACTACACCCTAAAGGCTCAAAAACAAAAACCTGTAATGGTAAACAAGAACCTGTAATGGGGCACCTCCTTCAAGTACACGGCGTTGTGGCCCTGTCAGTGCACAGCCCTCAACACCCACTCAGGGTCTTCCAATCAGCTACCCAGACCAGATTACTTCAAAACAAATTCCTCCTGTGGGGGGGCCTAGTTTATTAACCCTTTACAGAGTGCATGCCACCTCTTTCAGTCTCCTGAGTTCACACACACTCAGGGTCTGCATAAGAATCCCAATCAGGTTCCTTTCCTCCTATTCCTTCCAGAGCTGGGTTGTACTTTCGGCCAGCTGCAGGGCCTTGGCCAGCTTCTCCTCCAGCGGGGCTCTTTCCTCCAAACCACTCTCTTTATCTTTATGCTTGGAGGGGGTCAACACTACAGGCAGACCTTCTACTGCTGGTGTTTCTCTGTTATGAGGAAGGAGGCAGCAGACATGCTGGTCCCCTTCCCAAAACTCATCCCAGCTGGGGAAGAAAAGAGGGGAGCCTCACTCCACCTACTCTGCAAGGGTCCTGGTCCCAGGCCCTTAAAGAAACATAACAGGATTTCTTCCAGACTAGACTTATTCCCAGGATTGCTTCCTCTCTACCAATATCTCCCCACTCCTCGTATGTATAAGACCTCTCAAAAGCTTAAATGGCCATGCCAGATGACAGGGGGTGGACGGCCCCCTAGGCACTACTTAAAAGGATTGCCCCATCACAAAATCCAGCTTTTTTAAAGGCATGATTTTGGGGTCTGATTCCTGATTTTTGAATGTCTGAGGTTGACAGTGCTGATTTGCTCTGTAGATAATGGGTATGGGCTCTTTCTTGAGTCTTATGCCCAACTGGCCTGCTCAGAGCAGGGAGATGAGTTGGGGAAGGATTTCACTGGCTCCAGGTTTGTTTACACATTTCCAATTTTAATGCCTGAATCAGATGAAAATATTAGCCTTGACTTTTTCCTTTATTGAAAAATATTTAGAAAACAGCTAGGAAAAAGAACAGTAAGCCAAAGTATTCAACGTTACAGAATATAAAACAACATACTGTGCTGGCAAAGGATGTGACCACTGTACTGTTCACAAATGGAGCTACTAAGACTGAATAAATGCTTTGAATTTGAGTAAATGTTCACAAGCCTCACAAAAATGTTGCACTCTTCCTGGCATGAGCTTTTAAGAAATTCCTGTGCAAGAGACCATGCCACACGCAGTAGGCTCTCTGGTTTTAGGTCAGATTTTTCTTTTCTTAATCCCTTTTGGGGAAGTATAATAGGTTCATATTAGAAAGCATTTACTGGTGTTTTTCAACAGCAGCAATAACACGTTTATGCACTGAATTTATACAATAGAAAAGGGCAGATGCAAAATCTGTCCATGCAGAGTTCATTCTGGAGTTGCTTCTACCTTAACAGTGCTAGCATGTTATCTGAAGTCCAAACTGTGACCCCTTTGTTACAAATCATGTAACATGACCCACATAGAGCCCGATCAACATATCTGAGTTGGTTTTGATGGAGAGGAATGGGTGTTAGGAAGTCAGAACATGGGCAAAAGGGTCTACGAGAGGTAAACCACAAATTGTACAGTCAACTGGGCTTTTATGTGGGTCTGGGATACATGAAAACAGGACAGTGGAAATCCCTGCAGAGACTGTATTCTCCCCTTCCTCTTGGTTTTCTTCAGAAAGAGGAGCCTGGTGGCTGTCCCTCTAATGCCACCAGTTATTGATTTGAGAACTTTCAGAAAAGCTTCTTTGCTTTCTACCTCACGGTGGCAACCAAGCACCCTATATGCCAAGACCTGAGCAAATCCTGATTAAGTGCTGGTGGCATCTAATCTCCATTGCCGTTTTTTTGGTTTTTTTAAATGACAGGGATACAGCAATGATCAAAGAATATTAATAAACACAGCAATGTGATTTCTTGAGATTGATCCTACAAGATCAAGTCCTCCCTCAACCCAGTGTACACTTCCAAGTAATACAATTTCAGCCCTTACCATACAATTAAACCATACACTAAGTGTAGTGTTCAGGAACAAACATACATTCTGGCATGTGCAGCTACTAAAAGTTTATGTGTTCAGTGGCATTGTCTCCCTCTTTGCTTATGGTTATGAGACAGCTGTTTCTTTGTTGTTTTCCCACTTAAGCAAACAAATGTACAAGAACCAAAGTCCTCACCCCTTCTCTCAGAAAATATACATCCCTAGCATAGTTCATAGAGTTCATTACAAACTTAGGAGGAAAATTTGAGAGAGCTTTGCTGACATATTACAACAATATACTGGCCTAGCGAACCAAGCAAAGGTTTCATTTCACTCAGGAAATAGAGGAAACTTATTCAGAATCACACATGGGACTGAGGGGGAGTATGAACCACTAGCAGCTGCGGGTAAAAAGAGATATAGACTGAGATTCTAACGGCTTTACCACTAAGGCTACTGTTTGAGCTGCAATGAAAATTAAGGTACCAATGTAAAACAAATGCTCTTCATTTTTAGGTCTGACTCATGAGCCAGATCCTGTACTCTTGAAGTCAATGGGAGTTTGACCATCGATTTCTCAGATGAAATATCAGATTTTACTTCCACAGAGCAGGCTGGAGTCCACAGAGTGCGCAGCCTTTGAGGCACTCTTGCTTTTCCATTACTACTGAAAAACAGTCCTCTTGCGTACAGCAGCTGCAAGGGGTGTTGGGACATCTGTTGTGATACAATGAGGGATATCTACACAAAGTTACAAAGCATTGTACTTCGGTTATCTTGCAAAAAACAAAAACAATCACCACCAAACAGAGGCAGATATGAATCTGAGGGTTCCCTTTTTGAGATATATGAAGCAGATGAGCAAAAAGAAATCTGTCTATGATTAATAAGCCTTTATAAAAATCAGGGCAAAAAAGTTAAGTATTTCTTGCTGAAAGGTGAGATGCCAACTTCTGCTCTCAATGATACACCACTAACTTCACTGGGACGCCATGCAGGTAATTGCATGTATGTGATATTCGAGGGTAGTAAAGATATTTCTCCAATATCCATCAAAGAACACTGCAGTAAAATAAAGTTGCACCTAACATTTACAACAAATCATTTCCCTAGGTCATGTGAGTGTTGAACATAAATATATTTTTCACTACTAGGAAGATACTATCAAGTTAACAACAGAATATCATTCTCACCTGCCTGCCCAGATTTTATTATGAATTAAATGGCAAAATGTTACATGCTTTGTTTTATTTTAACCACCATATTTTATATCTTGTTCAAACAGGAATGGTCACCTTGTTAAAAAAATAACTAAAAGGAAGCCGAGGCTTTTTAGTGGATTCGTCTGGACATACTGACTTCGTTTAGGACAAACTTGAATGAGCTGTAGTTTTTTTTTCAGCTTGTTTCCTCACATCTAATATCACACACAACACCCACTGCAAGCGAGAATTCTGAGCTCTGCAAAGAGAAAATGTTATAACAGAGGCAAATAGAATGTGTTCAATGTAGCAGAGCCCCAAGCCTTAAAATAGTGAGAGTTAGAAAGAAAGTGTGTTTGGACAGAGAGCTGTTTGAGGAAAAACAGAAAAAAATTGAAAGCTGATGGAGCAGAAAAATGTACCATTAATTTATTTCTGCTAACCAATTAACAAATCATGGATGTTCAGCATCTGCAGAGACAGATGACCTGACAAACTAGCTTCATTTTTCTGAGTATTGTCAGCGCACACAAATTAAGAACAAAACAAACTTTGTCATCCATCCTACTGTGTAACACCATATTATACAAACCAGAGTGTTGTTTTTTGGTTTGGTTTTTTTTTTGCATGATCTTTTGCATTGCCATTTGCTCTCTTCTCTAAGTGATTGCACTGTTATTAATTAGAGGCTATGATGAATTGGACTATATCTGTACAACTTATGAATTCTGTTTGAGACTGTGAAGTTTTATTATGAAAAACTGCTGCACCATCTGTGACTCCATGTGGCTTTACCATGGCTTACAGTTCCTGTAGCAGACACACACCAGACAGGGCCAGTGTGAAATACTTACAATTAACAATAGTACTTTAGACGTCACAATAGATTATGCTAAAAAAAGCAGCTACATCCTTAGGGGGAAAATAAACAGTTTAGTTGATTCCTCTGAAGGCATGGTGGAGGCAGAAGCAGTGAAACTTACTGGGAGAACAAAAGGTGCCAGGTAATGAATGAGGAGGGGCTTAGATAAAGAAATGTTCCTGAACAGGGGCCAGACAGGAAGAGGAAGAGTGAGGCAGGAGAGATCAAGGTCACAGAAGCTGGAGGGGAGGGGCGGGGCTTCAGGAATGAGAGGTCACTCATCAGCTATTGCCTCATGAGACACAGGGGCCTGGCCCCGTTTTCCTAAGGCCAGATCTTGGCTCCAAGTATTCTGGATAACCCAATGGGCTTGGATTCCAGCCTAAAGAATGCCCTGGCATGATGAGGAAACTGAGGCAGGGACATGTGTGTAGTGTTTATTGTTTTGTATAATCTAGACTCTGCTGTGTTTTAGATGAAAAAATATAAAATAGCATAAACATGTTAGTCTGCACAAAGTAGGTGTGCTCGCTGCTTTACAACTACTGCATGCCCCTGAGAGAGTTAAACTGTAAACCAAATACGTACGAGCAATAATTATTTGCAGAGTCAATCATAACAAGAAGGAATCTATTCAGAGCCAGCTACCAATCCCCATGCTCACATTCAGTAGTAGGTTCTCTGCTCAAGCAGTCCCACTGATTTCAATGACCTGGCCCTCAGTTTGGGAATTCACATTTGAAGAAAAATTATTAAATCCCAAAGTTTTATTATCTAAATAATAAACTAGGGTTTATGGATCATCCACTGACTTCAGTGGAACAGGAGACGCTCTACTCTTGGCAGTATAGACTCACACGCTTAAGTCTTTGCAGGATTGGGTCTTTATTGCACAACTTCTTTCCACTTATGCACTACAACAACGGGGAAGAGGGGCTCATAATAAGCACAGATGGACTTGGATAGCAAAATTCCAGCTCTGGGTTTCATGAACATTAGTTCCCTTTGAAATATTAGAACTAACAAAGGTTTGCCAACACTTCTCATAGGCTTTTATAGAGAGATGTCCACCAAAGCATGTCGATACAGATTCATCAATTCAAAAAGGGAAAGGGACCATTGTGATCATCAGATCTGACCTCCCATATGGGACAGGTCATGGAACTTCCCCAAATAATTCCTAGAACGTGTCTCTTAGGAAAAAAGGATGAGGAAAGGAATGTTTCTTCAAGGTTAGGAACCCAGTATAGCTCATCATGAATAAACCAATTTTAATCTCAGTTCAAGTACATCTGGCACCTTTTTTCTGTTTTAGATATTTTGCAGATACTTGTGCTTTGGGACTGGGGATGACGTGAAATTTTAAGAAATTTGATTAACAGAAAACAAATCATGTTTTTTTCCCCCAATTACGTTTATACAAAATCCCTGTTTTAGTTCTCTGGTTTATCTTTCAGTTTACATTAGAAAGATAGCAAAATATGGTGAACAGCATGCCTGCTGCCAGTTTTATACTATTTGCTTTAAAAAAAAACGCACACACACAGTTAGGCAAGTTCTTGTTCTCAGGAAATAGACAAGAAAGGTCCTTTATTCTTTGGTGCATAATCTAATGGTTGCCACACCCCCAAAACTTCAGGCAGATTTGAACTGTACATGCATAAATAGTACGCGTTATATTGACCCAGTACACTTCTGGATAACTGAATCAATGGAATGAAGGACGCAAAGAGCTAAATGTTTCTTGGCAGCATCTAGATTATCAGAAAAGCAAATAAATGAAGAATGGCCAACATAAAAGTTCAACAGATGTCCAAAATGCACTGTAAACATAATGGGTCAGTGAGGCTAGGGCCCAGCTTCCCTTTTTGCAGGCATAATTCGTGCCTACAATTCTCCAATTTGCTCCCACAAAAAATGGAAGACTGCCCTAATTAACAGTTACCTCATCCCCATATCTTTTTAATAAAGCCTTTGATACAGTGTCTCAATTCCTTTTCTATGTGGGAGAAGGAGGATGGTCCTGTGGTTTGGCACATGCGTGGGACTCAGGAGACTGAGTTCACTTCCTTGCTCTGCCACAGATTTCCTGTGTGACCTTGGGCAAGTCATTTAGGCTGCTTACAGTAGAGGATGTGATTTCCCCTACTTGTGTACATATACTTGTGCTAGCTTTCACTGAGATAGCACAAGCATAAATAGCAGTGTTGCCCACATAACAGCAGCATGCGGCTCAGCCATGCAGTGTACAAACCTTCCTGTAACTGGTGGGTACGTGCACAGAACAGCTAAGCCATGCTGTCGCTACACTACTATTTATACTAGGGCTAGCTCAATGGGAGCTAGCATGAGAATGTCTACATGAGCAGGGGATTCTTAGTCTCTTCGTGCCTCAGTTGCCCCCAAATAAAATAGAGGAAATAATTCTTCTTCAGCTCACAGGAGCATTAGAAGGATAAACACATTCAAAACTGTAAAGTTATCAAATATTATGGGAATAGGGATGCCATTAGTACCTAAGATAGATATTTAGAGTATATGCTGATTTTGAGGAGGAGGAGAGTTACAGACACCCATCAGAAGAAGTAGCATTAGCACCACTGCTCTTTCATCGAGAGTAATAAGAACAAACATCAGCTACAGGCTAACCTAAATAAGAATGCTTTGCATGAGTCTCCAAAGCTCATTTCTGACTCTGGTCCACCATCACAAAGGGCAGCTAACGCCAGAGGAAGAGTGCCTCATAAAAAGAAAGCCCTGCTGCCAGTTGTGGGATAAATCAGAGCAAGCTGATCTTAACCGCTGCAATGGGGATAGACGGAGAGATGGCTCACACGGCTTTGTAGATGGTCCTTAACACTGACTTGCACCTAGCTATGAAAAAGAAGCTGGTAAAATGTGTTCCTAAAGGCTTTCCCCACACAGGTGGTGGGCAATTGCATTCCCCTCCAGCTGCGGCTTCTGAGTGGACTTTAAGAGTAGCCCTAAATTGCACTAGCCTACCCTGGAGATGACAAAGGCATGAATGACCATTGCTTGGTCTGCATCACATCAGACAGGAGTAGTCACATCCTCCTGGCAACTTGTTGCTACCGAAAGGCACTGGAGAGACTACCACCATACAGTGCAACAACTCCAAATGAGACAGAGGCTGCAAACCACTTTGGAGAGAGGTGGAAAGTTGACAGCGCAGAAATTTCCTTCTACTAAGTATTTCCCTTTGACAACAGGCACCATTTCCATGTGGCTGAGTCACTGAAGCCCCTAACTGTCAGGGAGTAAATAAAAAATATATGGAGATGTATTGATCTCATAGAATTGGAAGGGACCCTGACAGGTCATCGAGTCCTGCCCCCTGCCTTCACTAACAGGACCAAGTACTGATTTTGCCTCAGATGCCTCAGTGGCCCCCTCAAGGGGGTGGGGGTGGGGGCGGCTCACAACCCTGGGTTTAGCAAGACAATACTCAAACCACTGAGCTATCCCTACCCAGCCCATAGAACAATGAGACAGCAGAATTTCAGTTTAATTAAAAGAAGCTAAGGCTGCCCTTCCTCACAACACTCCCCAGTGATCTATCTGCTGGGAAAACCAAACTCAAACTCCACTCCAGGGAAAGGGGCAGGGCTGGATGGCCCCTGCGTATACATAGTCTACCAGGGCTCTGCTTTGAAATACAGGAATATTTGAAAACCCATCAGTATTGCTTAGATTTCACCGCCTACGTTGCTGTTTACTCTCTGTGGCTCAGCCATGTTTTTGGTCATTTCCAGAAGTGATCTATCCAGGAATGACACTGAAGGACTGAAAAGACGGACTGGCAAAAAACGGAACTTCAGCCGCCAGTACGTTGAGGATGGATTTTACAAATTTTAAGGTACCCCTGAATATGGGGACATTGTGTGTGTGGTGCCCGTTAGCAGGTATTTGCCAGTCAGTTCATATTTAAGCACATATGTAGCGCTGCAAATGTACTTGCCACTTTTAGAATAAAACGTTCTCATGTCATAAAGGGTACGATCACATAAGAAATCACAGAATGGACCATATAAAATGTAAGACAATAGTTTAGGTAAGAATAACATCACTGGAGTCCATTCTTATTTTTCTTACCTAATTTAGTGTTTGTCTAAACAGCTTTTACACAGCACTCATCTCCATGACATCAGGGCACTTCATTTAAGATACAGTACACCAAGGACTGAGGTTTCCATTACACAACAAATTCCACTTTTTCAATAATGGTCCCCAATCCATGATCAAAGCCTTCAAGTGGACCAGGATAGAAAGAACTGTATTACACTGCAGCTCAGGAGTCCTCTCCCATCCTCCAGTCTGCTATTGTTTGTTCAACAATGTGGCAGAAATGTGCCAACCAAGGATTTTTGCCTACACTGCCTTTTCAGCAGCTTCTCCCAAAGGCAGGACTGAAAGCATCTCATGCAATATTTTTAAGAAGTCAGGGAAAGCCTAATTAAAAACATTGCTGGATTATAAAGTAAAACAGGCCACATTAATATTTGCTGTGGAGTTCAGTAGAACAAGAGGTACCAGCTATCATTCTCATGAAGACTGATGAGCTGATTGTCGGAGGTGCTCAGTACCTCCATGTGAACCAATGGGAAGATGTGGAGAATCAGCATCTTGGGAAAAAATCAAGCAGTGAGTTTCTGAAGTGTGAAAAATCGTGTTTCCTTCATTTCTGGTCTTTGAACCCTCAGCAGTGGGTGACAAGCGTTCAGTAGCTATAATTAAAGATGCAAAAAGATTCTGCACTTGAAGTACTGATCTGTAAATGCTCAAAATAATGGCAGTTACCTTTTTCACTGTCAACTGTAATCTAAAAGGTCCAGGTTGAATGCTCAAAATGTACATCTCACAAGAGTGTGTTTGTATTTCCCCAACTGTTGTGCTACCATCTACAAAGCACAGCATTGTTCAACAATAGCTACGGAACGGAACATGGACCCAAGTTGCAGGTTTGCAGCAGGAATGTGTTTCAAGTCAATTACTGCTGGCTGCTGGAATTCACATAATGTAAGCAAATTTTGTACAGAATAACAAAAGGAAAAATGGGCAATTTGAACATCCAGTAGTAAGTTAAATAGGTCTATTTAAACTCCTGCTTGGAGAGCTCCACACCACAGAGCTGCACCAGGGTTGGTTTTGTTTTTCATCATCATCACTGGTGATAGTGCCCTCACTCAACCCCACAGGGCAGGACTGGAGTCAGCTATTGCTCACACTTCAGCCTTACCTTTGGGGCAAATCCAGTCCTCAAATCCACTATCCCCAAAGAAGGCCCTAAAGGACTGGTGCATTTCTAGGGTGCAGAGGCAAGAGGGAAGAATGTTGGGAATCTATGCAAAGGCAGTGGCAGCAGTCACATAAATGTGCCATATCTTAAATTAGATTGTAAGGTCTTTAGGGCCACAAAAAACAGCAGCACCAGCCACTGTAGCATAGTAAATGAACATGAAAAGCTGTGTGAGGCTTTGCTCTGTGCAGGAGTGTGGAGAGGTGGAGTGTTCTGCCTTTCTGTATGAGGGAGGGAATTTAATGATGTTAGTGGTGGAGGTAGGTGAGGCCATGACTGGCTAAGGATATGGCCATGATTGGCTCTCTGCTTTGACACAAAGTGGCACTGCCTCCAACATTTCTTTCCCTTCCTGTGAGGTTTGATTGGGCTGTCATTGACCTCAAAAGAATGCTGCTGTCTTAGCTCCACCTATGTGAGATGATCTCTTTATCTCATGGACTGCTTCCAGATATACAGTATTAAATCTCCAGATGGCAATTTTAACCAATACTCTACAATTAACATTTGATGGTCCACAAATGCATTATGAAGTTCACTACTCAAAATGATTTGAGCTGCTGGGATTGAAAGAATTATGCTCTAATCATCTGGCTTCATCCTGCCCATTTGGAAAGTTAATGTTTTTCAATTAAATCTCCCACTGGGACTCATCTACTTTCACAGCACCAGCACAGCCAGGTTACACTGATTAATTACCACTACTTGTCCTTCTACCTCAGAGAATCTCAGTAAGGTGTCCAGTAACTGAAGTGCTTTAGTAAAACTACAGGGGAAATGAACATGTTATGTAATTCTGAATCTGAAACTTCAAAGGGTTTTACAAAATTGAAAAAAGGAGCCAGAGGATTACAGGCCTCCAGCGTTTAAGAACTCAAGAGTATGCAAGGTTCAGACCTGACTCAGTACCCAAACAAATAAATCCCTATTCATATTGGAAAGCCAGCCCACGTAGGTAATCACAGTTCATCAAACAGAGAATATGAATGTAGAAATTAAGTTACACTTTCAATTCTGGAGAGGTAATAGAGCTGCCAGATTTACAATCCTCAATTTACACTACATGTATCTTAAATATCAAATGGGTAGTACAAGGGAGGAAGCCATCCTTACAAGCCGACCACTCTCGGAAGAAATTAAGCCCAGTATTTTCATTATTATGGAGTCTTCAGTACTGACCACATAGAGGATGTAAGATAATTTCTATTCTAAACCCAGTTGTGGCCACAAACCCTTCTCCAATTATTGCAAAGAAAGCTGAAAGCTCATTTCAGCCAGAATTTAGGTATGCTGAGCCTTTTGTGAAAAGTTTAATTACACAGTAATTTCCACATTGTGAGTCTTGAGGAATAAGTGTTTTCCCTCTAAAACTTGTTTGACTTTTTATCTGTTCATGAGTCAAAACCGGTTTTGTCTAAAGACCAAGTTGTTCTTCACATTTATACCAATAAAAACTAGCACATACGCCTACTTTTGTATGTTTGGAATTCTTCAGTTATTCTGCAGTTTTTCCACCAACACTCAAAACTCTGTAAAATAGTTATGGAGTTGTAAAACTGTTTTCCAACTAGAGAGATGTCAAGACTCACAGACATCACAGGCTCTCTGTTGGCTACTGCAGCATGAAAAGCATTCACATGCACAGTTAATAATCGTTAATCTATTTTATTTTATTTTTAAGTTGTTCTCAACTTGTTCCATAACCCAGCTTCTTTTGCTGTACCAGACCACACTGTGGTCCCTTGCCAAGATCTAGCTGGGACCATGTCATGCGGCACTGCTCTCCAGTGTACCTCTTTGTGGCCTCTCGTGGCCTGCAGATGCATTGCACTCAGCACCCCCTTTACGTTCAATCCATTACCTAGACTAGATTCGTTCAAAATGAGCACCCCTTTCACAGGGTCTGCTTTAAGTCTTTTTACAAAGAGTGACTCATTTCATTAGTTCACGTGCACTCTGGGCCCATAAAACAGAGTCGTAGTCAGCTTTCATGCCCTTGTTCAGCAGGTCCTCCCCAGAGGGTTTAAAACATTCTGTCTCCCTGGAGCTGGGTTGCAGCTCATCCTCAGCTGAAGTGGGGAAAGGGGAGCTTTTCCCATAGGCGTGGGAACTAGGGATGCAGGGGTGCTGATTGGTGGAGGTGCACACGCCCGGGGACCTGGCTGCCAGCCCCAAGTGCCTGGGGTCACAGCCTCAGCTCTGCGGGGAGTATGGGGGGGGGTGTGGATGGGGTAAGGGGGCTGGCTTTAAGCACCCCCACTATTAAAAATGTTCCAGAGCTACTGGCCTTGCCCAGCCCACCCTACAAGGCTCCAGGCCCCACATTCTTAAAGAAACAGTAACTGATTTGCTCCCAACGCACTACTTATTCCCCGGGCCACTTACTCTGGACCAGTACCTCTTATTTTAAAAAAAATCTTAAAGGGCTAAGCTAGGTGATGGAGATGGAGAGGTAGGACAGACTTAACCCCCTCATACTCATTCTTACCATTTAGAAAGAGCAGGGTGGTCACAACCCCCTGACACTTGTTTGTAGACCCCACCTTAAGCACCCCTGCTCTAAATTATTTTGATTATGGTGAGAAAGATGATCAAAAAGGAGGGTCTTGCTGCATAACCTAAACAAGGCCAGTCATTGGATTAAACAACTCACTCATCCCACATGGTTTTATCTCCAGCTCTCAGATGCTTCACCTGGAGCTTTGTATGCTGCACTGTCCCAAAGGAGCACAGCTCTCTTGGGGGGACAGAGAGAGAAATGAGGGCCCAGATCCACAAAGGGACTTAGGCATTGTAATGCTTTGGCACCTAGAAAATCACAGGAATGCTGCAATTCACAAAGGCTGAGTTAATCTACCTAGGCTCCCTAGACAATGAATGGGGAGAACCAACTGTCTTACCAGAGATAGGCACTTAAGTCATTCCTGGTGAGAACTCATCTTATGGCTCTTAGCCCATTGATAAGCACACTCTCTGAGGCTGTGAGAGATCCAGGTTCAATTCCCTCCTCTGCCCAAGGGGGAGAAATTATTTGAACAGGGGTCTCCCCACCTCTGATGGGAGTGCTCTAGCCACTGAGCTATGGGATATTGTTATGCCGGGCTCTCTCAATCTCTCCTGAAGAAGCTGTTCTACTGGAGATAAATAAAAAGAATTCATTTGAGCAGGGGGACCGGACCCTGGGTCTCTCACTTGGGTGCCCTAGCCACTGGACTACAGAGACATCTCTCTCTGACCCAATGACTAATTATTTATCCACAGTGGATAAACTTTACCAGGAGCGGCTGAGGGAGCCCCACATCAGTGCTTAGAGCATCTCTTCTGAGGGGAGGAAGACCCCTGTCCAATCCCCTCCGCCTCTGGCATAGAAGTGAGAATTGAACCTGGGTTTCCCACATCCCAATGAGTGCTCTAACCACTGGGCTAAAAGTTACAAGGTCAGCGGCACCGCCATCTTTTTCTGTTACCAGGTTTTGAAGGAGACCCAGTGCAGTAGGCAGCCTATGAGCACACCTACCAGATCGGGCCCCACATTGTGACTTAGGGGGATGAATGTCCATCTTGACCTGGTTCGCTGATGGCCCTGGAGCTTAGGCAGGAGTCAGATGTCTGCTTGCCTAAGGAAAAAGGTAGACACCAAGGGATGTTTAGGCACTGGGTGAGTTTAGGCGCCTCCAGGGTTCAGCATGGGACTTAGTTGGCTAAGTACCTTTGTGGTTGCTGCATCCTGACCATTGATAGCTCAACAGCTGAATATTCCCTTTTCTCTCTACACAATTATAGTGTTGACTAACTAGCTACCCTCTTCCTTATGCTCCCGTAAGCTACTTTACATGCAAATGAAGTGCTCCTACTGTCTGATGAATTGATAAACAGGCCAGTTTTTGAATGGGAATGAGGTAGAAGCACAGAAGCGAGTTCTCAGCAAGATAATGAAAGGTTCTGACATATGACTCTTCATATGGGGGTTAGTGAAAACAAAAAGCATACGTTGGTATTGGCCCTACCTGCTGCTTACACTATAGGTCTGCTTTCTGTCATAACAAGCCAAACCCATATCAGTTTCTGCCACCCCTTCTTCATTATCATGACAATGCACAGGTTCTGCCAGGGAATCACTCAAAGCATCACCACCTAGCTGCTCCAAGACCTTAGTTTCAACACAGTCCACAGAGATGCCACTGCCCTCATTCCCAGCCAAAATATAGAGAATAGTTTCAGACCAGGTTAACCTAGATCAGTTTACAAACTCTATTTTCATTGGAATTTAAAGACAAAAACAGAGCACCTTCAGATTAACAGCTCAAGAAATGGCACAAGTATATATGTACTGTCGGGTTGATGATAGCCATATATTTGATCAGAGACTGACATATGGATAAACCAAGTACAGCTTACTCAAGCATATACCAGCAAATAAGTACCCCAGTCTTTAAAAGAAAAGGATTGTATTCAGGCAGCATGATCCCAAAAAGAGGCCCAAAATGGACTTAAAAGACACAGATTCTGCAACTGTGCCACATTGTACACACAGTACTCACACAGGAGAGAATTTTAAGAACCAGCCCCTCCACTCCCATTCTGCATCTTTGCGTCCTGCTAGCATTCATACACCAATAACGACCTTTTCCTCCTGTGTAACTTCAGCTACTGTCTTTCACACAGTCAGATTTTACTTTGGCATTTACATAATAAGGCCCCACATCAGTTGAAACCTGGCACATATAGATACTGTAACACATGGCTCATTAAAACCACACTAAAGCTCCATTCTGGTTTATCTCTCGAAATAGACCATCTCTTATTTAGAATCAATAAACACCAGCTGCATATCTATCCAAGTATAACAATACTACACCAGTTACCCATGTGCACATCAGCCTCTTTTGTACCCATTACTGCACTGTAACTGAGGATACAGCATGCTTGTGTATATCACTGGTATATGAAGTACCCGTGTATATCCTGTAGAGCAATACTGCACCCAGTTATTATGTTCTTATCCAAACATGCTGCTATATCTATAACATGAGTTTTTGGCCATCTTTGATTCTAATAATGTACTAAGTGAAGAATGGACTGTGCCTTTAAAAGCACAGTGCTGCTGTAGCGGGATGAAGAGAGGCCACAGAGGAGGAGAATCCCAGGAATAATTGTGGGCCCAGCAGTGGGCACTCTGCTGCCCTGTTAAAAGACATGACATACACTCCTCCCCACCTGCACCCAGCCAGCCCTGTCGGTGTATGATGAAGGAGTAGGGCCTCACCCTAACTTTAACACTTCTGGGGAAGCTAGTGCTATTTGCACTAACCCTGCACTATGTCTGCCCTTTCCAGCCATAGGACCCAATTCTGCCACCTTACTCATGTTGAGGTGAAAACAAAGGGGATTACTCCTGTGACCAAGTACCATCCACAGAGAAAGAGGCTCATAGCAGGGCTAGCCCATGTGCCAAGGCTCTCTCCCCCAGTTATGCACCCTCATAGGTCATGCAACAGTCAGGACTTTAGTGTATGATTGTTTGCAGCTTTAAAACCTATCTATGTTCTATGTATATCTCCTTAGCTGGACTTATTGATAGCACAACTGAACAACTTAATGAAATAGCCAGGAACAAGATGTACAAATATCTACTTGTACAAAACCATAAAAAAAAAACACCTAACCTCAACCTAGAGATATTGTGAAGCAAACTGCCCTGTGTTGCGGAACTGCTAGCCATGACTCTGACAGAAAGTAAGGCCTCTCTTGCCTCACAATAATATATGATGAAAACGCTATAGTCTTCAAAGTTCTGGGGTTAGCATCAGTTTGTGCAGGACAGTAATAGATAGGTTACAGAGAATAATCTCAAGCAAACCCAACTGTCCCTTCACATCCAGGGGCAGAGGGTAAATGTTTTCATATGACTCTTCCCCCAGCCCATGCTGGAATGGAGATCAGCTGTCTCTGTTGTACCATTCTCACACCTCCCTGGCCATGCAGAGGACAATGATGAGTGAGAGTAGGGCCAGAAATAACAGGCATCATCCATGGGCAGTGGGTGAAATCCCCATTCAAGGAGGCTAGCTTGCTGCCTCACCCCCTGACTGAGGCCCTGCCTCTGCCCTGCCCCCCATCACCCGTCGGAGCCAGAGTAGCCCTGAGACCCCCACTGCAGTCCAAGCCCCCCTGGGCCCTGAGCCAACAGCCAGCCCAAGCTCCAGGCTACTAGCATGAGCTGAGCCTCCACTGGCTTTGGGAGAAAGGCAGAGCGAGGGTGGGGCCTCAGCACAGAGTGTGCCCCTTAGTCCCCAGAGGGGAGGGAAATGACATAGCTCCAGCCTAACACTAAGACCAACCACCAAGAAAGGAAACACCTCCACATTCTAAGGTGTAGTATACACAAAACAAAATGGCAGCATTTCCTTTCAGTTACACAGCTACATGCTTCACAACTTTTAGATTTCTGAGAGCTGTTGAGCACACACAACTCTCACTGACTTCGGTATTTTCGTTTAGCATACAAGAACTATCCTATCAAATGGGAAATGAATGTATAGTAGTTTAGGACTCTTCATTTAAAGTGTTCCCAACAAATGTATAGCCTTCAGCAGATGCTGAAATATAGCATAAGGATTCATCTGTTATTCATGCTGAGAGATGGATGTTGTGAAGCAAATAGGGTGTGTGTAAATGTATAAGGCTACAGCATCTGATCAGTGTGTAATTATTTTTAGAAGACACCCCTGAGGTTGTGTTCTTTATTTAATCATAAAAGTACTTGTTCCTGCGTGGAAACAAAAACTGACTGCAAATTATAGGGGCACTTCTCCCAACTCCCATCCTTTTCCCAATAGACAGAAACAGAAAAAATATTCTAGATTTGCTCTGTTATTAAAAAAAAGGCATAAAGAGAGACCTACAACACTGCTGATGTCCCTTGTAGACAAATTTCCACTTGGAAGAGAGCTCTAAACACTATAGTGTATTTATTCTGTGCATAGTGAAGTGGCAGAAATATAAGACAAACTCCTAGGTTCATCATTTGGATTTTATCAGTACTTAATATATATGTTAGTAAAAAAAATTTTAAAGTCAAGTTGGGTGGACTGACTAATTGGCTATATTAGGTAGCTGGTACAGAATAAGAACCTTCCCTCATTAACCCCCTTATAATTGCTACTATTTTGCATATAATTTCTTAGGCTAATAAAAACATTCTTAATTTTGAGCAAAGAAGTGGAGGAGCTTTCATCAGAGCTGGCAGATGTGTAGAACACACTGCATGATGCAAGGGCCAATCTATTCTAATATAATGAGCCAGGAACTCCAGAAGTGACAGGAAAAGGCAGCGGCATTGGGCCTGTCCCAGGATGAGGACTGTGTACACTGCATGCCAGTCAAGCAGCCAAAGCAACAGATGGTAACGTGGATAGAGCAGGAGTCTGGGGGGCATCTAGGACATCACTGGCAAGGGTAGATGTGGTGACTTGAAGCTCTGGGCCTACAGCTGGTATGAGGGTTTCCTTAACAGGGAGAGGGGAAATGAGAGGCTGCTGTATGGCTAGGTTGGAAACCCCCATGACTGCTAACTTGCAGAAACACACCTGTCTCTGGTGTTACTTTGTCCTCCCACTCTCTTCTTGGTTTATTCACCTGTCATGTATGGTCTACTCTGACATGAGCTCCATTGGGCAGGGCCTCTGTGTTAATGGTACATGTAGCACCTAATGCAACGGAGCCCTGGGTAGGGTCATTAGATGATACTGCAGTCCTAGGTGCTGGAATTAGGGGTGTGGAGGGTCCTACTGCACCCCTGGCTTGAAGTGGTTTCCGCCACATACAGGGTTTACAGTTTGGTTCAGTGGCTCTCAGCACCCCACTATACAAATTTTTCCAGCACCCCGACTGCAGTGGCCTTGGACAAGTCACTTCCCTGCTTCAGTTTCCCAGTCGGTAAAATGGGACTAATCCTTACCAATACAATTCAGAGGAGCACACTAAGGATTTATCATTACCATCAAGAAAGAACACCCAAGTCCTCGATTTGTAGCACCAAGTAGCTTTGACCTGCTTCCAGAGTGAAAGTGCAGACTAAACAGACAGGAGGATGTTGTCTTAATCCTCTTTCACACTTTAATGTTTGCCTACCAAACAGCTACAGAGTTCCCTAGGGACCTCTTCTTTTGTCATCACCCTGTTATTCTTCTCTCAAAGAGCAAGCCTCTGCTTTTTTAAATGCTAATGCTGCTAACCCCTATCAGTTATGTGGTTAACGTTTTCTCAGTACTCAAGCCAAATATAGGAAACGGACCCCACCCGCCACTTGTGTCAAACCCCAGAACTCAACTGTGAACAGTCTGATGTTCAAGTCAAAAACAAAGCTATGCAATGATGTTTTTTTATCCTTCTATAGAAAAGAAAGTGGATGCAATACATTATATTCCTGGCTAGCTTTTGCTAGATTCAGAAATGAGAAGCTTGTTGAAAGCCATCGTCAGAACATTCATCATCGTCATCACTTTTTTATTTGCTCTTTGTTCTGCAGAATCAGTAAGCAGAGTAGAGTTTCTGAGGCTATGTGCTTGATCATACTTTGTTTCAGTGTAAAACTCCTAAGAAAACAATCAGATGAACTCCCCCTCCATATTTTGTACTAGATTTTTCTGATTACCAGACAAAAGGATAATTAATTAACCCTCCATGGCATCTAGCATCCTGATGACTAATTAAATCCATTGTGCCACCTGGCATAGCATGTCTTGTTTAATCTAGCGCATACTAGATTAACCCTATATCAGTAGGGTTAGATTTTGCCATCATTTACCCCAGCCAACCCCAGTAAAGTCAATGGATTTGCATGTGGTATGATTGAGGTCAGATTTATGATTTTAATCATTTAATCCACTGTATAATCTGATAGCCAATATGCCTTTTTGTTCAAGAAATAAATATTCTTTCAATTCCAAATTGAAATAATAATTTGTTATCCAAGAGCCCCTCAAACATGATGAGGTGCCTTCAATCTAATGTCACTTAGAAGAGAGAAAACAACATGAAGCTCAGACTTTGTGCCTGTAACTTTCTTCCTCTACAGAATTCAACTGGGTAGATGGGGTCCAACTGCTGAAGAAAAGGAGCATGCTCTTTTACAGTATAAGGAAATGCATTGTGTATACATGACAAAAAAAATTTATCAGCAGTCAAAGATAGACAATGCAGGTTGGAAATACAAACAATGAATTCATGTTTGAAACAGGAATGTAACAACATTGCTTAAAATAGACTATACAGTCATTTAATATTGCAAATAAAAACTCTACTCTAGAGATGGTGATAGTTAGAGCCACTCTTTCACAAGAGCATAGTATGCACCATCATAAAAAAAACTAGACTATCCACAAAGCTTAACCACCAAATTGCCTAAGTAACTGTCTTTTGTTTTAAAGTCTTCAATTTGTTGGACACGAAGGAAGTGGCAACCAGAGGATGATTGAAATCTATGATCTGTCACCACAGAGAGCGTTAATGCACGGACACTGTGAAAACAAAAAGCAGTAAAACAGAAATAAGATAAGTCAACTAGATAAGTACAAGATGGTGCCTCTAACTTGCCTGCAAATTATGAGATAATAGTGGCCTTATTCCATGGGAAGCCTACTGAAATAATGGCACTTTACACTATGTCCAAAGCACAGTGCAAACAGTGAATAACGTACAGTGTTAAAATGCATCACTGTTCATGTTCTTGAGAGATAATATGATTATATCCCAACTAGCCATAATGAGTAGATGCTAATTTCTGGTTTTCATGGATTTCAGTCACTAGAGGCTGGTGCCACATGCTTGCAAAACACTACCCAAATAATGCTGGGTGAGAAGACAGGCAACCCCTGTCCATACCAATTAAGAATGCATGCTACATGACATCACCTGAGAAGACATTACATAGCACATCCACATAGACCACTGCCTGCCAGGCTGACCCATATTGTCTCATTATTTCCCTTCTGTCAGTATCCTTCTGTTGTCTCTTGTCTTATACTTAAATTGTAGGCCCTTAGGGCAGAGAATGTCTTTTTGTTCTGTGTTTGTTCAGTGCCTAGCACAATGAGATCCTAGAGATCCATGGCGAGGGCTTCTAGGCACAGTGGTAACACAAATAATTAACAACAACAGCATAGCCCCATCTGTGAACACCTGATTGTGCCATCAGATGAAATATCTCCTATCATCTAACTAAATATTACATATGATCTAACTACTGATTTCATGTGGAGTGTGAATACAACCTCAGCATAAAGCTACACTGGCTCCTAAACAGAATACAAACACTTGGTACATCCTTACAGGAGTACTAATGCTCTCAAGTTTGCCATGATTAGTATTAAGGCTTCAGCTGACAGCTATATTAATGACACTGAAAAACCCGATGATCAGGGCACTTGCCAGTTTTCCCCAAGTTGCTTTCAATCTGCATTGCCTTAGATATCAGCTATACAAGCCCCACAACTCTTCCCTGAGAAGATGACTATGAGCTACATGAAGCTGAATAACCAGAAAGCAGGAAAAAGTTTCTTCTTTATTTGGTATAATATTTACTAGTACAATGGGTCTGAGAAAGAGGATTGGAAGACAGTAACTATTTAGGTTTTAAACCAGTATCCTACAAATACTATTGCACTGCACTATAAAATTACTAATCAAAAACATTTAAGCTGATATTGTGAACAAACTGTCATAGTTAATACGTGAAATACATTATTCCTGATCTATGACAGAAACAGACAGATGTTTTCAGGCATTTATGGGCTTTGCCAAAGCTTCTGGGAATTTGGTAAATGCTGTATAAGGCATGGAAGAGCTATGCAGTTTTCCCCCTATTAAATAGTTGTCTTGTAACCGTGTAAACCTTCTTTCGTTAAATAACTATGCCTGAAGCCTGCAGTTTTTCATTTTCTATGGCACCCTAAC